>NC_136265.1:106828838-107348838 GCF_964187855.1 Myxine glutinosa | reverse complement strand
CGAATGAAGGATGAGTTGCCTTTAGTGGTTGCAAAGAAAATTTGTGAAGACCAGGCAAAATGGAAAAATAGGTCAGATATGACCCTAGGACAGAACAGTGATTCGTCAATTGACATGAGGTATGAACCAGAGGTGACGACCGATGAGCTTCGATCTCAGTCAATAGATGGACCTGTCCTGACATCATTGGGGAAAGGGCTTATGCAAGGAGTCATCCAAAATGATTAATTTGATTTATTGATGAATATTGATAAATTAATTGAAATTGAATAATTGAATTGAACTGAATAAATTTAATTGAATAAATTTAACTGAATAAATTGAACTGAATAAATTGAATTGAATATATTGATTGTTTGATTGATGAAAATGCGGTCTCAAGAAAGAAGCTTTGATATCTTTGTGAGATATTATCAATGTGAAGACAACCTTGGAAAATTGAGCAAGGTGGTGAGTTTATATATAGACATATATGTGCGGTTACCATTGTGTGATTTCCCCTTCAACAGAGCGGACACCTGAGGATTCACCCATTTCATACTGACCCTCTGGCTCATCTGCAAATACTGATCTGTGAGATTGGATTGTGCAAAAGCCACAGGTGAGAGAGATTCTCTGGAAATCACCGTTTGAACAGGTGGAGAGATCCTTCCTGGAGGTACGAGTGAAGCTTTAGAGGAACAAACTACAACACATCCAACGCTACTTTGATAAAAAGCAGAATGGGAAATGGAGCCTGCAAGAATACACAAGGACAACCAGAGATTCCACAAAAAGGTACTTGTACACATCATATGTACGACCGTTATGGTGCCGAAGCTATATGGCAGGTCGAGAATTGGTATTTGTGGACAAAGGGACATGATGAGGAGTTTCCAAGAGATGGTACATTTGAGCGAAGTCGATTGGAAAGATTGGAACAAAGATTGAAAGCCAGGAAGAGACAGAATCTAACGGTAGACTGGCTTGCATTCCATCTTTGGGATGGTGAATCCAGACAACGGGAACAGCAAGAACGGATAACGGATCTAGAACTTAAAATAAAAAGGATACAGGATACAGTGGAGGAGACAAATGCACAACTGCCCTCGAAATTAGGAATGAAAGTGACAGTTGTCCCATCTGATTTCCAGTTGTCTCCCCAAAAAGGATGGTACAGAGAATTTTTTCGTGTTTCAGAAGATAACGAGAGATTGCAGTGGCAACTCAGGGATGTAGAGATGCAGCCCAGCAATACAAGTGCACAGACCAGGCAACGACAGAAACCGGTGTTTCAAGTGTGGAAGGATGGGACATTGGAAAAGAGGATGTCCGTATACCAAAAGGAAGACAAGTTCATAGGGTAAACCAAGATCAAGGGTACCAGTGCTGACCGATACCTCAGACAACGATTAGGCCTTCATTGCGACAAATCCCAAATGACGATTGGCCTCAACAAATTAGATTACTGGACAAACATGAATAACTGTCGATGATTCTTGTGTCTGAAAAGTTTTCGGAGCAAGAATTATTCATTTTTTCTTTTGCTTGTAAGCAAATTGATAATTAATTGATCAAATGCCGAAATTGGATCTTTTATGTTGGGCACAAAATTTTAAATTTACAAAGTTTGGAACAATTGCTTTGCAATTTTTTTGGCAAACCAAGTGACAAGAGTCACATCATGATCAGGTGGGAATTTCGGACTATTGTTCCACACGATTGATAGGTCAGTGGTCGACTGACATACAAATGGGTGGGTAGTCAAATTTGGATAAATTATTATGGGAACTTAAAGGGTAATGTCAATGTGACATCAAAGGGGTTTTCTAAGAATAAACTTTTTGGTCCATTTGTGTATTAGCGCTTATAAAATTGAAGGACAAATTTTGAGAAATTGAAATAAAGTTGACACCCATCCGGATCTGTAAATAAGGGTTCCAAAGCAAACAAATACGCATAATGCATGTGTGTGTGGGTATTTTGTGTGTCAATGTTAGTGTTTTTGTGTATCAATCTCACAAGATTGTTGACACCGACAGTGTGCCTTGTCTGAAAAATAGATAGTTCCATGGGGATGGGATCGCATATCGAGAGAATTCGTAAAATAAAAAATAGAAATATAATTTGATTATGAAAATTATCACTTTTGTCAAGGGAGATGGAGAATAAAGATTTGATTTGCTGAGTTATGAGCAGCTATTCATTAATAGTAAAAAATTGGAAGTAATCTTGGGATTCCATTGTGATAGAATTTATATGAGAATCAAAGCTATTTATGGATATGAGCTTCATAAAAAATGTGGGAGTACAAAATTAGCCAAATTTTGGAGAGGTCTTACACTGACTTCCCAGAGTACTCTGCTCACGGATTTTATATATATATAAACTTGAATTTTATCAGAATATAAATTGGGCTGTATGTATGGATGTGTATAAGGCATAGATGATATGGGAAAATAGTAAAGGAAATTTTGCTGGTTTGAACTATTGTGAGTTTTGAGTTCTGGAGTTCAAACAAAGTCACTGGTTAACAGATGAGAATGGATAGTAAATAAATTCTTCGATGCTGGGTAAATTAACTACGATATTACTAAGACTTATGAGAGCTATTGTTCTTCCTTACACCAGTGCGAAATTATTGGAAAAAATTAGATCCAACATAATGAATCTATAAAAGAATGTGATAGGGATAATATCCTCAATTTGTACTAATTATTTGATTGTGGGTAAAGGAATTAATTTATCGTAGTGGATTGTTAACAGCAGCCTGAAAATGTCCTGAGAGTGTGCATCCATGTAATCAGAAATCCCAGATTTGTTTTTACAAACAACATTTTGGTAGAGGTCTTGTGTGGACGAGCACTTCCTTGGTAGATAAAAAACGGTACTGCATGCTGGCAGCCACTTTTGCGGCCAGTTAGGCCAAACAAATTGAGAGGAAATTGTAGTTAAATACGTAAGTTACACATGGCTATTTGTAAAAAAAGGAAATTTGTTGAGATGGGAAACATTTTTCGAAGGTTTATTAAAGTGTTATAATATGACATGTGGCAAGGCAAACTATTGGATGGGAAAATTAGATCTGGTTATAGAATAAATTTATTGACCCCTTGAAGTTAATTCCTCGAATCATTGTTTCACTGGCATTTTTTGTTCACATTGGAAATAGTTTGGTAGAGCCTTGGTTAAAACCTTTGGTTGCGGTATCTTGGAACGAATTGATAAACCATAGGAGATTGATAAGAATAGAAACAAATATGGACCCAAAATAGAAAGTTGGATTCATGCCTCTCATTGCAAGCAAGCACATGGGGCTAAGGTGGACGATCCCACAGAAAATGAGGCTGCACCTAGCAGCCCAGCAGAACATTCAGTGGCGGATAAATGATAGTCGTGATTTACATTCATTTGAATTACATTTTAACACCCCTTGCATTGATAAACATTACAATTTCAACATTTAATATTCCTACTTGAATTAGGGAAGATAGTGACATTTATTTGCCTACATGACATACCATTATCTACTGATATTAGCGCAACATGAGGGATAATGTATCACAACTACACTCATGATTAGGGGATTTAGTTCGACCCCGGGAGATAGGGGGATCAGGGTAAGACAAATAATCTGATTTATGTTACATATTAAGGAATTTTCTTTATTTACCTTTTAGGAAGCTTGTTAGTTTGGTATACAATGTTGAATGTCATTGACATATAATTATGTTATAGGTATGAACATATACAAGGGGTAGCTCACATGTTTTACAGATGGCTACAGGTGGGACAAGAGGGAGCAAGATACCACGATTATATAAAAGGGGGTGCCTTTGCATGGTTGGGAAACACATTTGGAGGGGTGGTAGCTAAGATACTCCAATATTTGTTTGTTGGTTTAGTAGTTATATTGGCAATTGTTTTAGTGGTGGCTTGCTTGAAAGCCTTAGTGACGGTGTGTTTGAATAAGGTAACCAACAACACGATGATAACGCATGAAGTGACAAATGAGGAAAGAAATGTGGAACCAGAAAAGGAAGACTTTTATGGCGACATAAATACTGAGATTAAAAGATTAAATCAAGTGATGTTGCAAATGAATACAGTAGAATTAAGATAATGGCATAACGACAATGTTATGAGTTGTGTCAATTACAATATCAGTGAACTCATATCACCACGAGTGACACACTGTTAGGAGAAAAAAAAAAAAGGGGAAAAGAAAAAGTGGAGAGGAATTATGGTAATAATACATTATGCTTAATTTGTTGGTTTGGGAAAATTGTCGTTGGGAATTAGATATTCCCGTTTGTGATTGTAATCATATACAATTTATTTTCTTAGAGTAGTGCTAAAATACCTGCATGAGTTAATTTTTGAACTATATTAACCTGAAAGCAATTGTGGATGCTATTCTTAGTTTAGTAGTCAAATACATACCTGATTGAATATTATTTGTGTGACGCATATAAATGAATATAACTTTTTTGTGTTAAGGAAAAACAACAAATTGTTGAATGTGAAACTGTCGGAAGTTATACATGATTATGCTGATTTCATGGTAAGATGTACCCTATCTGATTCAGTGTGTGTGGAAAGCAGATTCAGATGTGACTGAGCATAAGGATAAGACGAGATCACATTTGAAGGGGGTGCTAACGGAATTGGGAAGAAGTTCGAGAAAGAAAATTTGTGGCTAAAAAATGAAGTTAAACGTGGCATACACCCTCTTTCTCAAAGAATGATGAAGACATTCTCCCGTGTAACTTGGAGATGGATGCTTACCTTCACCAAGGAAATTTATGTGACCATTTGCCTGGATCACACTGCAACATATGAAAGAAAGGCGATCACTTACTCTTGTTCGAAGGCTTGGAACATTCATCACATCAGAAGTTGCAGGACAACGACACCTTACCTGCAACCTCTGTGAAATGCGGGGACATATGTTATTACTTCACCAACTTCCGGGGAGCCAGCATGGAGCTGCAAACCAATGGCTGTGCCTTTTCACAACAGCTGTGCACGATTCTGCGGGCCACTCCTGGTATGGACCATGGATGACCTGAACACCATGGTCCCAACATCATTGTGGATGCATCCGGCATCCCTGTTCCACATCTTGCTGGCCAATCAACGTCACACCAATACTTGCTGCCCACTCACAATGAGGGAGGAGGCAAGTCGACTACAACTGGGTGAAGGCCTTGTTCAGGAATTACTATGGTTTACAGCAAAAAGTGGCAAGAATGCTACATGGAGAGCAGGGTCAGTCTATGACTCCGCAATGTTACCACAACAGCGAAATCCTACACGAAGTAGTGCAGGTGCTATGAAGACATTAGGAGAAAATGTTTCATACCTGGATTCAAACACAAGTGATCAGCCCTTCCTTTCAAACAAAGTCAACATTTGTGTGGAGGCAAACGTTTTTGCCAGATGGTGCAGATGCTTTACAAAACTTGAAAATGAAGTGAAATTGTTGTATCTTGGTGATGGTGAAGTGTTGTTTTGAAAAGATATTTGTGATGCAAATGCAATAGATTGAACAAAATGGAAGGAGTCAATGACCAACGAAATGTTTTGTGATTCTTGCAGGATGACGGTGTATGCCTAAGGGAATTTGATTACCAAAGTTATGGTTTGAATACTTGTATTGATATTTACTTGCAGTGATTGATTATTTACTTATACTTGTATTGATGTTTACTTGCAGTGATTGATTATTTACTTATACTTATATTGATGTTTAGATTAATGGTTAATATAAACAAAAACAAAAAGATGAGGGAATTGTGGAAATGTAACTCATTGATTGGGACTGGTAACTCATTGATTGGGACTGGTAACGAAGCAGATAGACGATTTCGTAAATGAATGTCAGGAATGTGCACGAACATGGTAATCTCTTGTCCACCTGGTCACAGCCCCAGGCTGGAGCACCCCCCTATTGTTTGGTAAATGGAACTCGCAGCAGGAGGGGAGCGAGCTGGTGCCAGTGAGGCGACCGAGTAACGTTTGCGGAGAACGGATTAGGATTAGCGGAGAAAGGATTAATACTGCGGTGCCCATAAAAGAGGGAACATCTCCTTGACTGAGGAGCACTCATCCTCAGAAGCCCTGCCCGACGGAATGAACGCGTACCACGAGTACGGCGCTGCAGAGAAGACATCAGCCACGAAAGAGGGACTATGCGGATAGAGTTACCTGGTCCATTGAGTTAAACGGTATTATTTGGTATTGGAATGAAGTGAACAACCAGTTAATAAAGTTGTGATCTTTTGTAAACCTGTGACATCATTGGAGTCTTGAGTCTCACAACACTTCCCCGACACTACCAATCATCAATCTGCCAATCATCAAATTTTGCTTTTCAATTTCGGGTCCAAAACACTATCATCATCACACGTACGTCTACTCACTTGAGCCTCTCGGTGCGCCAATTCATGCTCAGAACCTGGCTTCGCCAAGTCGAGCCATGAATGCGGGTGGTTCGTTGCCGGCGGTTGGATCCGTCCGGCATTCGGTGCAGGGAAGGGGGTTCGCTCAGGCCGAGATCCCAAGGTCCACCTCGGCGCGGAGCCTTTCGGTCTCCCGCCTGATGACCCGATCTCGCCCTGCCGGAACGCTTCAACCACAAAGGGTCGCCGTGCCGACCCTTCCTACCGGGCCGCCCGCTCCGCTGAGCGGAGCACGGACGCGACCGTTCAGAGCGCGGCCCGGCGTGGATCCCGCACGGCGGTTCTTTCGAAACCGCCGCGGTTACGATCCCCGCTGGTTCCCGCGGCACGCAAACCACGGCACGAATCGAGGGCTCGCTTCGGCTATAAGTCGATCTAACCGCTAACCCGTTTAGCGGCGATGCTCCACCTGCAGGCTCACACGCATACGCGACCCCTTTCATCCTCACCGAGCTCGGTGCTCCAACGCCGCCCGTACACCCCGCGTACTTTGTCACAGCACTCGTTCTTGTTTCGCTCACAGACTTCGTTACACACCAGACCACCGCACACCTTAGCACACACTCGTCGTTCGCACACCTCACCAACACACCTCTTCGCGCCTCCTCCTCGGTCACATCCCCGGTGACAACCACGGGTGTGCACTCACTTGCACACCCAATCACGTGCTTTACTACTAACTCCAGGGTGCATTCCCACACGCGCTCGACCATCTCAGGTGTGCATCCTTCCATTCCAGGTGTACATTCTCTCTGACCTGCCACAACCAACTCACGCTCCGTGTCACTCTCACTACTTTCACCACCACACTCGGTCGCGCGTTCACCCCCACTCTCGACCGCACACTCTTTTATCAGGCACCCCTCCGTTACACAACTTTTTCGTGCATCCTCTAGCGCACACTCTCCCGTCACCCCTCCGTAACACTCACCACAGGTGTGCACTCTTTCGTTACATCCCTTGTAACACTCCCCATCACGCGCTTCCATGTGCCCCCCCACACACGCGCTACGACCAACTCACTCTCGACAGCACACTCACTCCTCGGCGCGCACTTTTTCCTCACACACCCCATCGTCGGACATCCTCGCACACCTCCTCCTTCACACTCTGTACCTGTCGCACACCTCACCAGCGGCCTCTCACGAACACCCGGGTCCAAACCAACCCCTAAGCCGACTGAATCTCCCCTCACACCAACGTGTGGCCCTGAATGGGTTTCTCTCATCTCCTCTTCCTGTTCAGGCTGGAGTTCCCCAAGGTAGTGTTCTGGGCCCTGTGCTTTTTCTGGTCTTCATCAATGATCTCTCTGACTCTCTTGAAAATCCTCTCTATCTCTTTGCTGACGACTCTACTCTCTGTCGCTCCATTCCTCATCCCTCAGATCGGCAGTCTGCAGCCTCCTCACTCTCTGCAGACCTGGACAAAATCACAGACTGGGCAAACAAATGGAACATGTCTTTCAATCCTGATAAATCTCACACTCTTACGATGTCTCTCCGAAAAGACCGACTGGAAAACCCTCCCATCCACTTTCTGAATAATCCTCTCCAAGAAGTTCTGTCACTCAAGCTTTTGGGTCTCACTATTTGCCATGATCTTTCCTGGGAAAACCACATTTCAAATCTGGCCTCCAAAGCCAGTCGCCGACTGGGCATCCTCCGTCGTGCGAAGTCCTTCCTTGGCACACCTGAGCTCCTCACCACATACAAGGCTTTCATCCGCAGCTCTATGGAATACTGCTCTCCCCTCTGGTCTGGTGCTCCTGCCTCACACCTAGCCAGTCTTCACGCTGTTGAAACCAAAGCGTTCAGAATCATTGGAATCTCCCGCGATGAAGCTAACTCCAAGGGCCTTTCACTCACTCACCGCAGGCAGGTTGGTGGTCTTTCCGTCTTCTACCGACTCCTCTCTGGCCTTGCCCCCCCAGCCCTCTCTGGGCTCTGTCCCCCAAATATTCCTACAGGTCGCACAAGATCTGCCTGCAACCCTCTTATGGTTAAACTGCCAAAATCAAGACTTTCTGCTCACCTTCACTCCTTCATTCCTCTTTTCTCCCGCCTCTGGAACAAACTCCCTCACTCTCTTCAATCCCACCCCACCCTCCAGGTCTTTAAAACAGCTGTTCACCACCATCTCTTATCCTCCCCCATCCAAAACCTTGATCTTTTCTACCCCCGCTAATTTCGGTCCCCTTGTGTTTTATACCTCTCCCCCCCCCCCCCCCTTCCCACGCCTCCTCCCCCCAAGCCCTCTCCCTCCCACACTTCTCCCTGCTCTCAAATGTTGTGGTTGTGTGCTTCCCCTTCTCTCCCCATCTTGTCTTCTGCTCCCTCTTTTTGTATATTTTGTTTGTCTGGCTGTTTTGTTTGTTAAATTAATGTTAGCTCTTTCACGAGCCTCGATTCAGTATACAAAAAAAAAAAAAAAAAACACTTCCGAGTATATCGCCACTCACCTTGGCACCTCGTCTCCGCACCTCCTCCGCCACCTGCAAACTCTTTATTTGGTTAGCAAGCACACCATCACGATTTGAGCACCGACCTTGTACATATTCCATCACTTCCTCCTTTATCTCTTTCTTAGTTTCCCTCCGTCTCTTCTTAATTTCACTCACCCCCTCTTCCACATCCTCTAACTTTTGCTTCACCTCTTTTATTTCCCAGTGCGTCTCCTCAATTTCGTCCTCTAAGGCCACCTTGACCGTTTCTATGTGCGTCCTCACCTCCCGGTCCTTCGTCTCCATTGCCTCTGTCACCTCGTCCAACCTCTTTGTCAATCCCTCATGTACCATCCGACATTCCCTCTTCGTCGCTATTAATTCATTTTTGATTTATTTTTGTGTCGCTTTCAACCCTCCTAGTACCGCAGTGTTCTTTTCCACCTGCTCCACGAGTTCCTTTTGTCCCACCGTCAGCTGTTCCACCCCCTGCGTCAACTCCTCTATGCCACCTTGTAACCTAGCCGTACTATTCTCACCTCTTTCTCCATACGCTTCTCACCTCGCTTTACCTCCTCGTGTACCCCCGAGACCTCCTCGCTTACACCTCGTCTTATCTCCTCCCCCATCTCCTCCATCTCTTTAGTAGATGCCGCCCTCATCTGTTCCAATTCATTACTTTGAGCATCCAATTTAGTTTCCAACCCGATTTTCACCTCCTCTATCTGGTTCCCCATTTGTTTGATTTCCCGGGCGGATTGCTCCCCTATTTCCTGCAATTTGCCGTCCATTGTGTTTTCTAACCCCCCTAACCCATTCTTCATCCCTTCCATCTGGTTCTCCTGGGCAGCCATTCTATTTTCCAACCCCATTAACCCATTCTTTACTTCTTTTATCCCGTTGTCTAACCCCTCAAATTTATTGTCCACCCCTCAAATTTATTGTCCAACCCCTTAAATTTATTTCCCATCATTTGTTCCATTTCCCTGCTGGATTTTTCAGCCATTTTTTTTCATATACCCCATCATCTGCGCCGCGAAGAGGTCCAATTTCCCCAGCGCTGCGGACTCGGCTGCCGCAGCGCCGCCATTTTGTGCCTCCGCAACCACGTGCGCGAGGGCGCCATCTTGTGCACCCGACCCCCCCACAACCACGTTACCATTGCTCTCCTCCTCCATATCACCCATATACATTTCCCCGAGGTCCTGGGTCGACTCTACACCCTCTAATTCCCCCACAGGCATCCGGTCACCTTGATCATCCATGGCGTGACTTTTAAATTTAGGATGTTAAATAAAATTAAATTTTGGCCGCTCGAAATTTGAGCGCGCTATTCGCGCTTCAGGTCCGAATCCGACACTCCTGACACCAATTGTTACGGATTCCAACGTCGGCCTCTCTCCCCTTACCGAGGGGGGATGAATCCCCTCGTTTATGACTGACCGACGTGGTCCCGGGGGTATGACGCCACGCCCGGTCGGCGCTGGGTAGGGTATTAGGCCCAACCGTCCTATGACCTAGATACCAGTGCTTTCCGGTACGAGAGGAAATACTCCCCTGCTCACGGCCGCAGCGTAATGGATGGATAACGCCGAGCGAAGCGAACTACGGCGTGAGCCGGTTACCAAAGACTAGACCGGATTTATGTGCGTCGGCCGAATCACGCCACGTACCCTCAATCTGGAAATCACTAAAGCGACCGAATGTGAAGAAGAGAAGAAGAAGAAGTAGGAAGAACAAATATGATTTATTGCGAACTATTAACAAGACCAAAAAATAACCAAGGGGAATGGGAAGGATAAGAAAATAACTGAACAGAAAGGAGCAAGGAGACACAGTGCAATATTACCTTATATTAAACAGTCTTACTTATAAACCCAGGGACAAGACAAAAGACAGACTACGAGCACACTTACACGGGGGATGATGGCAGGAACGAATGCCGGAGGTGGATAGCTGGAGGGAGAGGAGGGTCCACGGGAACTGGGTCACGGTCGGGCCGCCGTCAACGCCCAAGCTGCGGTCGTGCGAGCCGCCATGGGCCCATGGTACGAGCTCCGCCGGTTCAAGTGGTTGCTGCTGTTCGAGCTCCGCTGTTTCAAGCTATTGCTGCTGTTCGAGCTCTGCTGGTTCAAGCTGCTCCTGCGTACCGCTGCGTCGCGTGCTCTCCAACGGCTTTTGTTCTCTCGTCTCCCTCTGTCCAGGACTCATCTCTCTCGGGGGCGTCCCACTGCGGGTTATATATGCCACGCCCTCAAACCTTCGCGAACCTCCTCGAAGGTTCTCTCCACGCTCTCTCAAAGCCAAACCCCTCATCCTTGGTTGGTCGGCAAGGGCTGGCTCACTCCTCCCCTCTATGACGAGGTGGAGACACGCCTTTCTTCTCCGAGGTTACCTCGTGGTCAATGGAGGCAATTGCAGCAGACCTGGCAAACCTGGCACTTTGAAGATGCTTTACCTCATGGTCAATGGAGGCAATTGCAGCAAACCTGGCAGACCTGGCACTTTGAAGATGCTTTACCTCGTGGTCAATGGAGGCAATTGCAGCAAACCTGGCAAACCTGGCACTTTGAAGATGCCATGGGGCGTCGGAGGGACCTGTCTTATTTAATTATAAAAAACCACCTTTAGAGGCCATTTTTCCCCGCAAGCGGGGGTTGGCCTTTTTCGGGGACCGTGGTTGTTGTTGTTTTTTGGTCCCCTTTTTGAAGCAATGTTTTACGGCCGGATGCCCTTCCTGACGCCAACCCTTTTTGTCGCCTTTTTACGACAAACAGGGAATTACCAGTGAACTGGTACTCAATTTGCCGACCTCGGAAGGATGACAGGCTGAGTCAACCCCCTGGCGTTAATTCAGCGATTGACCGGGATTCGAACCCAGGATCCTAGGATCCTAAGCCCTCACCCTAGCCGCTTGCCCAACACCAGGGCTTTGCCCAACACCAGGGCTGTCTTATTTAATTGATGCAACGTAATGAACTCGTGGATCACAGAACCTTATACTGACATTCATTAAGGACATAACAAGAGGGGAACTTAGGATTGGCTACGTGTGTGCGATGGCTTAACTAAGGACGACCTTTGATCTTTCTTTACACTACGGAGGGTGATATTTACACAACAAAACAACCACAATTCTCAAATCCGTTACAATATATATATATATATATATATATATATATATATATATATATATATATATATATATATATATATATATATATATACATATATATATATATATATACATATATATATATACATACATATATATATATATATATATATACATACATATATACATACATACATACATATATATATATACACAAAGAATTAAGTTAAGCACCCCTACACAACGAATTAAGGTAAGCACCCCCTAATATATATTCTTTGTGTATATGTATACATTGGCATATATTCTAAGGTATGTGAGATCAAATAATGATTGGTATGACATTAGCAATTATCCATTGATGAAATTGAGTGATCAAAGTGAAAAAAAGTGATTGGTTGAGTCAGTGATCCGATCACGTGGGTCCTACACACGTTATTGACGCAAAGATCGCTAGAGGTCTTCTCAGAACAATGACTGTACGTTAGAAAACATAAACGTCATCCACACTGTCCGTGATGGACCTATAGCTCCATACTTAAATTGAGGTGAAAATATGCCTAAAATTCCCAAAAAATTTCACCTTAAATTATTCAGAATAAAATATTGAAAACGGCATGATTGTTATGTTTTTATGTGACCATAATATAACTTCTCCAGAAAATATAGCAATATCATGGGTATATTACACTGTTTTGACGACAACAAACTTGTAATGTGCGAGGTTGTAAAAAAACGGGGGGGGGGTGCTTAACTTAATTCTTTGTGTATATATACCTACATATATACATACATACATACATACATATATATATATATATATATATATATATATATATATATATATATATATATATATATATATATATATATATATATATATATATATATATATATATATATATATATATACAGTGATCCCTCATTTATCGCGGGGGTTACGTTCCAGAACCCCCCGCGATAGACGAAAATCCGCGAAGTAGCGACCATATTTTTATTTTATTATTTATATATATTTTAAAGCTTTATGACCCTCCCCACACTCCTATTAACCTTTCCCACACTCTTATTAACCTTTCCCATACTCTTATAAACACTTCCTATACTCTTAAACACTTTTTACACTCTTAAACATACGTAATTTTAACAACATATAAAATTCTAATGGGTACTCACCATTGAAGATACTGTAGCGAGATATTGAAGATACTTGGGTTCCCCAAGCAAGACCAGCATCAGAATCTCCTTGCTCCAGCCGGTGACGTCACCGGCGGGGATCCGCGGCGCAAGTGGCTGGTCACGTGACCACCAAAGCGTGTCGCGCGTGCGGGTATAATCAGCTACACCTGTTGATCACGTGACCACCGAAGCACGCCACGCTTGAGAGGCGTGGCTTTCGGTTTCAGTGCCTGGTTGTGCTTTATAATGCAGCCCGATAAACGGGCTTTACAGTGTTCCCGAGTTGGTTTTGAGAATAAATGTCTTCTCGGACGAGTTTGTGTCTTGCCCGTCATTTCGTCCGTATCAAGCAAGAGCCCCGGCTCTTCAATACTACATACTTGCGTGATGAAGATGATGATGATGAATTAGCTGTGCAGTACTTATGACGATGAAGGTGATGACGATGATGAATGTACTGCACAGCCAGAAAGAGCATTACAGTTACCCATTACGTGGGTAACAACGCAAGTGGAAGCTGCCGCATCTGCGTTTTCCATACGCACGACTCTTTGTCTCTCCTTCTACTGTACACTATGTACAGTATTTTATTTCTTGTAATATGTTTTAATAACTGTATTTTTCTTATTTTTTTACGTTTTTTAATTTTTTAGGCTAGAAAATGCTTATTTTACCACAAAAATATTTAAAATAGTAGTATATAAAAATACATTTATACCGCAAAATCCCGCGATATAGCGAAAAATCCGCGATATAATTTTACATATACTAGCGAGAAAAACCTGCGATGTACCGAAGCCGCGAAAAGTGAACCGCGATATAGCGAGGGATGACTGTATATACACAGCAATGTTGGTAACCTGGTGGTGGTTTAGCGGCTAGGGTGCCAGCTTAGGATCCGAGGATCCTGGGTTCGAATCCCGGTCGATCGCTGAATTAACGCCAGGGGGGTTGACTCAGCCTGTCATCCTTCCGAGGTCGGCTAATTGAGTACCAGTTCACTGGTAATTCCCTGTTTGTCGTAAAAGGCGACAAACAGGGTTGGCGGCAGGAACGGCATCCGGCCGTAAAACATTGCTTCAACAAGCGTTACGCCTCGGTCCCCCGTCGGGGAAGTGATGTGAGTTGACAAAGTGGAAGACGCAGAAAACATGCTATGATATGATATTTCACTCACAAGGTTCAGACATACATGGAGGCGGCCATTTTGGATTTTGACGTGGCGACCCAATTTTCTATAGCGTTCTACCTTATGCCTAGATACACCCACACACCAGATTAGAAGTTGGTACTTCGCTTTTTTTTTTGAAGATATTAATCTCACAATGTTCAGACATATATATGGTGGCGGCCATCTTGGATTTTGACGTGGCGACCCAATTTTCAATAGCCTTTTCCTTATGCCTAGATACACCCACACACCAGATTAGAAGTTGGTACTTCGCTTATTTTTCAAGATATTCAGCTCACAAGGTTCAGACATACATGGCATCAGACATACATGTCGGCGGCCATCATGGATTTTGACGTGGGTTGCACCCACACACCAAATTCGAATGCGGTCCTTCGGTTACGCACGCACGCCGCACGCACACACGACGCACGCCCGCACGGACGGACGGACGGACACACGGACGGAGGGGAAAACCAAAGTCCCCCTTTCGCTCCGCTGTGCGACGGGGGACAAAAAGGGGACCAACAAAAACAACAACAACCACGGTGCCCGAAAAAGGCCAAACCCCGCTTTGCGGGGAAAAATGGTCTCTAATCGTGGTTTTTTACACACAGCAATACCCCGTTTTACGCCATTTCGACCTACGTCAAATCCGACTTTACGCCACTCTTCTCGAGTAAATTTCACTTCAGCGAAAGTCATTATGTGCGACTTTACGTCACTCCTACATCATAATAGGAGGACATGAAAATTTTTTATTTTTCCTTAAAAATATATTTAAAATAAACAAGCGTTACGCCTAGGTCCCCCGTCGGTGAAGTGATGTGAGTTGACAAAGTGGAAGACGCAGAAAACATGCTTTGATATGCTATTTCGCTCACAAGGTTCAGACATACATGGAGGCGGCCATCTTGGATTTTGACGTGGCGACCCAATTTTCAATAGCGTTCTTCCTTATGCCTAGATACACCCACACACAAGATTAGAAGTTGGTACTTTGCTTATTTTTCAAGATATTTCGCTCACAAGGTTCAGACATATATATGGTGGCGGCCATCTTGGATTTTGACGTGGCGCCCCAATTTTCAATAGTCTTCTTCCTTATGCCGAGATACACCCACACACCAAATTAGAAGGTGGTACTTCGCTTATTTTTCAAGATATTCATCTCACAAGGTTCAGACATACATGGCGGCGGCCATCTTGTATTTTGACGTGGCGACCCAATTTTAAACAGCGTTCTTCCTTGTGCCTAGATACACCCACACACCAGATTAGAAGTTGGTACTTTGCTTATTTTTCGAGATATTTCGCTCACAAGTTTCAGACATATATATGGTGGCGGCCATCTTGGATTTTGACGTGGCGACCCAATTTTCAATAGCGTTCTTCCTTATGCCTAGATACACCCACACACCAAATTAGAAGTTGGTACTTCGCTTATTTTTCAAGATATTCATCTCACAAGGTTCAGACATACATGGCATCAGACATACATGGTGGCGGCCATCTTGGATTTTGACGTGGGTTGCACCCACACACCAAATTCGAATGCGGTCCTTCGCTTACGCACGCACGCACGCAAACACGCACGCACGCATGGACGGACGGACACACGGACGGAGGGGAAAACCATAGTCCCCCTTTCGCTCCGCTGTGCGACGGGGGACAATAAAATAGTACATAAACTAACAATAAAAGAGGCTAAAAAACAATTAAAAATACAATTTAAAGCACATTAAAAATAAAAAAAAATGTACGTACAGTATACTGTACGTACGCGTAGCTGCTGGTTCTCATTCAAAACAAAGGCGACGCCATATGCATTTTGTCCTGTGCTGCGGTCGAGTGCTTGCTTTGCCTTTCACTGGTATTTTTGTGATTATTCCTTTACTGTGTAAAGGTTCCTTTACTGTGTAAACCAACCAACGTAACGTGGCAACGGCGAAACATGACGACGATGCCGGCTCGGACGACCGTCCATGGCAGACGTCATGTCATGTCACCGTGCAGAGTGTGCAATGTTCGCGACGAGGTCAGGCCCCATGGCCCATGTGAAAGGAACGACCGTGTCAAGCCTGGAGCCGGGGTGCCTCGTCGGGCACCTCGCCGGCATCCGGCGTCGACGAACCGATCGACGTGTGCATGTGCACATGTGCATGGATTTGCAAATGCCTGCCTGTACGTCATTTCTGCGTATATCGCATCATCCAAAAAAAAGCACGCAACTTCGGCCGCTCGAGGAAAGACGGGGCACGCCTACGACTCGGAGGCGAGAGTCGATCCCCGGGGCGGCCGGGTTCACGGAACCCTGAGATCGTTCGTTCGTCACAGACGACACGACACGACCACCGGTGAAACTGCTCGGACACGTTGGGTAAAGCACGCCGTGGTGAAGCGGGCCGCGGAGCCACTCGGCACACAAGCCCGCTCACGGTCGACACGTCCGTGCCGGTCACCCCGTTCGAGAAGACCCGACCGATAAAAAACAATGGAGGGACTCCCGACGGGGAGCGGCAAAGATTCAGGGCGAAGCCGCAGCCTCCTCCAGTTATTTACTCTAGTTTTATGGTGTTTGTCTTCATTTTAAGGCATTTTAAAGACATTACGCCCGGTTTACGTCAAAAACCGAGTTACGTCACGGCTTATGGAACCAATTAATGACGTAGGCCGGGGTATTGCTGTATATATATATATATATATATATATATATATATATATATATATATATATATATATATGTGTGTGTGTGTGTGTGTGTATATATATATCTATCTATAATTCCAGTAATCTCTGTACGTTTGTACGTCTGTTTGTCTGTGACCGCTGTTTCTCGACAACCACGGGTCCGATATACTTTTAACTTGCCAGGTATATTGCTGGGGACCCGAGGATGTGCCTTTTCAAGGTTTCATATTAATCGGACAATTACTTACCGAGCTATGTCCAAAAAACGATTCAACCAATCAGAGAGCAGCGAACGATCGCGTGTGCCGAACGTGGAGGACACACTCTGCCTCGGATGGCACATTTGAGAGCGTATTCATTTATTTCACGTTTGCAAACTATGTTGGCGTTAAACTATGTTTTAAAACTAATAAAACCGAATTTGCGATTCATTCGCTTTCCTGCGCGTTTGTGCACGCAATGGCGATTTCTTTACCAAACTCCGGAAGCCGTTCGCTTTGGACCAAACCATTGCATGTAAATAGAGGGGGGGGGGGGGGATTGTCACCGTACTCGCAAGCCGTTCGCTTTGGACCAAACCATTTCATGTAAATAGAGGGGGGGGATATAATTTTAGATATAGATATAGTACGGGCAATGCCCTAGTATATATAAATATATATACAGTCACGTGAAAAAGTAAGTACACCCCATGTAAAGTTTTGACTTTTTCAACATATTTCAACATACAGCTATTTGATCTTCATTTCAACAATATTGACAGATAAACGTGATATAATATAACAAACATCATGAAACATTTACATTTTGTAGTCCATTGTATAATTTAAATAAACATAAATGCAAATTTCACATGTGGAAAAAGTAAGTACACCCCATGACATGTTTTTTAAATGTTTTTAACATATGTGGACATATCAATATTTGATCTTCATTTAAACAATATCTATAGATAAAGGTGATCTGATTATTTATCTCAAAACTTTTTGCTCCAGTCGAATTCCAATCTGTTCCCGTTACAGCATTTACCTTATAATAATCTTCTTTTCGAGTTGAGCTTGAAATGATAATCGTATCATCCAAATCATAAATACTATTGGTTGCTTCCATTCTTTATATATAACAATAAAAAAGAATATGACAATAAAAATATATAATAAATAAATTTATTATATTTACGTTTAATATAAATATTTAAAACTTTTGAAAACCTGACCCAAGTACCTTAATTATTTCTTGTTTTTCTTGTGGTGTTACTCTAGTTTTACCTTTTCTAATTTTTTTGATCGCTTGTAATTTATGAGACCCCTTTTGAGCGTCTTTTATACTCTTTACAGCACCCGCTACATTTCCCACAGCAGAAGCGGTCGAACCAATTCGGTCTTTATGTTTAAGAATAGTTGAACCAATACCCATTAGAGTATCAATTATCCCATCTCCTTTATTTCTAAATTGATCTCCTTCACCACGCTTTCTTATAGGTTTATAGTATCCTCTCCCAAGAAACATACCTTCACCCTTATAGTATGGTGAAAGATACATACCTTTACCCTTATAGTATGGTGAAAGATACATGCCTTCCCCAATCCCATCCCCCTCTTTCATAATGACTTTATATTTTCTTAACTCGTGTTTTTGAACAACAACCATCGTGTTTTTATTCCAAGTAGAATAAAATCTTTTAACATTTTAGTTTTAATTTTTCAATTTATCCGCTTTGATTTTTCGTTCTAGTCGTGAATAATTAGTGTGAGGCAGCCAAAACAATTTTTCAAAACATAATTTATCTTTCATTGAAAATTTTGATGGAATAAAAAATTCCCCGCTTGACGTTAACATAACCTCCCCCTCTTTCCCGAGTAAATACAAGACCTATTTCTCCAAACGCTAACTCTTGGAAGGTTTTCTTTTTATCTTGATCACTCGTGTTAAAACTACATTCTAGAAGAAACAGGTGGATGTTCATTTATTAATAGTTTATATTTATTATATAATTTTTCAAATTATTTGTTGAACAACTTCACGTAACTGATCTACAGTTGTTTGTTGAACAACTTCACGTAGGTGAATTCTGATGGATATAATTTCGCCATTGAAAGAAACCATACGGTGATTCTGATTGGTTATCTTAAAATTTACTTCAGAAATGTTTTTTCCTGAGACGGGTAAATAGGAGAGATTCTTTTGTTCCATATTGAATTGATAACCTATTGGGGTTTAAATAAGCGCTGAATGGAAATATTGCATTTGTTTTTACTCCATCGTCATAAGCACCATCAACCAAATCACAGTTAATCAACACCGAATTTATACCTGAGGTTATGTCAACGACGTTATCACTGACAAACGTATTATTACACTCAAGCTTTTTTGCGGAGAAACCTAACATCTCTCGGAATGAATTAGTAATCGTGAAATCTATTTTATAATTATTTTTAAGTTTAATAGTTGATTTTGATGTGTGTTTTTGAATACCTATTTCAATATTTTTTGGTTCATCACCTTTTTCTTTCATAACGTGTGAAATTTCTAAACATAGTATAGGGATCTCGTAAGCTCCGGGGGGTACTTCTATAGTTTTATATCCACTTCCTGGATTATAACTAAACTTGTTATTTTTTTCTGTGATATTAAACAAGGTATTATAGGTTTCCATAGACAATAACGCCGCTTCATAGTCAAGATGAAGTTTTATCGGGTATGGTACTGGAGCCGTGTGATCACTTGTAAAATTAAAACTTAGAACTGTGCTTCTCATTTTATTGTATGTGAGATAAAAGATCTTTGTATTGACATTTATTAATTATTTTCCTATTCATCAACTGATCTAGAATGGCTGATATTTCATTAAAACAATTGTTGTTTCCCGACTCCTTACTGCCTAACAATAGTAATAGTCTATTAACTAATTGTGATGAGTCACTCGGAAGAAAACTAACACCCGAACCTAAGCCTATACCAAGCTTACTTAAAGCATTAAAAATATTTTTTTCCTTTCTATTCTTACGACCATTACTAACAACAGAACCTCTATAATCAAGCGTGCTTAGTAAATCAATATATACCCTATCTTCCATATTTTCCACATCAAGTGGTTCCTCAAAATATTCTGAATTAGCATACCCCGCTTTTGTGAGAAGAAACATTAATCTTGGAGTTTTTTTTTGTTTTGTTTTGTATACAAGATCGAGGCTCGTGAAAGAGCGAACATTAATCACACAGAAAGACAAACCGACACATAAAACATATAACATCGGGAGCGGTAGACAAGATGGGGAGAGCGGGGGAAGGACACAAACACAACATTTGAGAGCAGGGACCGAGAGACATGGAGACCGAGAGATCTGTGAGAGGGAGAGGGCTTTGGGGAGGGGGGCATGGAAAGGGGGTGGGGGAGGGAGAGGTATAAAACATATGGACACTGCCAGGACTTCCAGGAAAGAAGTTGGAATTTCAAACAAGGTGGATCTGGGGTGAATTAGCGGGGGTAGAAAAGATCAAGGTTTTGGATGGGGGAAGATAAGAGATGGTGGTGAACAGCTGTTTTAAAGACCTGGAGGGAGGAGTGGGATTGAAGGGAGTGAGGGAGTTTGTTCCAGAGGAATGAAAGAGTAAAGGTGAGCAGAGAGCCGAGATTTCGGCAGTTTAACCATCAGAGGGTTGCTGGCAGATCTTGTGTGACCTGTAGGAATATTTGGGGGACAGAGCCCAGAGAGAGCTGAGGGTGCAAGGCCGGAGAGGAGTCGGTATAAGACAGAAAGACCACCTACCTGCCTGCGGTGAGTGAGTGAAAGGCCCTCAGAGATAGCTTCATCGCTAGTTATGCGAGTTAATCTAATAGGAGGTCTGTCGGACTTAAGAATGTCAAGTTATCGTTAACTATCCATACCGTTTCGTTAACAAGGTAAAACTGATCTCCTTGTCCTATATAAATGAGCCCTGTTTTGGTATTTAAACCTGGCGAATATTCGTTGTTTAGAAGGGCTCTCACAACATAACTAGGATGACTGGTTATCTCCCCAAGTTGTTGGGGAGGGCCTTCATTATCAGATTTTGGTGCTCCTATATCTCGAAGCTCTTGCTCTGTCATTTGACTAAAATCTTTTATCATTTGAAGTTTTTTGGGAGTATATTCCAGTGCAGGAAGTTGAAACGAAACCGCCTTTTGTTCGGAAGATTTTAAAATAAGTTAAAAAAACTTCTCTTGTTTTCTTTCAAATACGTCTTCACCTACTAGCTTTTGTCTCCGTTTCTTCTTTATCTCTTCCTGTTGTTTATCAACTTTTGAAAGTAATTGTTGATGTTCCTTAAATTTTCTTGCTCGTTCTTCGGCATTCATTTTAACCGAGAAAATTATTGGTTATTATATAATCTTCTTTAACAACGATATATTTATATTTTTCAGTCGTGTGTTTCATATGACCCTCAAATTCCTTTTTACTACATAATGTAGAACAATTATCCCTCCAAAAATTAGTTATATGTAATGCATTTAGTTTGAATAAAATAAAAGTATAAGCATTGTTTCTTATTGAGCGGCGAGAAAGTTGAAAGTATGACTGACTGAGATAAATGCAATTACAAGAAGAATGTCTTCCCCTTGTATAGTAGCCATCCATAACCGTTTGGTTTCTCTCATTAACACAATCGTCAAATATAACGAGGTTCTTTTTTGCTTCATCTAAATCTTGAGGTAAAGGTATATCATCCATATTATCACTGAGAATACAAGTTATAGGTATAGACGATGTGGGTTTTGAGTTCTTTTTACCTTTTTGTTGAGTATCACAAAATAGCTGTATTCGATCTTTAATGTCATACTTATTTAGTTTGCATTGGAGCTTAAATAACCCGATTATATCTTCTTTTTTAAGACCGGCATTAAAACCTTGTGATAGTAGTTGGTACTCTGGTTGAAAACTTGACTTTGTGAAAATTATTACATTTTCATGATCTAAAAAGTTTGGAGTAAGGAGCATCTTTAAAAGCAAACAGGTTTTCCCACATCCGCTTGAACCGACTATTAGACATCTTAATGAATTTGGGAGGTTCTTATGATTATTAAATTTTATCTTACTTTCCCAAACGGGTAAAAAATCATCCATTTTATATAAGGTTGACAAGCGTTACGCCTAGGTCCCCCGTCGGTGAAGTGATGTGAGTTGACAAAGTGGAAGACGCAGAAAACATGCTATGATATGATATTTCGCTCACAAGGTTCAGACATACATGGACGCGGCCATCTTGGATTTTGACGTGGCGACCCAATTTTCAATAGCCTTCTTCCTTATGCCTAGATACACCCACACACCAGATTAGAAGTTGGTACTTCGCTTATCTTTCAAGATATTCCGCTCACAAGGTTCAGACATACATGGCGGCGGCCATCTTGGATTTTGACGTGGCGACCCAATTTTCAATAGCGTTCTTCCTTATGCCGAGATACACCGACACACCAAATTAGAAGTTGGTACTTCGCTTATTTTTCAAGATATTCATCTCACAAGGTTCAGACATACATGGCATCAGACATATATGGCGGCGGCCATCTTGGATTATGACGTGGGTTGCACCCACACACCAAATTCGAATGCGGTCCTTCGCTTACGCACGCACGCACGCACGCCCGCACGCAAACACGCACGCCCGCACGGACGGACGGACGGACACACGGACGGAGGGGAAAACCATAGCCCCCCTTTCGCTCCGCTGTGCGACGGGGGACAAAAATATATATAATGGTTAATCATTCATCTTGTGTGTTGTTGTCCCTATTATAATTATGTGTACATTGTGTTATATTATATTATAAATTATATTATATTATTATATTATTTATTATATTATTATAAAAAATTATATTAGAAGCGACTCAACCAACCGTCTAATTGTGTTGAATATATCTTGAAATATTTTGAGAATGGGTTCGTCCATTTTATATACTCAAATAAAAACTTTAGAAAAATCGGAAATTTTAGACATTTTGGGAATTTTGTGAAAATCATGAAAATCATGAAAATCTGAAATCTGATAATTATTTAATTGATCACTTCCGGTTTGAGCTGAGTCACTTCCTGTTTTGTGGTGAATCAGTTTCGGTTTGGAGATCAATTCCTCATTTTGGTCCAGAAGTCTAAATTTTAGTGAAAATTGTGAGAAATGCGAAATTAAATTTTTTTCGAAAAATGCGAAAATGTGAAATCGTGAAAATAATTGATTAAATAATTAGTTTAGAGCGAGTTTGAGCTCTGAGAACTTTTTGAATGAGTGGTCTGAGGTGCCTGGCCCAGAACTCTCCTTTATATACTACTTATATCACCTTTATCTATCAATATTGTTGAAATGAAGATCAAATAGCTGTATGTTGAAATATGTTGAAAAAGTCAAAACTTTACATGGGGTGTACTTACTTTTTCACGTGACTGTATCTCTTCTACAATTTTCGGGAAAATTAATTAAAAATACAAAACTAGAATATTCAGGTCAGGTCAGTCTTTTGGGACTACTACAGGTAACATGTAACCCAATGTTACCTGCTGCATGGTTGGGTTGTCGAGACTAAACCGACACCCCTCACTGGCTTTGCTAGTGGGGAGGGCGACTGTGACACCTATCAGGATCAAAGACAACACCTGACAAAGGGCGGATGAGCTCCCGTAGGGATCCAATGGCCATCCAGTAAGGAGATGGTGTCTCCTAAAAAACACCCATCCGGCTTGGACCGGTTCAAGACATATCAAAGACATTAAAAATGGTACGTGCTGCTTCCTTGCTTGAAAAAGTAGAGCATGGACAATCCCCATCGGTTGGCATCCATGAGGAGGAGGAAATTCCTCTTGAAGAAATGCCCTGCTCAGTACAGTGAGAAAAGCGGCGCCATTGTTATGACGTCGCTGGTACCCAAAGTATCCCGGGAAGTGATGGTAGTGACGGCACTTCCCCCAAGCTCAGTGGCTGTGTTAAGTGTTTGTCTCGTCAATATGTGTGTGTGTGTGTGTGTGTGTGTGTGTGTGTGTGTGTGTGTGTGTGTGTGTGTGTGTGTGTGTGTGTGTGTGTGTGTGTGTCTCAACTCTATTACGAGCCTTAACCCATATACAAAAAAAAAATGTTAGTTGGATAAGTGTCCCTCCTGAGTTAATACTTGGTGAAAGCACCTTTGACAGCAATTACAGGTACTAGGGAGATACCAGTGCTATGCACGGGTTACGCATGGGTGGGAGGCCAGAAGCAAACAGGCAATGCAGAAACGGCGAATGCTAAAGCATGAAACCAATAAATTCCACATTCCTGTAGCACCTTCAGTCGCAGGTCAGACATGGACAGCAAGTTCGTGAAGGACTTCCATGAAAAACGTACACGTTCGCAAACAAGCGGGTACGTTCACGTATAGAAACATCGATCGTGGGACCGTGGCGAATCTGCATATGGCGATCCACGAAGTTCACGTTCAGAAAGTAGAAACCATCATGGCATGTCGTCATTCACTTGAACTCGATATCTCTTTTTCACTTGAACTCGATCACGGCATGTCAAAGGATTTTGAGCCGATAGCTGTTACGGCCTTTGCAAGATCGATGGAGACAGCGATCTGTTAGAATATTCACCGCCCAAATAGCTATGTGGAATTCTCCCATGTAGAGATTAAATGTCGTCTGAACTTTGGCCGAGGTTATTATTTACTTTTAATGATGTTTATATACGAATGATGTTTAATGATGTTTATATTGGTTTTGGGTCGTCCTTTCCGCATATCTCGTAGGATTGTAAGTTGGAGAGACGGCCGTGATGGCGGGGAGGGGGTTGGAATTCTCTCAAGCAGGGATTCAACCCGTGTCCTTATAAAAGGTCTTTGTCCGAGGTCACCGAGTTCGATCGGTGCAGCCGTGCAGCGATCGGTGCAGCCGTTTGTGCGGCACCCGGGAAAACAACATCGTCACAATGAAAACATCGTCACAATGAACGCTATGTGAACGCGAATGTTATGCGGGAGTCCAAACCTGAGAATGCTGGAGACCAAAGCTGAAATTGGGAAAACTAAATAGCCTATTTTACTCCTGGAGATCCCAGGATTACCTACCCAAATATCGTTGCGATCGGTTCAGCAGTTTCTTTTTTTTTTTCTTTTTTCTTTTTTTGTATACAAGATCGAGGCTCGTGAAAGAGCTAACATTAATCACACAAAAAGACAAACCGACACACAAAACACAAAAAACAAGGGGAGCGGCAGACAAGATGGGGAGAGAGGGGGAAGGACACAAAAGAGAGGGGGAAGAGGGGGAAGGACACAAACACAACATCTGAGAGCAGGGACATCGGGAGGACTTGGGGGAGGTGGAAGAGGAATAAAACATAAACCGTTTTTACGGTACCTTCAAACGGACAGACAGACAGACAGACGGATGGACATTTGGTGAATTATTGTAAGATGAATTTGTTTGGATAGGTCTCCACAAACTTTGCACACCTTGATTGGGCAATATTTCCCATTCTTCTGCACAAAACTGTTCAAGCTCAGTCAGGTTGTGTGGGGAGTGTTGATGGACAGCAATCTTCAAGTGAATGAATGATCGTTTTAAGGCCATTTTCCCCGCTAGAGCAGGGGTTAGCCTTGCAGGCCCCATGACAATCATGGTTCCCTGTTTGAGGCAATGTTTTTATGGCCGGATGCCCTTCCTGACGCCAGCCCTTGGTCACGCTCTTACGATGTGCAGGGATACGGTGTCCCCATTCTAAATCGGGGTACACACCGTGATCATTCATCCCAGCAAGCTGGTACTCAATTTGCCGACCTCGGAAGGATGACAGGCTGAGTCAACCCCCTTGGCGTTAATTCAGCGATCGACCGGGATTCAAACCCAGGATCCTAGAATCCCAAGCCGGCACCCTAACCGCTAAGCCAACACCAGGCTTCAAGTCCTTAACAATCTTCAAGTCCTGCCACATATTTTTGATTGGATTTAGGTCGGGGCTCTGATTGGGCTACTCAAGGACATTTATCTTTTTGTTCCTTCGCCACTTCAGTGTGCCCTTTGCTGTGTGCTTGGGGTAGTTGTCATGCTGAAAGGTGAACTTCCGTTCAAATTTCAACTTTCTTGCAGAGCGCAGCAGGTTTTCTTCTTGGAATTTCTGTATTTTGCTCCATCCATTTTCCCCTTCTATCCTGCCAAGTGCCCCAGTCCCTGCTGATGAGAAACATCCCCATAACATGATGCTGCCACCACCATGCTTTACAGTAGGGATGGTGTTCTTTGGGTGATGTGCTGTGGTTGGGTTTGAGTTTGAGCCAAACGTAACATTTTGCATTTAGGTCAAAAAGTCCCATCTTGGTTTCGTCAGAACACAAAACTTTTTGCCACATATCTTCAGAATCTCTGGAGTGGTTTTTTGTCTACCTCAAATGGGACTCAGGGTGGGCTTTTTGAGTAATGGCTTCATTGTTGCTGTCCTACCATATAGGCCAGACCTGTTGAGAGCTTGGGATATTGTTGTCACATGAACACAGTGACGAATCTTTGCCATAAAGGCCTGAAGCTCTTTCAAAGTTGCCATTGGCCTCTTGGTGACCTCTCTGATCAGTCTCCTCCTCGATTGGTCATCCAGTTTGGAGGGACGGCATGATCTAGGCAGGGTCTTGGTGGCACCATACGTCTTCCACGTCTTAATGATTGTCTTGACTGTGCTCCAAGGGATACTCAAGGCCTTTGAAATATTTTTATACCTATCCCCTGATCTGTACCTTTCCACAACTTTATCCTGGAGATCTTTTG
Organism: Myxine glutinosa; assembly: GCF_964187855.1. Classification (NCBI taxonomy): domain Eukaryota; kingdom Metazoa; phylum Chordata; class Myxini; order Myxiniformes; family Myxinidae; genus Myxine; species Myxine glutinosa. The sequence continues at coordinate 107,322,032 of NC_136265.1, read as the reverse complement.
AAATCTCCTTGGTGCTCATGGTTGAGTCTTTGCTGTGAAATGCACGACCCAGCAGAGGAAACCTGCAGGAACAGCGGATTTAATTCTGAAATAATCAGAATCACTATAAGTTATTACAGGTGGAGAACAATGAACTTGGTGTGTGATTTTGAAGGTGATTGGTTACACCTGAGCTAATTTACAATTGCTATTATAAGAGGGGTGGACACTTACTTATCCAACCAAGATATTCTAGTTTTGTATTTTTAATTAATTTTCTGAAATTTGTAGAATTTGTTTTTCACTTGGAAGTTGTGGGTTAGGATGTATAAATAAAGGTGGAAAAGTCTGATTTAATGTAATGTAATTCCAGGATATAAGGTAACAAAAGGTGAAAATTTTGAAAGGGGGTGTAGACTTTCTAGAGGCACTGTATAATTTTTTTTTGGAACGTTGTTAGTAACCCCGTGGACCCCTGTACCGTATTTTATATAAAACTTGCTTTTCACATGACCAGACAAGTATGAAATGCTTCATTTTATATCCTCAATGGCTCATCGAATGAGCACAAGGTAGCTCATCATTCTTTAACAAATGACAGGAATACAAAGAAACTCACCTGTCAAAGGTCGAAACACGGTAGTAAAAGGATGTCAAAGATGGTAAAATACCACAAATAAATCACAAAACACCACAGATCACGTCATTGATGAAAACCAAAGGTTGCACGACACCAAAAGCAGAGGCACAAACCTCAAAGATCACGTGATATTTTCAACACCATTTCCATTTAAGGCCATTTTTCCCCGCAGAGCAGGGGTTGGACTTTTTTGGGCACCGTGGTCCCCCTTTTGAAGCAATGTTTTATGGCCGGATGCCCTTCCTGCCACCAACCTGTTAGTCGCCTCTTGCGACACACAAGAATTACCAGTGAACTGGTACTCAATTTTCAAAAAAATAAAATAATTAGTAATCTCATAAATCATATGAAATAAAAAGAAAATGTTTCGATTTGTCAAAGGAATCGAAGCGCTGATCCGATTTCAGAGATGATAAAATAACACGTAAGAAGTTGAGAAAAAATTCATGAAGCACGTGAAATAATGAAGAGGAGGAAGCACACAAAGCTTTGAAAATGATGTGAATACATCACAGATGATAGTGCTGCGGATTAGAAACCTTCACTGAATGAATCTCATGTACATTATGTACACAACATAATTAATAAATACAGATCGGGACTCGCAGCTCAGCTCATGTAAAGTCAGGGTGGTGTTTTTAAAATAAATAATTACAATTCATTATTTATTTCTCTACCTGAACAAGATATATATATATATATATATATATATATATATATATATATATATATATATATATATATATATATATATATATATATATATATATATACATATATATATATATACATATATATATATATATATATATATATATATATATACAGTGGAACCTTGACTTACGAGTGCCCCCAACTTACGAGTTTTTCGAGATACGAGCCGTCGCTCGGGCGGTTTATTGCTTTGAGAAGATGCGAGCCGAGATCTGAGTTACGAGCTTTCGCCACCCGCCACCAGGTGGGTTCCGGTCACGTGGTTATCTTGCCGTGCAAGTATCTCTGCCGTATATCGCTGCATTTTTGTTTTCGCATGTTGGTTATTTTGAGTTTACGCCAGGCGCCACCAGGTGGGTTCCGGTCACGTGGTTATCTTGCCGTGCAAGTACAGTATCTCTGCCGTATATCGCTGCATTTTTGTTTTCGCATGTTGGTTATTTTGAGTTTACGCCAGGCGCCACCAGGTGGGTTCCGGTCACGTGGTTATCTTGCCGTGCAAGTACAGTATCTCTGCCGTATATCGCTGCATTTTTGTTTTCGCATGTTGGTTATTTTGAGTTTACGCCAGGCGCCACCAGGTGGGTTCCGGTCACGTGGTTATCTTGCCGTGCAAGTACAGTATCTCTGCCGTATATCGCTGCATTTTTGTTTTCGCATGTTGGTTATTTTGAGTTTATGCCAGGCGCCACCAGGTGGGTTCCGGTCACGTGGTTATCTTGCCGTGCAAGTACAGTATCTCTGCCGTATATCGCTGCATTTTTGTTTTCGCATGTTGGTTATTTTGAGTTTACGCCAGGCGCCACCAGGTGGGTTCCGGTCACGTGGTTATCTTGCCGTGCAAGTACAGTATCTCTGCCGTATATTGCTGCATTTTTGTTTTCGCATGTTGGTTATTTTGAGTTTACGCCAGCCGCCACCAGGTGGGTTCCGGTCACGTGGTTATCTTGCCGTGCAAGTACAGTATCTCTGCCGTATATCGCTGCATTTTTGTTTTCGCATGTTGGTTATTTTGAGTTTACGCCAGGCGCCACCAGGTGGGTTCCGGTCACGTGGTTATCTTGCCGTGCAAGTACAGTATCTCTGCCGTATATCGCTGCTGTTTTGTTTTCGCATTTTGGTTATTTTGGAAAATTTCTTAGTTTTAACCACTGGTCCTAAGAAATTGAGTGCCAAGGGCAGTAGTGAGAAGAAGAAGAGGATGATGTGCTTGGATATAAAACACGCAATCGTCGAAAAACATGAGCGAGGTGTGCGTGTTGTCGACTTGGTGAGGCGGATGTGAAGGCAGCTGAAGATTTTATTATAACTTTTGCCGAACTGATAGAAGCCGAACAATACATACCCCAGCAAATCTTCAACTGTGACGAGACAGGGCTCTTCTGGAAAAAGATGCCGAGGAGGACGTATATAACGGCAGAGGAGAAGAGCATGCCAGGCCACAACTTGTTCAGAGTGCCGGCGATAGCTCGCCTTCTCTTTGTGGAAAACACGGTGAGATCCTTAACATCCAACAACTAATGGGACGCAAACGGGGCGCCCAGTTTAGCGGTACACACATTGATGAATCACCCTGCCTGTGATTCACCCATGACAGGTTATAGCTGGGTCGGGATTCAAACCCAGGCTGGACAGTTTAGACTTTAGAGTCAAGTGTGCGTACCTCCAGTCCAGGCCATCCTGCCAACTTGTATGCTGCATACAGGTGAAATATAAAGCGCGAGATATTTTTATATATACTGTATATTTAAAAAAAAATTGGTGTGGTTTTTGGCGGGCTGGAACGGATTAATAGCATTTCAATGCATTTTAATGGGGAAATTTGATTTGAGAAACGAGCAATTTGAGTTACGAGCTCGGTCACAGAACGAATTAAACTCGTAAGTCAAGGTTCCACTGTATATATATATATACAGACTTGGCATTTAATATGGAATTTTTTTTTTTTCTTGACTTGGGTTTACTTTCTGAACTCGGTATATCAATCTGGTGAGTTTCTTTTACGCTTCGGTGATTTCTTTGTTAAAAGAACCATGTCACTGATTGTCTGTCGCAGCAAGAAGTCAATAACAGGATTATATCACAGGTGGCGTGACAAAATGTACGGACAGGTACATTTGACGATTGGCTTCACAATCGGGTATATAAGGGTTGTTGCGTTCTGTATTAGTGGAAAACAACTGCTGCACGTCTACAAAAGTTATTGCCGCTTCCCCTGGAGATGGTCCGTCAACTCGACAATGCTGTTTGTCATTTAGTGGTGGCTTTACGAAATTCCGGCATGAAACAGCGTGCTATTGCTCGGCAGTATGGCATCACTCAAGGTCAGGTGTCAAATATCCTGAAACGAAATGCTCAGAGGGGTGTCCCTACTCCAACACCGAGGTCAGGACGTCCCCACAGAACCACAAGGAGGGATGATCGCCAGCTGCACCGGTTAGTCCGCAATCGTAGTACCAAGTCAGCTAATCGGCTTAGGGCTGAGTGGCAGCAACTGACAAATGTGCCTGTATCCAGAAGGCTAGTCAACCAACAACTGGTTCAAGCAGGCTATCGTGCCAGGCGACCCCTGAGAAAGCCACGTCTGACCAGACAACACCACCAGCGCCGATTGCAGTGGGCCAGAGAGCACCGTCAATGGCAGCCAGGACACTGGAATCACGTGATCTTTCGTGACGAGTCTAGATTTCTGGTCTATCGTCAATATGGCCGCGTCCGAGTGTGCAGACAAGTGCATGAAGCCTACAACGAAGATTGTATAGTGCCAAGAGTCCAAGCTGGAGGTGGTGGGGTGACCGTTTGGGCTGCTTTTCATGCAGGGGGCAAAACTGACCTGGTTGTTCTGAATGGAAACCTGAACCAGTTCAAGCACAGGGCCATTCTGGAAGAAACATTGCTTCCATTTGTTCGTGCAGCCTTTCGGGGAAATTTTGTCTTCCAAGATGTCAATGCACGGCCTCGTCGTGCTCGCATGATCCAACACTTTCTTGCTGACCGTGGTGTAGAGCATATGGAGTGGCCTGCCATGTCCCCGGATATGAATCCGATGGAGAACTTGTGGGCAGAATGAACGCGTCAAATCGACAACTTGGACCAGCAGCCTGCCTCTGTGCGTGAATTGCAGCAGGCTATTGTCACTGCATGACAAGCGATTCCTGTCCAAACCTTGGCAAATCTCGTGAACAGCATGCCTCAACATGTACGTGCTCTCCTGAATGCTCGTGGGGGTTACACGAAGTACTGAACTGTAATTTTACAGTCCGTAATCGCAGTCGTAATTTAACTTTTGTTTTTGTTTAAAAAATTTTTTGGCTAATGTGCAAAATAAAGAGATACTTCTGGAAAACGCACAGAAGTTTAACACAGTACTGTCCGTGAATTGAGTTCGATATCAGTTTACATGACTTTGAAGGATCAATTTATTTGCTTCGAAATGTCAAATGTGGTTTTTGTTTCTTTTAAGGGTCACATTAACAAAATCTAGAATAATTTAAACATAATTCCAATGAACTTTTGGTTCTAAGTCATCTTGAAAAGTAAGTTCACCCCCACAAAAAAAATATTCCATATTAAATGCCAAGTCTGTATATACTACAGAAATATTTGTCACCACCTTTTAGGAGCATACCTGGAAGGTCATGCAAATAAACATTTATGTAACAAAGTTATAGCACAACACAAATCATTCCGGGGCTCTGGGCCGGACCCATGTTATGCCACCTCGTACTAATGACAAATCCACAGGTGAGGTTAAATTGGGAATGTTCTCCAAAAAGAGACAGGTGGAATTAACAATTCTCACCACCTTCTCCTGCATCAACGTTGCTTGTTAAGATTTATTGGTCTCCTATCGTTGTGGTCACAAACTTCACCGTGACGAACAGACATTATCAGGTTTTGTGTTCATCCGAATCCCGTATTTACTTCGTGAAATGTAAAGACGGCACTTTGGTATTTACCGTGAAGTTCAAATGAGGGCACGGCAATGGGGAAATTCCAACAGTGGACGCTATTTCCGTATTTACTGCTCTCCTGCCTGGCGGACATGTGATCACGGTAACGCGCTTGGAGGTTTTTGTACACAGATAACTTTGACACGAATCTACATGTTTTGAAACGAATCAGCATATCGGAATAGAACCTCAATTCCCAAAAATCACGGCATAAAAATCATGGCATTTCTGATGACGAAAATATGGAAACCTCCGTATGGGGTGTTACAAAAATACGGAGTTCTGTGCTATACGGAAGGAGTTTCACCCACGTCACTGTGTGCCATTGCTAGGGTGGACGGTAAAACTCGGTGTCGCATCCGATAGCATTAGTTGGTGGACATTATAGATCCCAAGGTGTCCTTCACAAAGAGTAGGCGAGTTATCACTTGCACTATGAACAGATTACAAATTCGTGCTCTAACCTACAGAGAGAGAGGGCAATGCATCAGCAGAACAGCTGCACCCTGAGGAAATGATGCTACCTGCAGCCATGTGCTGAATATGAAAAAGAAGAAGAAGAAGGGCGAGAAGGAGAATAAGAAAGGTACTGCAGACACTGTTTTCAGATGGTGTGGTCAAGCAGTGGCATCCAGGGCAAATATAGAGTACACACCGTGTCAGGAATGTGCGGAATTCCATAGTAGCACTCTTGTGTTTCCTGCAGAATCTGCGTAGTCGACTTGGTCAAAGGATGCTCTCCATGATAGAGCTGGTCCAGAATGGCGTAGAAAACCTGCAAAAAGAAAAATGCTTCAAAAATTCCGAACATCGTCAGACTACAACCTCCCTGCGCTTGCATGAACAATGGCATCTAGATTTAAAACAAAAGGGACCATCAGGGCTATTGTGAAGAACGACACCTGGAGTGGATTCGGAAAAAGTAAAGCAAAATGAACAATGCTTATGGTCTGTGAAGCAAAATCCAAATTGAGATGAAGGTTCAACTGTGCGATGGTTTAACGTTTACACACCTAAACAGGGAGATTCAAACTAAAGAGACACCTTCGAGCAATCTGTACATGTCATACGGAATGAAAACCTGGGAACAACCCCCACCTGCACTTGCATGTCCGACGCAGCACAAACCTTCTTCGACTCGCACAGTCTACTCACCATGCTCTTCGACAAAGCCTGAGAAAAGGGCACACCGTAAAGAAACAGTGGTTTACAACAAACAACAACAAAAATATCACATAAAAACTATCGCAAATATTTATCTGTTCACATACCTGCCCCGTCTGGTAATGACGTGCAAACTGCGAGACAACTCGATAATCGCTGGCAAAGTATTCCATGAGGATGGATGGGACTTCTGCAAAGTCGGTCGCACAGCGCGTGCCTTGGGGTGGGAAAGTCAGGGAGTAGATAATTTGGAACACTTGAACACCATATCTGGGAGCCTGGTTAACCAAACGATCCAAGAGCTAGATCCTGATACGACGTCGTTGTATCAATAGACTAGACGGATTTCTGAGAAATGTGAATGCTCGGTGCATTTTAGGGTAAAAGTTGGGAACCTCACTTTTTAACATAATTAGGGTATGCTGAATTCGATTAACCCGGTTCCCAGGCCGAATTTTGAGTTTTTGACCTTCTAATTAGCATAAACAAAATGGCCGCCAAATTGCCATTTTTGGACAATTTATTTGATCAAGCATTTATATGTCATGTATATAATACATGCAGCTCTTTTACTTTAACTTTACAACTTATACCCCAAAATGCACCCAGAAGCTTATACATGGCCATAAATCCGTCTAGTCTATATTATGGTTGGCGACATATTGAAAGTGAAAATTCAAACTGATATTGAAATTGGACACTATAATATGGGAAATGGTTTTAATAAGACAATGTTTCATACAACCATTTATTCTAAAATTACGTATACACGGCCATGAAGCACAAACATTCAGGGATGTCACACATGTTGTTTTGCCAAACTACATCAAATTCATACAAAGGGTCGGATCATCACTCTGTTGCTGACAGGCACACATTGATGTGCACCTCAACTCTGAATAGCGACATTTGCAGCGTCGAGTCTTGCATTGCTTCTGGCATGCACAACAAATCATCTCGAGGCAACTTTCTGGGATTGGACTCGGTGACATCAGAATAGGCTCTAGTCCTGAATCACCACGTTTCCATCCCATTTCCACAGGTGCAGGAAGGTCAGGTATGGCACAATGAGCATTTCTCCATACCATGGCTGGATAGTGTACTCGCATCAAATGGAAATGAAGAGCATCACTTGTCGGTGACATTGCTTCTGGTTTAACAGTCTTGGAGAACAACATATGTCGTGCTGAATCAACACAGGTTGTTCTGTGCACATTATAGATTCTACAGACGAACGCTTCTGCAGATTTGATTGTCTCCTCTGTGAGTTCACCAATGCCCAAGTTCTTCAGCAGTTTATTCAAAACTCAAAAACTCCAAATTCGGCTTGGGAACCGGGTTAATCGAATTTAGCATACCCGAATTATGTTAAAAAGTGAGGTTCCCAACTTTTACCCAAAAATGCATCTAGAAGCTTATACATGGCCTTTTCCATAAATCCGTCTCGTCTACAATGGTAACGCATGTGCAATTTCCTCCATGAGCCGTTTGTACGGAAGAAAAACCTTCGATCCAACATCGAATTGGAGGCCGATTCGTCAAAATAGTACGGTACTGTATATGCAGCTTCATGGGGCTGCCATGGCAGTTATAGACCGACCGGGCATGGTCCTAAAGAGGGGAGGCAAAGAATCCTGGGAATTTCAAATTTGAACATGTTGTTTCAATCCAGTCATGTGTCACCTGTTCAAAAGCAATTGGTATTGTTATTTGTGTCAAATCCGACATTCTCAACAGATTTCATCACATTGATGCATCCACAACTTCAAAGTTGATAAATCCCCTTGAACCCACAACAAACCCTCGCCAATCCCCCACCCCCAAAACCTGCCTGGGTCTTTTCCATCAGCAAATGTAGGAAATATATTCACCATCATTAAAAGGAAAGCACTTATGGAGATTATTCCAGCACCGACCCCTTTGTAACCCCACCATTTCTCTACTAACCAGAAGGCAGTTCTCTATACAGCCTGCCAAGCTTGAATACTACTATCGCAATATATGATCTTAATTTACGTATCGCTGAACAACTCGCTCCATTTCTCAAAGTTTGGTTTCTTGGTTTCCAAAGTCAAGGTTCGTGGAGGAGCTAGAATACAGAAACGGATATGGATGCAAAAGATCGAAAGGAATAGCAGAAAGAGGGGGAACCCCAGCAGCAGGGTTTATGGAGAAAATAGAGGGAGACTTGGACAAGTAAGGGATATGGGTACAGGTAGTGTTCAGCGGTAGGAGAGGATGTAGAGGGTGCTCAAGATAGATACAGTTCTAAGAAAACTCGCAGGAAGAAAGAACTGGAAATTTTGGGGGTGGAGGGTGGGAGGTGGTGCAGGAGGGGGTAGAAAAGATCATGGTTTTGGATTGGGGATGATCTGAGATGGTGGTGAACAAATGTTTGGAAGATGTGGAGTGAAGATTGAGATCAAACAGAATATGGAAGTTGGTTCCACAGGCGGGAGAAAAGAGGAACAAATAAATGGAGGTGAACAGTGATTATAGATGTAGGGAATTTCACCAGAAGGGGCCGTGTGCACCCGACAGAAACTTGGAAGTGTGGAGGGGGAAGTACGAAAAGGCCAGAGGGTGCAAGACCAGAAAGGATGCGGTAGTATACGGTGATGGTGAAGGCCTTGGTTTCCACAGCATCAAGCTGAGCAAGGTGTGAGACAGGGGAGCCAGCCCAGAAAGGAGAGCAGTACTCCATCATCAACTCAAGCTACAGATGAAGACCTTTTTCATTTTATTGAAATTCGCCTGAAACAAGGCTGAGAGCCACTAAATGTGAAGGATTCCAGAGAAAAAGAAGAGGAAAAACTGGAAAAACCTTCACCTCCTCCTGAAACAAGAAAACCTCTTCACACGACCACGGTGCAGGAGGGAATAACTAGGCGAGGCGGAAAAATACATTGTCCTACCCCCATTGGGTGTTTTTCTTAGGAGACACCATCTCCGTTCTGGATGACCCTTGTCACCGTCACCCTTCCCACCAGCAAAGCCAGGGATGGGTGTCGGTTTAGTCGCCGACAACCCGACCATGCGGTAGGTATCATTGGCTTACATGTACCAGTGGCAGTTCCAAAAGACTGGGTGACCTTGTAGGTGGATAAGAGATCAGGTGTGCCGAGAAAGGAATTTGCATGATGGAGGATGACGGTGGCTGCCTTTGGAGGCCAACTTTGAAATGTGGTTTGCCCAAGAAAGATCATGGCCCTATTGAAATAGTCGATTCATAGTCCTCTGGAAGTACTTGATTAATGGATTCCGTGTGCAGGTACAGGTACTTGATTAATGGATTCTGTGTGCAGGTACAGGTACTTGATTAATGGATTCCGTGTGCAGGTACAGGTACTTGATGAATGGATTCCGTGTGCAGGTACAGGTACTTGATTAATGGATTCCGTGTGCAGGTACAGGTACTTGATTAATGGATTCCGTGTGCAGGTACAGGTACTTGATTAATGGATTCCGTGTGCAGGTACAGGTACTTGATTAATGGATTCCGTGTGCAGGTACAGGTACTTGATTCATGGATTCCGTGTACAGGTACAGGTACTTGATTAATGGATTCCGTGTGCAGGTACAGGTACTTGATTAATGGATTCCGTGTGCATGTACAGGTACTTGATTAATGGATTCCGTGTACAGGTGCAGGTACTTGAGTAATGGATTCCGTGTGCAGGTACAGATACTTGATTAATGGATTCCGTGTGCAGGTACAGGTACTTGATTAATGGATTCCGTGTGCAGGTACAGGTACTTGATTAATGGATTCTGTGTGCAGGTACAGGTACTTGATTAATGGATTCCGTGTACAGGTACAGGTACTTGATTAATGGATTCCATGTGCAGGTACAGGTACTTGATTAATGGATTCCGTGTGCAGGTACAGGTACTTGATTAATGGATTCCGTGTGCAGGTACAGGTACTTGATTAATGGATTCCGTGTGCAGGTACAGGTACTTGATTAATGGATTCCGTGTGCAGGTACAGGTACTTGATTAATGGATTCCGTGTGCAGGTACAGGTACTTGATTTGATTAATGGATTCCGTGTGCAGGTACAGGTACTTGATTAATGGATTCTGTGTGCAGGTACAGGTACTTGATTAATGGATTCCGTGTGCAGGTACAGGTACTTCATTAATGGATTCCGTGTGCAGGTACAGGTACTTCATTAATGGATTCCATGTGCAGGCACAAGCACTACGTTATAATAATGTTCAAACCTATATTTTCACTTTACTCCATTCTTTATTACCTGCATGACATTGCTGTGTCCAAACAAAAACAAAAATAAACAAGTACAGATACATTTAAAGTACACCGCCCCATGCCAAATAATTAAATATCCTACAGCGCGGCATTGCCGGGACGCCTCTGGTGCCCAGCAATACCGCAGTGCAGCTCATAGAGGCTGCATTGGGAGGGAGAGGTGTACACTAATTGATTGATTAATTGTATGATTAAAATCAATAAAAGATTATCACAAAATATTTTCTTAATCAATTGGCTAATAGCATAACTAAACCACTAGTTCTTCATCCGAAGATGTATCTTTTAGAAATTTAATTAAATAAGTCATTAATAAAAATAATAATAATAAATTGATAAATCAATAAATAATTAATCGATTAAATGATTAATCAATAAAACAAAAATATCCTTGATAGCCAAATCACTTGGTCACTGTCATGTCCAAATATTAGCTTCGCAGCTCAAAAGGTGCCTGAGATATTGGCCAAATGAGAAAGAAAAGAAATAAATGATTAATAATGAAACTAAATAAATAATAATTAAAAAATTAAATTACTAATCAATTCGGCCACAGAACACATAAACCACCACCATTTCATCAGAATCTGTAACTGAAAAAAAATAATAAATTTTTTTTAGTGATTAATCGAATAATTAAATAATTAATCAATTAATTGATAAATAGATTAATTAATAAATCAAAAATAGCCTTTGCAGCCAAATCACCTGGTCATTGGCATGTCCAAATATCAGCTTCCGAACTCAAAAGGTGCCTGAGTTAATGGTCAGAAGAGAAAGGAAATTAAATTAATTAAATAAGTACTTAATTATAAACCACCTTTAGAGGCCATTTTTCCCCGCAAAGCGGGGGTTGGCCTTTTTCGGGCACCGTGGTTGTTGTTGTTTTTGTTGGTCCCCTTTTTGAAGCAATGTTTTACGGCCGGATGCCCTTCCTGCCGCCAACCCTGTTTGTCGCCTTTTACGACAAACAGGGAATTACCAGTGAACTGGTACTCAATTAGCCGACCTTGGAAGGATGACAGGCTGAGTCAACCCCCCTGGCGTTAATTCAGCGATCGACCGGGATTCGAACCCAGGATCCTAGGATCCTAAGCTGGCACCCTAGCCGCTAAGCCAACACCAGGGAGTCACTTAATTAATCGCTAATAATTAAATAATTCCTCAATTAATTGATTAATCAAAAAACAAAAAATATTGTTTTTGACAAAGCACTTGCTCACTATTGTGCCGAAATTTCAGCTTCCTAGCTCAAAGGATGGCTGAGATATCGCCCGGCCAAACAAACAAGAAAGAAAGAAAACAAACAAACAAGAAAGAAAGAAAACAAACAAACAAGAAAGAAAGAAAACAAACAAACAATCTCGCGAGATCTTGGAGACGGTGGCAGGGGTTTTCGACGGTCCACACGGTCTCCACGTTTTTCAAAGTTAAGTCTGTTCACAATTGTATTTTGTCGAAACTATTTATCGTTCGGTGTGTGAACTTATAGTGTCCCCTTGGAAGTTTATCGGTGTTTATCTTTCATAAATTAATCGTTTGTTTGCCGCGTCGCGAGCAAGGCCTTGCAGCCTCAGGCTTCCCCCGTCGAAGGTTGTTCCTTCCTTCGCTGTTTTGCTAGCTTTTTTGATTTCCCCTTCTCCACCAAGCTTCACCAAACATCTACTATTTGTCCAACGTTGTAACCCCCACCCCCCCCCCCCCCCAAAAACAAACAAAAAAAAACAAACAAAAAAAACTTTTATTTCCCTTTCTCCTCGTGTGCTTTTGCCTCTGCCCACGTGCGCTGTCTCGCCCCGCCCCCATTTTCCCCTTGCCTTCCACCTTTTGCCCTGTTCAAGTGACTCGTGGTCGTCGCTCTAGGCTTCCTCTCCCCATTGGTATTTTTGTGAATATAAGATTGTTCTTCACAGTTCTGTTTAAATATGTTTCAACTATCCCCTTCAGTGTTTTATTCAGTGGTTTATTACAACACGCTGTTTTTCTTCTTATTTAAAAGGCTCCTTTCAATTTCCTCTTCAACTCATTCCATTTCAAAAAAATATTCAACCTCTTATGATTCCAAATCACTCCATGCTCTAAATTCTCTTTCATTCCATCCCTCCTCCATCGTTCTTAAACGAATCGCTAACTTGAAATTCACAACAAACCCAAATTGTTATATACTAGGGCATGCCCGTACTATATATATATCTAAAATTATATCCCCCCCCCCTCTATTTACATGAAATGGTTTGGTCCAAAGCGAACGGCTTGCGAGTACGGTGACAATCCCCCCCCCTCTATTTACATGAAATGGTTTGGTCCAAAGCGAACGGCTTGCGGAGTTTGGTAAAGAAATCGCCATAGCTTGGTAACTACTTGTCCGATTAATATGAAACCTTGAAAAGGCACATCCTCGGGTCCCCAGCAATATACCTGGCAAGTTTAAAGTATATCGGACCCGTGGTTGTCGAGAAACAGCGGTCACAGACACACAGACAAACACACACACACACAGAGATTACTGGAATTATAGATAGATGTTCATCTTTCATCAATCATCCACTTTCTAAACTCCCCCCTTGCCCCTCCCCTTCAAATCTCCCCCCCAACAATCCCTCCCAAATTCTCCCTCCTCCCACCTCCTTCTCAAAGCTGCCTCCTCCACACTTCCTCTCCCTCCTATGTCATACCTCCACCTCCCCCAACCTTGTACTTTCCTCTGCCCCCCCTCAAACAAACTCTCACTGTGCCTCATTCCATCACCATCAAACCTTTCGTCCTCCTCATCCTTCCCTTTCTTGTAACTCTTCTGTAATCTCTGACACACTATCAACTGCTCTTCCTACATCCCCCTCTCACCCTTCATCTGACCCTACCCCTCCCCTCCTCTGTCCTGCACCCGATGCTCCCCCTCTCTCCTCACTAACGGTATGGACCTCAAACATCCGGGGCCTTCGCTCAAACCTGATTGATCTCTCCATTCAGGTTGCTTCTGAAAATCCAGACTTGATCTGCTCAACAGAAACTTTCCTCCTTCAAGATGTCTCTGATTCCTTAATATCTCTTCCTGGTTACTCCCTCCTCCGGTACGATAGACCTGATCCTCGTCCTGGTGGTGGGGTGGCTATCTTTATCAAAAACTCTCTTCCTCACTCTCCCTGCACTGCCCCCTCTCCACCCCACCCACAGGAGTACCTCTGGCTACGGCTTCCTCTCCGCTCCCACCTTTTGTTCATATGTGTTCTGTACCGTCCTCCAAACAGTGATGACTCCATTTACATTTCTCTGTCGGACAACATGGACCAACTTCTATCAACTCATCCAAACTCTCTCTTCCTCATATGTGGCGACTTCAACTGTCATCATGCCAGCTGGCTGGGTGAGGGTTCATCTCTCACCAGCCATGGCACCTCAGCAAAGGACTTCTGCGACTCATTGGGACTGACACAATCTGTCAATTTCCCGACCCGGATCTCAGTCAGTGGAGTATCTTCTCTTCTGGACTTGGTTATGACTAACTTCCCTGCAAATGTCTGCTGCTCTTCTTCTGCTCCAATCGGTTCTTCTGATCATGTGCCTGTTAAAGTGGACATCTCACTGGCCATTCTCAGAGAGCCTCCTCAGCACCGACGAGTCTGGCATTTCACTCAGGCCGACTGGCACGGTCTGCAAGCAGCCATCAATCAACTGGACTGGTCTCCCATCTCTAATGCCTCTGACATCAATTCTTCCTGGGAATTCTTCCAAAGCAAACTGCTCTCTCTCATGCACAGATTTATCCCATCTCGTCTTCAGTTGTCTTACCCTTCCTCCCGTCCATGGTACACTGAATCTTGTGGTGAGGCAGTTGCCCTGAAACAACTTGCCTTTGCGTCTTGGAAGGCAAATCCAACTGAAGGCAATCTCAGTTCCTTCCACCAAGCTCGAAACAAGTGTGTTTCTACCCTCAGGAGTGCCAGGAAGCACTATCTCTCCACACTCAAGATTGAACTCTCAAACCTGTCTCCTTCCTCCAAATCCTGGTGGCGTCTGTTCAAATCCGTTTCTGGTGTTTGTTCCCCCTCCATCCCCTCCCTTACCTCAAATGGCTACACAGTTGACACCGCACGTGACAAAGCCGAATGCCTCAACTCTGTGTTTGCCTCAAAATATTGTGTCCCAAACGCATCTTTCTCTGTTCCCACCTTTCCCAGTCGAACCCAACTGCTCCTGGACTCTGTGTCCTTCTCTCCTGACAAGGTGGAGAAGTTTTTATCAAACCTCGACTCTGATTCTGCAACTGGACCAGATGGCATCAGCCCTCGGGTCCTAAAATCCTGCTCTGCCGCTCTATCTCACCCTGTCTCTGTTCTTTTCACCCTCTCTTTTGCTCAAGGTCATCTGCCAGCATCTTGGAAATCAGCAAACATTACCGCTTTACACAAAAAAAGGTGCAAAAACAGATCCTTGCAACTACAGACCAATCAGCCTGCTCCCAATTATCAGCAAAGTCATGGAATCCATCATTGCTTCAGATATCAAATCCTTCCTCTTCTCCAATGGCTTGATCTCTGATCATCAATTTGGATTCAGACCAGGTCATTCTACTCTGGACATGTTGCTTCTACTGTCTCAACAATGGATGGAGGTCCTCAATGCCAAACAGGAAATCAGAGCTGTCTCACTTGACATATCACGTGCCTTCGATACGGTCTGGCACCCAGCTCTGCTCACCAAACTCACCTCCTATGGTATTCAGGGAAATCTCCACTCATGGCTTGCGGATTTCCTCTCTGGTCGTAGGCAACGTGTGGCCCTGAATGGATTTCTCTCATCTTCCCTTCCTGTTCTGGCTGGAGTTCCCCAAGGTAGTGTTCTGGGCCCTGTGCTATTTCTGATCTTCATCAATGACCTCTCCGACTCTCTGGAAAATCCTCTCTATCTCTTTGCTGATGACTCCACTATCTGCCGCTCCATTCCTCATCCCTCAGATCGGCAGTCTGCAGCCTCCTCACTCTCTGCAGACCTGGACAAAGTCACAGACTGGTCAAACAAGTGGAACATGTCTTTCAATCCTGACAAATCTCACACTCTTACAATGTCTCTCCGAAAGGACCGACTGGACAACCCTCCCATCTACTTTCTCAACAATCCTCTCCAAGAAGTTCTGTCGCTCAAGCTTTTGGGTCTCACTATCTGCCATGATCTTTCTTGGGAAAACCACATTTCCAAGCTGGCCTCCAAAGCCAGTCGCCGACTGGGCATCCTCCGTCGTGCGAAGTCCTTCCTTGGCACACCTGAGCTCCTCACCACATACAAGGCTTTCATCCGCAGCTCAATGGAATACTGTTCCCCCCTCTGGGCTGGTGCTCCTGCCTCACACCTTGCTCGGCTTCACGCTGTTGAGGCCAAAGCTTTCAGAATCATTGGAATCTCCTGCGATGTAGTCAACTCCGAGGGCCTTTCACTCACTCACCGCAGGCAGGTTTGTGGTCTTTCTGTCTTCTACCGACTCCTCTCCAGCCTTGCTCCCCCAGCTCTCTCTGTGCTCTGTCCCCCCAATATTCCTTCAGGTCGCACAAGATCTGCCTGCAACCCTCTTATGGTTAAACTGCCAAAGTCTAGGCTCTCTGCTCACCTTCACTCTTTCATTCCCCTTTTCTCCCGCCTCTGGAACAAACTCCCCCACTCCCTTCAATCCCACTCCTCCCTCCAGGTCTTTAAAACAGCTGTTCACCACCATCTCTTATCTTCCCCCATCGAAAACCTTGATCTTTTCTACCCCCGGTAATTCTCCCCAGAGTCCTTGCAGTGTTCATATGTTTTATTCCTCTCCCACCTCCCCCCAAGTCCTCCCGATGTCCCTGCTCTCAAATGTTGTGTTTGTGTGCTTCCCCCTCTCTCCCCATCTTGTCTGCCGCTCCCCTTGTTTTTTGTCTTTTTGTGTGATTAATGTTAGCTCTTTCACGAGCCTCGATCTTGTATACAAAAAACAAAAAAAAAAAAAAAAAAAAAAACAAGAAAGAAAGAAAACACATAAACGAGAAAGAAAGAAAACAACCAGAGTGAAAACTGAGTACTCCCTTTCAGCGTGTGTCACTGCCGAGCCCCCTTCGGTGCCCGGCAATGACGTTTTGCAATGCCTGGAGATGGCATGGGAAAGGAGCAGTGTACAACAACCAGAGTGAAAACTGAGTACTCCCTTTCAGCGTGCGTCACTGCCGAGCCCCCTTCGGTGCCCGGCAATGACGTTTTGCAATGCCTGGAGATGGCATGGGAAAGGAGCGGTGTACAACAAACAAACAAGAAAGAAAGAAAGAAAGAAAACAACCAGAGTGAAAACTGAGTACTCCCTTTCAGCATGCGTCACTGCCGAGCCCCCTTCGGTGCCCGGCAATGACGTTTTGCAATGCCTGGAGATGGCATAGGAAAGGAGCAGTGTACAATAAATATGGTTGCTTCAGATAACCATGGACACATTAAGTCTTCGATCCTCCCGCTTTTGTTCTTCTTTCAAGGAAAACTTCAATTACGTTGGAATCTATGGGTATTTACATCCGCCACCAAAGGTGAATGGACGTTATGTTTTCACCGGTCTGTCTGTTTATCTGTGAGCAGAATATCTCAAAAAAGTTGTCGTCGGATTCGGCCAAAACCTATTGGACTGGTTGGGTGTGTGGCACGGAAGAGTTGGTTTGATTTTGATGAAAATCCGAATCCGGAAACGATAAAAACATTTTAAAGTGATTCTTCACCATTGAGAGATGGGGCCAAAAATGATATTCAGCAGGATATTTCAAAAAGTTGTGGAAGAGTTATGACAAAACTAAGTGGATGAGTTGGGTAGGCTGGTAGGTGACAATAACAAGCCGATTCGATTTTTATACAGGTCTGGATCCAGATCCGGCCTATCAGTGGATACACGACATAACCTGTTCAGCCTGGCGGAGGTGTGCACTCCACCAAGTGCCGTTCTGGTATAACCATGATATTGAGCAGTGACGTTTTACATGAGATGCTGGGACGGGAAAGTGATATAGTCACAGTGGTGTGGATAAGGATTTAAGTGTCAGAGTTTCCATGCTCGTTATACAAGGCCTCAAATTGGGTTAGAGCAAGAAACAACACATCATTGAGGAAGTCAAGGTGATTTTCTGCAAAGCAACAAAATCGACTGCAAAATGCTCCCGACTGTTAAAGCAAAATGGAAGTAAAATGGCGATTGTTAGTTTAAAAAAAAAAAAAATACAGGCCCAGGAGGCAAAGGCCAACGGAGACGGTACCAGTGACGTGCTGATAGCGGGTGCGGCCCAACATGGAGTGCATGGCGTGCCCCATCTCGTGGAAAAGGTTCTCCATCATTCCAGGTGTAAGGAGCACGGGTCCTCGTTGTGACTGAGTGCCAAGGTTCAGCATGAGAACCACAACGGGTGCCTGGTACTCACCATTTGGCAGCCGCCTCCCTCCACGGATGGTAAAATGGCAATCCTGCCGTGAGATGATCAACAAGTCAAGAGATTATTCAATATGGTCCTTCGAGTGAAACCGGCATCATGAGATTATCACTTCTTGAAAGCCAACATGTAAATCAAAGGGAAGTGAAAAGCATCCCTCTCTTTATATATGGGATCATTTCTCTGTATGAAACTTTAACATGGGGCCTCAAAATTCGTTTCTCAACTTCTTCTGGACAAAATCGGCTGCAAATTTCAGAAGTAAATACCTTGTACGTCGAGGTAATAATGTTACAAATTTCAGAAGTAAATACCTTGTACGTCGAGGTAATAATGTTACAAATTTCAGAAGTAAATACTTTGTACGTCGAGGTAATATCTTCCAAATTTCAGAAGTAAATACATTGTACGTCGAGGTAATATGTTCCAAATTTCAGAAGTAAATACTTTGTACGTCGAGGTAATATGTTCCAAATTTCAGAAGTAAATACTTTGTACGTCGAGGTAATATGTTCCAAATTTCAGAAGTAAATACTTTGTATGTCGAGGTAATATGTTACAAATTTCAGAAGTAAATACATTGTACGTCGAGGTAATATGTTCCAATTTCAGAAGTAAATACTTTGTACGTCGAGGTAATATGTTCCAAACTTCAGAAGTAAATACTTTGTATGTCGAGGTAATATGTCCCAAATTTCCGAAATAAATACTTTGTGCATCGAGGTAATATGTTCGAAATTTCAGAAGTAAATACTTTGTGCATTGAGGTAATATGTCCCAAATTTCAGAAGTGAATACTTTCTACGTCGAGGTAATATGTCCCAAATTTCAGAAGTAAATACTTTGTACGTCGAGGTAATATGTCCCAAATTTCAGAAGTAAATACTTTGTACGTCGAGGTAATATGTCCCAAATTTCAGAAGTAAATACTTTGTATGTCGAGGCAATATGTTCCAAATTTCAGAACTAAATACTTTGTGCATCGAGGCAATATGTTCCAAATTTCAGAAGTAAATACTTTGCATGTCGAGGCAATATGTTCCAAATTTGAGAAGTAAATACTTTGTACGTCGAGGTAATATGTCCCAAATTTCAGAAGTAAATACTTTGTGCATCGAGGTAATATGTTCCAAATTTCAGAAGTAAATACTTTGTACGTCGAGGTAATATGTTACAAATTTCAGAAGTAAATACTTTGTACGTCGAGGTAATATGTCCCAAATTTCAGAAGTAAATACTTTGTGCATCGAGGTAATATGTTCCAAATTTCAGAAGTAAATACTTTGTACGTCGAGGTAATATGTTACAAATTTCAGAAGTAAATACTTTGTACGTCGAGGTAATATGTCCCAAATTTCAGAAGTAAATACTTTGTGCATCGAGGTAATATGTTCCAAATTTCAGAAGTAAATACTTTGTACGTCGAGGTAATATGTTCCAAATTTCAGAAGTAAATACTTTGTACGATGTACGTCGAGGTAATATGTTACAAATTTCAGAAGTAAATACTTTGTACGTCGAGGTAATATGTCCCAAATTTCAGAAGTAAACACTTTGTACGCCGAGGTAATATTTCCCAAATTTCAGAAGTAAATACTTTGTACGTCAAGGTAATATGTCCCAAATTTCAGAAGTAAATACTTTGTACGTCGAGGTAATATGTTCCAAATTTCAGAAGTAAATACTTTGTATGTTGAGGAAATATGTTCCAAATTTCAGAAGTAAATACTTTGTGCATCGAGGTAATATGTCCCAAATTCCGAGGTAATATGTCCCAAATTTCAGAAGTAAATACTTTGTGCATCGAGGTAATATGGCCCAAATTTTGAGGCAATATGTCCCAAATTTCAGAAGCAAATACTTTGTGCACCGAGGTAATATGTTGCAAATTTCAGAAGCAAATACTTTGTACGTCGAGGTAATATGTTCCAAATTTCAGAAGTAAATACTTTGTACGTCGAGGTAATATGCTCCAAATTTCAGAAGTAAATACTTTGTACGTCAAGGTAATATGTTCCAAATTTCAGAAGTAAATACTTTGTACGTCGAGGTAATGTGTCCCAAATTTCAGAAGTAAATACTTTGTGCATCGAGGTAATATGTCCCAAATTTCAGAAGTGAATACTTTGTATGTCGAGGTCATATGTTACAAATTTCAGAACTAAATACTTTGTACATCGAGGTAATATGTTACAAATTTCAAAAGTAAATATTTTTTGCGTCGAGGTAATATGTTCCACATTTCAGAAGTAAATACTTTGTACGTCGAGGTAATATGTTCCACATTTCAGAAGTAAATACTTTGTATGTCGAGGTAATATGTTCTACATTTCAGAAGTAAATAGTTTGTACGTCGAGGTAATATGTTCCACATTTCAGAAGTAAATACTTTGTACGTCGAGGTAATATGTTCCACATTTCAGAAGTATGCATGTTGTGTGAATGCTGGACTACCCTTGTGTTCTTCGGAGGAACCAAGTAATGCTCTAGAAAAGTTCTTATAAAGGGGTGCCAATTTGATTCATTCAGCTACATGAAGAAGTAAATGTATTTTATTTGCCAGATGTAGGGCGCCTGAGTTGTTAGTTTTTTTTTTGTTGTCACACGAGAAAAACGAGTTGTCACACGAGATTTTTTTGAATGTCCCTTCTTTTCTATTGTTTGGCATTTTCTACAAGCTATGGAATGTCCCTCCTTTTCTGCAGTTTGCCACATGGCACATCCCATATAAAGGGGCCTTTTCTTTGCCCCTGGTATTCCTCCCAAGAATATCTCGGGGAAAAAAATAACACGAGTTCCCTTGAAAGGAACTTCAATGCAGGAGGACATTAGGCCCATCAAAGCCTGCACTATGGATGACGATGTTTATCTGTGCTCTATCATTCTTAAATGCTGGGCATCAAGCAAGGAAGCAGATTTGGTATGATTCGGCCAGGGGTTAAACCGCCGACCTCCCGGACTCAGAGCAAATGCCAAGAGTGAACATTTGAACCATTACACCATGAAGAATGAAAAAGTAGAACTATTCTTGCTCATGAAGGTGAGTGTCCAACGTGTCGGCAGAAACGTCTCATTGTACAAATATCTAGAATTGCACTGGAAAATGCTTAAATCTGGGTTAAACAATGCATTGTAAAGTGTTTTGGGAGACTACGCTCACACGCAAACGCCGCCATGTTATGGAGATCCAAACTCAAGCATCTTGTAAGCTATGGAGGGTGTGGTCCATGATAGACAAGAAGTTGTTTTCCTGTATCGCAGCAGTGCCTATCAACCAGAATCGTCAGATTCGACCAAATCCTTTTTAAATTTTGACTAGCTGAAACCCGTGGAACATCCACGGAAGGGAGGATGTGGTGTATGGATAGAGTGTACCATTATGGATGGCATAGGGGAGCGCTCATGGGATCTTCTTCTTCCGTTAAGCTCCAATTTTTTCTCTTTAAGTTAAGTCCAATCAGTCCTCTCTGCTGGAAGTGCTCAGGCCATGCCTTCCCGCTCTCATACTTTTATTTCCGTTCGGTGTAGAAAGAGATTGACATATCGTTCGTCTGTTTTCAGCTCGTTATCTTTAAGCTTCCTTATGTCTCACCACCTGCTACACCTCTCTGAGTTACGAGGATTTATGCAATGCACCCCGAGTATCGCAACGTCACTCCATTTAACTTTATTAAAATGACGATAAAGACGTTTCCTTATATATCCTAATTTAAAATGTTCAAGGGAATAAAAAGACCATTTGGTTCACACCACCCATGTTCACACCACTCGACTGTCCAATCAGCGGACGGCTTGCTTCGCCTTCGCCCAGCAGACGCCAATACGATGGCGTCGTAAGATGGCGTCGTATCGGCAGTTAATCGGATGCTTTTTGGCCCCAACGTCGGCTAATTCAGATTTTTCGAGTATGCCTGTACGTGATAAACAAAGAGCGCGGTTCGTAGATCGCAAATCCATTAGTGCCGTGGGCATCGGGTCACTGGGTGCGGTGTAAAAGGGATAACAAAGTCGAGTCCTTACGCTATTATTATATAGATGTTGGGTGTCTATTGTTGACCGTTGTGCAAAGTCCACTGGTCTCGGAAGAAAGCTCCAGGGGTCGCTAATGAGTACGGACATACAGAGGGAGGAGTGAATGTCATGGAGCCATAGAGACATGGCTGCATTAAGTCATGTGGTTAAATGATCATGGTGCTGTCCATAACATGAAAAATAGCGCTGGAGAGTGGTTGGTTGGTATCTTCACATGTGGGTTTCAGAAGGTGGAGAGGAGACCTACATGGTCTCAAAGTATCCACCTTATCCAGGGTGTGGCATTAGGGCGGGCCATACTTTTTTTTTGTGGCATGTTTGTGTGCGTGTGCGTGTGTGTGCGTGGAGGGTTGTAGGTAGATAAATAGCAGCAGCTGACTTATATTGAGACGATCAGACAGATTGAAGGGAAACAAAATTAAGGAAACTGAATATAAAATTTGCAGCACAATGAAGCGAGGAGAATCGGACAATGGGCAAAGGGGAAACAATTCCACAACCGCAAAAATAAGGGGGAACATTAATGCAGGTGAGCAAGCAGTCCATGCTTTGGGAGAGCGAGCCGGTGAGAGACCTCTGTCTGAATGAAGGTTTACCGCATCTCACGAATGGAATGTGAACGTGAACTGCACCCACGAAGGTTCCGCACGATGAGCAGCACAAACACCCGAACCTTCGGACGCAAAATAGAAAGCTCCAAACCTGGAGTGGCTTTCCAGGCCTCTGGAAGAAGTCGCAATAAATGTACCCCAAGAGACCTTCTGCTTCGTGGACTACAGCCTGAAAATACAAGGCCTGCTTTTGAGGCATCGTCAAGATAACTTTGTACACAAATGCAAATACATCACAAATTTAAAATTAAAACACAATCGGTGAGATATCATGAATACAAGGGCAAATACTATACTTTCAACCATTTTGGGAAAATTCAAAAACACCACTTTTCGAAAAGTAAATCTAAGTAATGGATGCCGTGTGGGTGGGGTAGAGCATGTCAATATATTTGTTGGCAGGTACTTTGTTTATTAAATGCCAATTACAGTTACATTAGGATGGCATGCAGGTATTTCACACTCGCATTTGAGGTGTCTAGTCTGGGTTTGAATCCTGACCTAGCTATAAACCATCATCCTGGCGTCTCGCAGGCAAGGTGATTTACCAATGTGTATGCCGTCCTTCAGGTGGATATTAAACGAGGTGTCCTGTCTGCTGGCATTAGTTGGTGGACGATAAAGATCCCATGGTGTCTTTCATGAAGAGAATAGGTGAGCTATTACCAGCACTCGGGACAAATTCCAAATTCCGACTGCACACTATGCGGGGGGGGGCGGGAACGGGGGACAAGGGGAAGGGTGCACTGCATCGGCAGCACAGCTGCACCTCCCAGCAAATTACGTTACCCAAGCAGCCATGTGACACATAGAAAGAGGAAAAAGAAGAGGTACAAAGTAATGGTATCAATTTACTTCTATCACGAGATCGGAAATTTACACTCGTGTTGGATCTATTAGGAGAATATCGTTCATTTGATGTGCCCTCTCAAGCTATGGCGCATTGATTGGTGCAGAAAAGACGCGAGTTTTAACAAATGCTGCAACAACCTTTGGCTGATTAATCAATTAATTAGCTAAATTAGCAATTTACCTCTCCCACCCCTCAAAATGCCTCCTCCCCCCAAGCCCTCTCCCTCCCACAGATCTCCCGATGTCCCTGCTCTCAAATGTTGTACTTGTGTGCTTCCCTCTCTCTCCCCATCTTGTCTTCCGCTCCCTTTATCTTGTTTTATGTGTCATTTTGTCTTTTTGTGATTAATGTTAGCTCTTACACGAGCCTCGATCTTCTCTACAAAACAAAAAAAAAGTCAGGGACAGGCAATCTAAACATCCTCTGAACTTCCTGTTGGCCAGCACGAAATACCAGAGACAAAAACTCGATTCTTCGTTTCACAACGGGCACAAAACCTTCGGCAAACTCCAACGTGGATGTTGTGGTACACTCACCAGCTTGCGGACATCCGGTGACCACACCTCCCCAGATGCAGGTGGTTCTGAATAGAGCATCACACCTAAGAGATGGCCGAAGAGTCCATTGAGGCCCTCCATGCAAGCACCCAAGGAGAAGAATGGACTGTATAGACTCGGATGAATGTTGAACCTACCAAGAATAAGCCATTTCAGTGCATGACACAACGCACCGTACATACTTATTACATGTGCAGATTTGGCCGATGGGTTTTAAACTTCCCACACACCACACTGCTAAAAATAATTTCCGTAGTAAGAAAATGTTTTCTTAAAATAAGAAAACAATGAGAAAAATTTTCTTTAGTGATTTTCTTGTTTAAAGAAAACTACTTATTTGAAGAAAATATTTTCTTACTTCGAAAATTATTTTCCGCAGTGAATACCGGCACTCTTTGCTATACAAACTATATGTGTTCCATGAAAGTAGTGTGTATAATGAAAAAGATCTTCCCATACACACAGTATTTCTATAGATACGTGTATACAGTCACGTGTAAAAGTAAGTACACCCCATGTAAAGTTTTGACTTTTTCAACATATTTCAACATACAGCTATTTGATCTTCATTTCAACAATATTGTTGCGGATATGAGGATTGCATTTTTTTGATTGTGTTGTATTATATTGGAAATGGTGATGAACATTGGTTGAATATGGCCCCTCCTGCCTCCAGAGTTGTGTAAAGGTAAAAAGGGCGTCCCGGTAGTTATTCCATGAAACACCACATTGCAGGACCCGATAAAACCCTTGTTCAGTAGCTTATATCTTATTATGTGTTTTAGAGTAAGGCCTTGTCTTCCATTAGAAGGACACTCCATTGCACCGAATCAATTAAGAATAGCTCCCCTTCAATACTTCCATTTCCCAGCCAAACTCTCCATCTGCGGGTAAAGCAGTTCACAAGCGTGGGGTGCACGCCCTCTCATTTCGCTGCTATAGTGAATATGTGCTCCGTGCTCTGTTTGAACAGGAGGGGCGGGGTCGCCCGGGAGAGGCAAGCCCAGGGCGCGCCACGAAGGGCGGGGCTGTTCAGCCCCATGCCCAAATAAGGAAACAAGCCCGTGGCTAGCCACGAGGGGCGTGCCGTCGGCGCCATGCCCAAATAAGGAGACAAGCCCGTGGGATTACCATACAAGGTCACGAAACAGAGCACGGGGGGGGGGGGGGGGGGGAGGGCGGTACCGAAACCGAGGAGGGCGTGTCAGACCCGCGCTGAAGGTTTGGGGAGAAGGGTGCGACGATCGCTGGGACAAGCTACACCAAAGATACGGCAGATGAGTCCAGGTGCGTAAGAGGGTTGGCAGTCCACCGGGAGAGAGTTCAGAGTTGCACCGGAGTTGCGTGAGAGATACGAAAAGCCTTTGACAAAGAGCCGCTTCAACCAGCCCCGTTTCAACCAGCCGAGTGACCCTGCCGGCGTGCGCTGTAAAGCCGAATACAAGGAGCTGCCGGCGTGCGCTGTAAAGCCAAATACAAGGAGCTGCCGGCTCCTCGCTTCCCGCCCGGAGTGGACCTGCTCGCTGTGCCCTGTGATCCCGCCTGCTCATCCCTCCAAGTCCAAACGATTCCTACCCTTTCATCCATTTGCGTACGTGAGTTTGTTCTGTTCGTGCTGTCCTGGGTAGTAAACTAAGTCTGTATAAGCTAGTAATTTGCACTGTGTTACCTGCTTTTTCATGTCCGCTGTAAATACCCGTGACTGCTCTTTTTGCTTATGTGTGTGTAAATAATAAACCCCGTTACTCTTCTGTACGTCTTCTTCTTCTTCCTCTTTGCATTCGTCGTCTTAGTCTTTTCCACATTGAATATCTGTGGTGCGATACGGCCAACGTTTGGGTGAATCGGGTTTAGTCGGGGAACAACTGTTCGGCCGCGGTGCCTTCGCTCGGCAAACAACATCCTTAACCGAGTACCGTAACAATTGGTAGTCAGGAGTTGGGATTCGAACCTGGGACTAAATTTATTTAGCCCAAATTGTGGAACACCAATTGTACTATTGGCGTAACAATTGGTGTCAGAAGTGTGGGATCGGACCCGAAGCGCGCTTAACGCGCTCAAAATTACAAGCTGCTGGAAATTGTTTTTTTTTAAAGAAAAACCCGAATTTTGAAATCGCGCCATGGCTGGTCAAGGCGACGGGATGCCGGTGGGAGAGATAGACGGGGTGGAATCGACCCAGGACCTCGGGGAAATGTATGTGGAGGAAGGAGAGGAGGAGAACATTGGCAATGTGGTTGAGGGGGTATCAGGTGCACAAAATGGCGCGCTCACGCACGTGGTTGAAGAGTCCCAAAATAGCGGCGCCGCGGAGGGCGAGCCTGCGGTGGCGGCTGGGGACGCTGGGCAAACCAGGTTTGACCTCGGATTATTCTTGACCCAACTGAATGCAAAAATGGATAGGATGGGGGGCCAAATGGGAGAGATGGGGGGCCAAATGGGGGCAATGAGGGACGAAGCGAGGGCTCAGAGCGAGCAAATGGGGGCAATGAGGGACGAAAGGAGGGCTAACAGTGAGCGATTGGGAAACCAAATTGAAGCAATAACCAACAGAATGGGTGACCGCATGCAAAAATGTGGGGAGACCATGGATCGCATGGTGGGCGAAAGGGTCCCAGGGGTGCACGAGCGAGAAGGTAACGCGGGTCGAGAAGCACTGGTTGAGCGAAGCGGAGGAAAGCACGGGTACAATGACAGGGGTAGAAATCGCGACCCGGGGTTTGGAAAAGCCGGCGACCGCTGAGGTAGTGGAGGGTGTTTTATTAAAGCCAGCGGTCGTCGAGGTGAATAAAGAAAAAGCAGTGCTGGGAATTAAAATTGAAGAGATGACGGAGGTAGCCCGGGAATTGCAGGGAGAAATGGAATATGTACAAAGTCCCTGCTCAAATCATCATGATGTACGCACTAACCAAATAAAGAGTTTGCAGGTGCGCGTGGAGAAGGGAATCCCCCAGGTGAGTCGTGCTGTATATTGTGCGGGTAGATTTTGTAAAAGGATGTTTAGCGACAAAAGAATTGTCGCGCGATTGGGATCGATATGGCACCCGGGCGTTGGTAAAGGGTCCCGTGTGAGTGGAAATGGCACGCGTGTGAGGAAAAAGTGTGCGTCGGCGAGTGGGTGTGTTATAAAGTGTGGGAGTGAAACCGAGTGCGAGCGAGAATGCACGTCGGGGTGTACGGAGTGTGACACGGGGAGTGAGTTGGTGGTGGAGCGGGTGCGAGAATGCACGCTTGGAATGGTTGAGGGTGTGCGAGGAAGCACACCTGAGTTGGTCATGGCGCGGGTGTGGGAGAGCCCATGTGAGCGCGTTAGTGGGTGGATGCAAGAGTGCACGCCCATGGTGAGTGTTACGGAGGACGTAACGGAGGAGAGGTGTGGACCGAGGTGTGCGAGCGGCGAGTATGCGCAAGAGTGTGCGCGAGAGGTGTGGTGTGTAACAGGGAGAGCGTTGGTGGAATGTACGGACGGCGTTGGAACGCCGGGTTTTGGGAGTGTGAAAGGGGTAGCGTATGCGTGTGAACATGCAGGTGAAGCATCGACGGTAACCGGGTTAGCGGTTAGGGCGATGGATAGCCGATGCGAGCACTCGGGGAGCGGGGTGTTTTGTTGGATGCAGGGTCAGGCGCGGATCGAAGCTGCGTCGTTTCTCTTCGAAGCGTCGTTGCCGATTCGGGCTTGGCCCCGCCCTGCACGGTCGAGTCCGGGCCTTGGCGGGCGAGGCGACCGGTACGGTTCAAGGGCGAGTGGGAGGAAGCGGAACGGTGTCCCCTCGTGGGGACGGGGTTCCGACCGGGGGAGATTGAGCCATCGGGCCCGGGACCGCAAGGTACCGCGCCGAGATGGTGCGTGGAATCTCGGCCCGACCAAACCACCTCCCTTGAACCGAAAGCCGGACGGATTCAACCTGCAGGCGACCAAACCACCCGAATTCATTGCTCGGCTTTGCGAAGCCGAGTTTAATGATGTCATGACGCACCGAGGCTAGGATGAGTGGACGGTGATGATGGTGATAGTGATAGTGATTTGATACGAAATTTAGAATAGTGGGTAGAATTGGCAGTAATTGGAAAATTTTTGATTTGTGGAAATTGGACGAGCAAAATTTATAGTAAGAGATGCCCCATGTGATGGGATGGCCAATCCACCATCCCTCACAGGGGGGGGCAAAGGAGCACTAGATTATGGGGTTTATGGCGGTGAAAACTAGCCCGGGAGGGTTAGGATATATCGTGTGTAGGGATCTAGAGATTGACAATAGGTAACAGTAAGGTTAGGTAGCTACATTGGACAGGTAGCTGGGGACGCAGGTAGATTAGTGTGGTTGATAATGACGAGGGAGCGCAATAGTTTAAAGGGACGACTGGGAAGCGCGAGTTTCAGATGGGAGTAGGTAGATGAGATGATGCCGTGTGAGTGTTGGAGGTGTATTTAGAAGTGTATTGTGAAAAGTGTATGGCACCAGGTGTGATTGCACAGGTGTGCAACTGGACAGGTGTGTGGAGCAGTGTATGAGGGAGTGATGGTGATGTGTGTTGTGTTGACCAAATGGTCCAGGAAGAGGAGGAGGGTGCAGGTGGCACCAGGTGTGAGTGCACAGGTGTGCAACAACAGGTATGAGGAACAGGTGTATGGAATAAATGGTAGTGTGGAGTATATGGAGTATTGGAATGGATGGTCGTGGAGTGAGTATGGTGGAAACTATGGAGTGGAGTGGATGGTGCGAAGGTGTGAATGGGGGAAGAGTGGACCCCCATCACGAATACCCGGGGAGGGTAGTCTAAGAGTTAGGTAGAGGGTATAGGTAAATTGTGGTTGGATATTGGCATCTGTTTGTGCGGGTGGAAGAATGATGTTTGGATGGGTGCATTAGTGTTGTAGAAATGGCTGGGCGTGTAGCCTGTTAGTGTGTGTAGTTGGTTTGGGCACTCCACCACTGTGAGGTTGTCGGCCAGGTGAGGCCGCAGGTGGACTCTGGGAGCCGGTAGAGTTGTTGTGGATGGGGCCCGAGGATCCGGAGGACGGACCCGGGTAGCCCAGTGCCAGAGGGCACCAAGGGGTGACAGAGCCAGGAGGGGCCTTCCCCAATTAGATAGGTTAGGGTGAGGAGCTAGGTAAGCTCGGGTGGCAACTGCAGTGGTGGAGGTGTGCAGGTGGGTAGACCTGCTGGGAGAGCTACACGTCTCAGCCCAGAAATTGTGCAAGGGCACCGGGAGATGAATCGGGGGAGTGAGACCCCAAATTGAGAAGCACCACAGTTTGGTCAATGGGAATTGGTTTTTAGAACCCATAGTGTAAGTTGGCCAATGGATTGGCAGGGAAAGACCCCGGGTAGAGTAAAGAGTGTTAAAGTCATTTAAAGGGTAGATAGGATGAAGGATCTCCTCGCACCATCTGCATCCACTCACCTGAGGTAAAGATGACGTACCCCCACACCATGCCATGTTTAATTATTTTTTTTATGCAAATGTTTTGGATTGTGAGACGCATCATGACGTGCGTGTGACATTGTGCTTGATGTTCCATCTCTTCCTCCTTATGATTGATGATGAATTTGGTGATGGCAAATTTTGGATAGAGGGATTGTGGTGACGAATTTTGTATAAGGGAAATATGGGGAAGACGTGACAGTAGCGACGGATTTGTAAATGTGTAGATTTTGTAAATATGGGGTGAGGGCAAGGGTAGTGTAGGTGACAGGGGGGGTGACGTACGGTAGGGACGAGCTTTCTCACTTCGCTCTCCGTACGCATTTCGCCCTGCATTGCCTTATTGATGTGTACCCTTGTGACCTTACCCCTCGCTCATCTGTCTCTCCCCCCTTTTGTCTCCCACATGACCTGTGCGCCATTGGGCGCCGAGGGGAGCGTGCGTGAGTCCGCCATTGTGCGCCCGAAACTCCCAGAACCAGCTGTCTGCATCGATGCACCACATTATGGACCACATGTCTGTGGCCGAGCACCACTGATGGACCCCATGGGTTGGGGCGTGGCCCCTCTGCTGGAACCGGCCATGAAGGCCCAAAATCTTGCTGGCGGACCTGGGCCACAGGGCACCGATGCCCCACAGGTGAACCACACTAGTCGGCCCCTGTGGGCCATAAATAAATAAAAATGGACACGTTGGGTGCAAGTTTTAATACAAATAGGCCGCCAGCAAAGGAAAAAGAAAACATCTGGAAGAAAATAATAATAGCCAGCAGAGGGAGCCGAAGAGCAAGAGACCACCTGCAGGGTTAGGGGTTGTTGATTTATTTTTATTCATGAACACTGATGAACAATGGTGACTGCACCGATTGGTGCTTGAGGGTGTGTTGGTGCGTTTTGGGTGCTTTCATGGTGCATTGATGCAGAGCAGACTGTCTCCCCCCCAGAAAGAACGATCACAGGTCCTGGGTTAGTTTTGTAAATAAAAGTAGCGTCAATTGTAAATAATGCTCCCCACCGTCAGTGTGTAGTTTGAAGACCATTCCGCAATTCGGTTAGCTGTGGGCGTGAGTCTGTTAGGCAGGGTGCAATGGAGCAGTGGGACATATTTATCTATGTTTTAAAACTGTCGCACTCAGGGTCAGGTTAAAAGTAGAGGGAACTACACCTACGTGTCACACTAAATTAAAGTTATAGGCCCGGGACGTGCCTAAGAGGAGGAGGGTGCAGTGTTGCGGACATGAGGATTGCATTTTTTTGATTGTGTGTATTGTATTGTGGTAAATTGTTGTGTAACATTGGTTGGATATGGCCCCTCCTGCCTCCAGAGTTGTGTAAAGGTAAAAAGGGCGTCCCGGTAGTTAATTCCATGAAACACCACATTGCAGGACCCGATAAAACCCTTGTTCAGTAGCTTATATCTTATTATGTGTTTTAGAGTAAGGCCTTGTCTTCCATTAGAAGGACACTCCATTGCACCGAATCAATTAAGAATAGCTCCCCTTCAATACTTCCATTTCCCAGCCAAACTCTCCATCTGCGGGTAAAGCAGTTCACAAGCGTGGGGTGCATGCCCTCTCATTTCGCTGCTATCGTGAATATGTGCTCCGTGCTCTGTTTGAACAGGAGGGGCGGGGTCGCCCGGGAGAGGCAAGCCCAGGGCGCGCCACGAAAGGCGGGGCTGTTCAGCCCCATGCCCAAATAAGGAAACAAGCCCGTGGCTCGCCACGAGGGGCGTGCCGTCGGCGCCATGCCCAAATAAGGAGACAAGCCCGTGGGATTACCATACAAGGTCACGAAACAGAGCACGGGGGGGGGGGCGGTACCGAAACCGAGGAGGGCGTGTCAGACCCGCGCTGAAGGTTTGGGGAGAAGGGTGCGACGATAGCTGGGACAAGCTACACCAAAGATACGGCAGATGAGTCCAGGTGCGTAAGAGGGTTGGCAGTCCACCGGGAGAGAGTTCAGAGTTGCACCGGAGTTGCGTGAGAGATACGAAAAGCCTTTGACAAAGAGCCGCTTCAACCAGCCCAGTTTCAACCAGCCGAGTGACCCTGCCGGCGTGCGCTGTAAA
This sequence comes from Myxine glutinosa, assembly GCF_964187855.1. Taxonomy (NCBI): domain Eukaryota; kingdom Metazoa; phylum Chordata; class Myxini; order Myxiniformes; family Myxinidae; genus Myxine; species Myxine glutinosa. The sequence continues at coordinate 107,290,341 of NC_136265.1, read as the reverse complement.
GCCGAATACAAGGAGCTGCCGGCACCTCGCTTCCCGCCCAGAGTGGACCTGCTCGCTGTGCCCTGTGATCCCGCCTGCTCATCCCTCCAAGTCCAAACGATTCCTACCCTTCCATCCATTTGCGTACGTGAGTTTGTTCTGTTCGTGCTGTCCTGGGTAGTAAACTAAGTCAGTATAAGCTAGTAATTTGCACTGTGTTACCTGCTTTTTCATGTCCGCTGTAAATACCCGTGACTGCTCTTTTTGCTTATGTGTGTGTAAATAATAAACCCCGTTACTCTTCTGTACGTCTTCTTCTTCTTCCTCTTTGCATTCGTCGTCTTAGTCTTTTCCACATTGAATATCTGTGGCGCGATACGGCCAATGTTTGGGTGAATCGGGTTTAGTCGGGGAACAACTGTTTGGCCGCGGTGCCTTCGCTCGGCAAACAACATCCTTATCCGCGGACCGTAACAATATTGACAGATAAAGGTGATATAATATAACAAATATCATGAAACATTTACATTTTGTAGTCCATTGTATAATTTAATGAAACATAAATGCAAATTTCGCATGTGGAAAAAGTAAGTACACCCCTACATTTATCACTACTTCAAATACCTAAAATTAGAATCATGTGCACCAGCTCAGGTGCAAATGATTAGAACATCGTTGGAGAGGATCTTGGAGGAACCTGTCTTATTTAAACCTCAGACATTTCGTTTGGTTTGCTCTTTGTTGTTGAAGTGTGCGGCGTCACCATGCCTAGATCAAAAGAGCTTTCTGAGGCCTTCAGAAAAAAGGTTATAGATGCCTATGAGTCTGGGAAGGGATTTAAAAAGATCTCCAAACAATTTGAAATCAATCATTCGACTGTCCGGAGGATCATCTACAAGTGGAGAAGATTCCAAACAACTGTCAACTTGTTCAGGCCAGGCCGCCCCAGCAAGTTCAGCCCGAGAGCAGACCACAAGATGCTGAAAGAAGTCTCTAAGAACCCCAGAATGTCATCACGGGACCTACAGGTAGCCCTTGCCACTGTTGATGTCAAAGTGCACGAGTCTACCATTAGAAAGAGGCTGCACAAATTTGATCTACATGGGAGGTGTGCCAGGAGGAAACCTTTGCTGTCCAGAAAGAACATCAGGGCAAGACTAAAGTTTGCCAATGAACACCCAGGCAAAGACCAGCACTTCTGGAACAATGTGCTCTGGACAGATGAGTCAAAGGTAGAGCTATTTGGCCACAGTACCAGAAGACATGTTTGGCGAAAACCAAAGACAGCATTTGACCACAAGAACCTGATACCAACTGTAAGAGCATGGTGGTGGAAATATTATGGTTTGGGGCAGCTTTGCTGCATCAGGGCCTGGGCAGCTCACCATCATAGAATCCACTATGAATTCTTCATTGTACCAGAGGGTGCTTGAGGATAATGTGAGGCCATCTGTCGGAAAGTTGAAGCTCAACTGAAGGTGGACCTTGCAACATGACAATGACCTTAAACTTACCAGTAAATCCACCAAGGAATGGCTGAAAAGAAAGAAATGGAGGGTTCTGGAATGGCCAAGTCAAAGCCCGCATCTAAATCCCATCGAGATGTTGTGGGGGGGATTTGAAACGAGCTGTGCATGCAAGAAACCCCTCAAACATCGCACAGCTGAAAGAATTCTGCATGGAGGAGTGGGCAAAAATTTCTCCCAGTCGATGTCAGAGACTGGTAGACAGTTATAAGAAACGCCTACTTGAGGTTGTTTCTGCCAAAGGGGGAAATACCACCTATTAGAGCCAAGGGTGTACTTACTTTTTCCATATGCGAAATTTGCATTTATGTTTATTTAAATTATACAATGGACGACAAAATGTAAATGTTTCATGATATTTGTTACATTATATCACCTTTATCTATCAATATTGTTGAAATGAAGATCAAATAGCTGTATGTTGAAATATGTTGAAAAAGTCAAAACTTTACATGGGGTGTACTGACTTTTTCACGTGACTGTATATAAATATATAAATAAAGGTAATCTACGTTGGTGAAATATCATAAAACAAAGGCCAGGGTGAAAAATACACCGTTTTAAAAAGAAACACGATTGATGTTTTGGGAATAACCCTTTGTCAAAAACACCAAGGAACCAAAACATCTGATGCAATATATGGATTACGTAAATAGTCGATGGAATTTTTGGCACCGTCGTCGGTCACTTCATTGCCCAACTAGGTGAAGGATACCTCCCATGTGATTCGTCCTTTTAATACCTTTCGTTTTCAGGAAGGAGGAAGTCATCATCATTCATCAGCCATCAGTCATCAGTCATCAGTCATCATTTCAGGAAGAAAGGGCTATATAAAATAAATGCATTATTATTATTATTATTGCCTTTTCACCATGGACATTCCTTCTTTGTATCCCAACAATCCCACAAATGAGGGATTGGAGCTTCTGCAATACATTTTGGAGCACAATCCTTGTGCCGCTACACCTTTAGGATTGGCTGAATTAGTCCTCAATCTATTGTACACCGCTCCTTTCCTATGCCATATCCAGGCGATGCATAACGTCATTGCCGGAAACCGAAGGGGGCTCGGCAATGACCCACGCTGAAAGGGAGTACTCAGTTTTCACTTTGGTTGTTTGTTGTACACCGCTCCTTTCCTATGCCATCTCCAGGCATTGCAAATCGTCATTGCCGGGAACAAAAGGGGGCTCGGCAGTGACGCACGCTGAAAGAGAGTACTCAGTTTTCACTCTGGTTTCTTGTTTTCTTGTTTTCTTTCTTGCTTTCTTGCTTTCTTGCTTTCTTGTTTGTTTGTCCGGACGATATCTCAGCCATCCTTTGAGCTTGGAAGCTGAAATTTCGGCACAATAGTGAGCAAGTCCTTTGTCAAAAACGGTATTTTTTTTTTTGATTAATCAATAAATTGAGGAGTTATTTAATTATTAGCGATTAATTAAGTACTTATTTAATTAATCAAATTTTCTTTCTCTTCTGACCATTAACTCAGGCACCTTTTGAGTTAGGAAGCTGACATTTGGACATGCCAATGACCAGGTGATTTGGCTGCAAAGGATATTTTTGATTTATGAATTAATCAATTAATCGATTAATTATTTAATTATTCGATTAATGACAAAAAAATTTTTTTTTTTTAAGTTACAGATTCTGATGAAATAGTGGTAGTTTATGTGTTCTCTGACCAAATTGATTAATAATTTAATTTTTTTATGATTATTATTTATTTATTTTCATTATTAATCATTTATTTATTTTCTTTCTCATTTGGCCAATATCTCAGGCACCTTTTGAGCTGGGAAGCTAATATTTGGACATGAGTGACCAAGTGATGTGGCTATCAAGGATATTTTTGATTTATTGATTAATCATTTCATCTATTAATTATTTATTGATTAATCGATTAATTATTTATTGAGTAATCAATTAATTATTTAATTTTTTATAAATGACTTATTTAATTAAATTTCTAAAAGATACATCTTCGGATGAAGCACTAGTGGTTTAGTTATGCGATTAGCCAATTGATTATGAAAATATTTTGTGATAATCTTTTATTGATTTTAATTATACAATTAATCAATCAATTAGTGTACACCTCTCCCTCCCAATGCAGCCTCAATGAGCTGCACTGTGGTATTGCCGGGCGCCGGAGGCGCCCCGGCAATGCCGCGCTGCAGCATATTTAATTATTTGGCATGGGGCGGTGTACTTTGAATGTATGTGTACTTGTTTGTTTTCTTGTTTGTTTGTTTGTCCGGGCGATATCTCAGCCATCCTTTGAGCTGGAAAGCTGAAATTTCGGCACAATAGTGAGCAAGTCCTTTGTCAAAAACAGTATTTTTTGTTTTTTGAATAATTAATTAATTGAGGAGTTATTTAATTATTAGCGTTTAATTAAGTACTGATTTAATTAATTAAATTTCCTTTCTCTTCTGACCATTAACTCAGGCACCTTTTGAGTTAGGAAGCTGATATTTGGACATGCCAATGACCAGGTGATTTGGCTGCAAAGGCTATTTTTGATTTATTAATTAATCAATTAATCAATTAATCGATTAATTATTTAATTATTCAATTAATGACTATTTTATATTTTTTAAGTTACAGATTCTGATGAAATGGTGGTGGTTTATGTGTTCTGTGACCGAATTGATTAATTATTTAATTTTTTCATGATTATTATTTATTTATTTTCATTATTAATCATTTATTTATTTTCTTTCTCATTTGGCCAATATCTCAGGCACCTTTTGAGCTGGGAAGCTAATATTTGGACATGGCAGTGACCAAGTGATGTGGCTATCAAGGATATTTTTGATTAATCATTTAATCGATTAATTATTTATTGATTAATCAATTAATTATTTAATTTTTTATTAATGACTTATTTAATTAAATTTTTAAAAGATACATCTTCGGATGAAGCACTAGTGGTTTAGTTATGCTATTAGCCAAATGATTAAGAAAATATTTTGTGATAATCTTTTATTGATTTTAATTGTACAATTAATCAATCAATTATTGTACACCTCTCCCTCCCAATGCAGCCTGTATGAGCTGCATTGCGGTATTGCCGGGCGCCGGAGGCGCCCCGGCAATGCCGCGCTGTAGGATATTTAATTATTTGGCATGGGGGCGGTGTACTTTGAATGTATCTGTAATTGTTTTCTTTCTTGTTTGTCCGGGCGATATCTCAGCCATCGTTTGAGCTAGGAAGCTGAAATTTCGGCACAATAGTGAGCAAGTACTTTGTCAAAAATAGTATTTTTTGTTTTTTGATTAATCAAGTAATTGATGAGTTATTTAATTATTAGCGATTAATTCAATACTTATATATTTCCTTTCTCTTCTGGCCATTATCTCAGGCATCTTTTGAGTTAGGAAGCTGATATTTAGACATGCCAATGACCAAGAGATTTGGCTGCAAAGGCTATTTTTGATTTATTGCTTAATCAATAAATCAATAAATCGATTAATTATTTAATTATTTGATGGATGACTAAAAAACTTTTTTTTTAAGTTACAGATTCTGATGAAATGGTGGTGGTTTATGTGTTCTGTTAGCGAATTGATTAATTATTTCATTTTTTTATGATTATTATCTATTTATTTTCATTATTAATTAGTTATTTATTTTATTTCTCATCTGGGCAATATCTCAAGCACCTTTTGAGCTAGGAAGCTGATATTTGGACATGACAATGACCAAGTGATTTGTCTGCAAAGTCTATTTTTGATTTATTGATTAATCAATTAATCGATTAATTATTTATTGATTAATAAATTAATTATATAATTTTTTATGAATGACTTATTTAATTACATTTCTAAAAGTTACATCTTCGGATGAAGCACTTGTGGTTTAGTTATGCTATTAGCCAATTGATTATGAAAATATTTTATGACAATCTTTTATTGATTTTAATTATGCAATTAATCAATCAAATATCGTGCACCTCTCCCTCCAAATTCAGTCAGTATGAGCTGCGCGGCGGTATTGTCGGGCGCCTCAGGCGCCCCGGCAATGCCGCACTAGAGGATATTTAATTATTTGACATGGGGTCGGTGTACTTTGAATGTATCTTTACTTGTTTGCTTTCTTGTTTGTTTTCTTGTTTTCTTTCTTGTTTGTCTGGGCGATATCTCAGCCATCCTTTGAGCTAGGAAGCTAAAATTTGGGCACGATAGTGAGTAAGTACTTTGTCAAAATCGGTATTTTTTGTTTTTTGATTAGTTACTTAATTATTATCGATTAATTAAGTACTTATTCATTTCCTTTCTCTTCTGGGCATTATCTCAGGCACATTTTGAGTTAGGAAGCTGATATTCGGACATGCCAATGACCAAGTGATTTGGCTGTAAAGGCTATTTTTGATTTATTGATTAATTAATTAATCGATAAATTATTTAATTATTCGATTAATGACTTAATTAATTAATTATTTTATAAAGTTACAGATTCAGATGAAATGGTGGTGGTTTATATATTCTATTAGCCAATTGATTTTTTTTTTTAAATAATTATTATTTATATATTTTCATTATTAGTCATTTATTTATTTTCTTTCTCATCTGGGCAATATCTCAGGCATCATTTGAGCTAGGAAGCTGATATTTGGACACGACAGTGACCAAGTGATTTGGCTATATAGGATAATTTTGATTAATCAATTAATCGATTAATTATTTATTGATTAATCAATTAATTATTTAATTTTTTTGATTAATGCCTTATTTAATTAATTTTCAAAAAGATACAGCTTCGGATGAAGCACTGGTGGCTTAGGTATGCTATTAGCAATTGATTAAGAAAATATTTTACGATCGTCATTTGTTGATTATGCAATTAAAATTGGCCAATAGCATACCTAAGCTTTCTGTCTTTCACCGACTCCTCTCCGGCCTTGCTCCCCCAGCTCTCTCTGTGCTCTGTCCCCCCAATATTCCTTCAGGTCGCACAAGATCTGCCTGAAACCCTCTTATGGTTAAACTGCCAAAATCTAGGCTCTCTGCTCACCTTCACTCTGTCATTCCTCTTTTCTCCCGCCTCTGGAACAAACTCCCCCACTCCCTTCAATCCCACTCCTCCCTCCAGGTCTTTAAAACAGCTGTTCACCACCATCTCTTATCTTCCCCCATCCAAACCTGGATCTTTTCTACCCCCGCTAATTCACCCCAGATACACTTTTTTTTTTTTTAAATTCCAACTTCTTTCCTGGAAGTCCTTGCAGTGTTCATGTGTTTTATAACTCTCCCACCTCCCCCCAAGCCCTCCCCCTCCCACATTTCTCCCAATGTTACTGCTCTCAAATGTTGTGTTTGTGTCCTTCCCCCTCTCTCCCCAAGTTGTCTACCGCTCCCTTTATTTTTGTGTTTTATGTGTAGGTTTGACTTTTTGTGTGATTAATGTTAGCTCTTTCATGAGCCTCGATCTTGTATACAAAAAAACAAAAAAAAATTGCATTTTTATTATGCAATTAACCAATCAATTATTGCACACCTCTCCTTCCCAATACAGTCTCGATAAGCTGCACGGCGGTATTGTCGGGCCGCGCTGGAGGATATTTAATTATTTGGCATGGGGGCGGTGTACTTTGAATGTATCTGTTCTTGTCTTCTGTTAAGTTTGGGGATAATTTTAATAAACAACAAAAAGAGGTATCCATGGGAACCAAAATGGGACCCTCTTATCTTCGTCGTTTATATCTAAGAAAATATGATCAACAATCATGGTCCCAAACCAATCCTGAAACGTGACTGACGATTTTATTGGGGTGATTATTTCTTCCCGGGGTGAAGTGGAAGGTTTCTTCAATTATGTCAATAATTATCATCTGTATCTTCAGTACACCTGACATTTTGGATACCTGTGTGAATTTTTCGGACATCAGCATCTCTTTTGCAATATATGGATTCAGCATGGGTGTCGACTATAAGCAGACAGACTCTCATTCTTATTTAATGTACGAGTCATGTCATCCTCCATCGTGCAAGAATTCCACACCATATTCCCAGTTTCTTCAATTGTGACATATTTGCAGCAATGATCACTTTTGACATGTGGGCTCAAGAAACGAGTGATTCTTTCAAAAACAGAGGTTACCCCAACACTATTTCACTAATATATATATATATATATATATACTAGCAGAAGTACCCGGCATTGCCGGGCGGGGGAAGGGAGGGGAACGGGGGGGAGGGGAGGAGGGGGGGAGGGGAGAAGAGGGGGGGGAGGGGAGAAGAGGGGGGAGGGGGAGGGGGGAGGGGAGGGGAGGAGAGGGGGGAGGGGAGGGGGAATGGGAGGGAGGGGGAAGGGGAGGGAGGGGGAAGGGGAGGGGAGGGGGAAGGGGGGAGGGGAGGGGGGAGGGGGGAGGGGGAAGGGGGGAGGGGGAAGGGGGGAGGGGAGAAGAGGGGGGGAGGGGAGAAGAGGAGGGAGGGGAGAAGAGGGGGGAGGAGCGAAGAGGGGGAGGGGGAGGGGAGGAGAAGGGGGGAGGGGAGGAGAAGGGGGGAGGGGAGGAGAGGGGGGAGGGGAGGAGAAGGGGGGAGGGGAGGAGAGGAGGGAGGGGAGGAGAAGGGGGGAGGGGAGGAGAGGGGGGAGGGGAGGGTGATGGGGGAGGGGGAGGGGGAGGGAGGAGGGGGAGGGAGGGAGGGGGAAGGGGAGGGGAGTGGGAGTGGGAGGGGGGAGGGAGAGGGGGATTGGGGGGAGGGGGAGGAGGGGGAGGGGGGAGGGGGAGGGGAGGGGGGAGGGGGGAAGGGGAGGGGAGGGGGAGGGGAAGCGGGGGAGGGCGGAGGGGTAGGGGGAGGGGGAGGGGGGAGGGGAGGGGAACGGGGGGGAGGGGAGGAGAGGGGGGGAGGGGAGGAGAGGGGGGGAGGGGAGAAGAGGGGGGGAAGTACCCGGCATTGCCGGGCGGGGAAGAGGAGGGGAGGGGAACGGGGGGGGGGGGAGGGGAGGAGAGGGGGGGAGGGGAGGAGAGGGGGGGGAGGGGAGAAGAGGGGGGGGAAGTACCCGGCATTCCGTGTATAAACGTGAGGGAGAAGAGGGGGGAGGGGGAGGGGGAGGGGAGGGGGGAGGGGAGGGGGAAGAGGAGGGGAGGGGGAAGTGGAGGGGAGGGGAACGGGGGGGAGGGGAGAAGAGGGGGGGGAAGTACCCGGCATTGCCGGGCGGGGAAGAGGAGGGGAGGGGAACGGGGGGGAGGGGAGGAGAGGGGGGGAGGGGAGAAGAGGGGGGGGAAGTACCCGGCATTCCGTGTATAAACGTGAGGGAGAAGAGGGGGGAGGGGGAGGGGGAGGGGAGGAGAGGGGGGAGTGGAGGAGAGGGAGGGAGGGGGAGGGGGGAGGGGAGGAGAGGGGGGAGGGGGAGGGGAGGGGGGAGGGGGAGGGGAGGGGGGAGGACACGCGAATCGTTGAATCAGCGCGCTGCTCTGCCACCGATTCAGATTCCGAGTATAATATTCCTCGCTGAAAAAAAATATGGATCTAAAGATGAAAGAAAAAAAAAACCTATGTGATGTGAATGGCAATGTTCCTCGCTGAAATGTGAAAAAATGCAATCGCGCAGCAAGGAACATCACGTGATCGCTCTGAGCGATCGATTGCAACTCTGCATCGTGTCGTGGGCGTGGCCAACGTGGCCTCATGCTCCCAGGTGATTGGCTAACCCGAGCTCGAGAGAGCCATAATGCGCTACGTTATGGCAAAAAATATGGATCTAAAGATGAAAGGGAAAAAAACCTATGTGGTGTGAATGGCAATATTCCTCGCTGAAATGTGAAAAAACGGAATCGCTTTTCACTCTGAAATACGTGCGAACGCGTAACTGAGTTAATGGCGGCAAGGAACATCACGTGATCGCTCTGATCGAATCAGCGCGCTGCTCTGCCATTCTGGTCATAATATTCCTCGCTGAAATGCGCTGAGGTAAAAATATGGTTTAAAAATATTATGTAATAAATTTTTAGGTTGACCATGTTCTTCCCAGGCTCAATGGCCATGTTTGTGCCAAATATCAAGTACGTGAGCCTCTCCGTTTAGGAGTCTACCGGTAACATTACACACACACACACACACACAAACTGTGTTTTATATATATATAGATATACAGTGCGTATCAAAAAAAAGGTAATCCGAATTCAAGGGGTTAATATGCAAAGGTTGTTTATTTTGACAATTTACATGTGGTTTAATAATTAAGAGGAGATCCTCAGCTTTCCATTGATACCTTCCATGCATCATTGCTGTCACACATGACCGAGTACATGTTCATTGAAAATGACAAGTTCAAATCGCATTTTTACAAGTTTGGCTAATCGATGCAAATCAGGATAATTGGTGCAAAATGAACGTCAGATGTGAACTTTTCTCAGGAATGATTGGCCTTTATGCACCCACCCCTTCAACATGTCCACCTCCCCTTTCAACACAAAGCTCACAGCGGCGGAGCATACCCAGAACTGCTCGTCTCACCATAGCCGGGTCATTGCGCAAAGCATCCACTTCATGTCGAATACGGCCCTGCAATTCGTCAAGATCACGGGGAGGAGTTACGAACACTTTGTTCTTTAAATGTCCCCAAAGGAATTAATCACATGGTGTGAGGTAAGGTGATCTTGGCGGCCATTCCACTGCATGGTTGAGGGCGATGACTCGGTCTCCAAAGAGTTCCCTCAGTCAATCTCGGACAGCGATAAGACGATGTGCTGGGGTGCCGTCTTGGGCCCACCAGAGATATCTGAAGACCACGAAACTGTCGCTCAAAGTTCTCCTCCAGCTGCAGTAAAACTTCATCATTGATCATCTGCAGATACCTGTTACCATTGACATTCCTTTGAAAGAATAATGGTCCGATCACCTGACCACTTCCACAAAGTCCCAACCAAACAGTCCACTTTTTTTTCGATTCATGTTGGTGTCAAAATTAAATTCCGGGGGTTGTCCTGTCGGTGCATATTCAAGAACATTATGGGTATTGACCTTGCCACCCATGGCGAAAGCAGCTTCGTCGCCGATTACGAGATACCGCAGGAAATTGACATCTGCTTCGCAACGTGCTATCAACCATCTGGCAAGCACCAGCCTCCTGGCAAAATCCCCTGGCGTAATTTGATGCCGGATGTGAATCCGATCTGGATGTTGGTGGAGGTCCAGTCTTGTGATTCGGTTGAATGTTGCCGAGGGCAATCCTGTCCCATTTTGTCATGCGCTGGTATCCCTAGGATGCTCTAAAACTTGCTGCCTTACTGCTGCAATGTTCATTTCCGATCGCCCAGTGCGCCTCCTACCAGAATTCCCCTTGTTGTGGTTGAGGCTAATGCCATGCTCTTGGTATTTTCTAACATTCGCCCAGATGGTTTTGGCTGCTGGGGGCTCTTGTTCTGGGAAACGTTCCCTGAACGCATCACGAGTTCGCTGCAAACTTCCAGTTTGGTGAAAGGTTGTAACCACGAAGGTCCGCTGTTCAGTCGTAAGTTGAACCATCTTTTCAATGACTCAGACCATCTCTAAACCCATACACTGTAGGCCCATCTTAAATACCCATCTTAAACAAAGGATGACGCAACCGACGATTACCAGACCAGCTTAACAATTTTACATAATCAACTTGCCAGTCGACAAGTAATGCGTCCATTTCAAACTGTCTTGCACCGATTAGCCAAACTTGTAAAAATGCGATTTGAACTTGTCATTTTCAATGAACATGTACTCGGTCATGTGTGACAGCAATGATGCATGAAAGGCATCAATGGAAAGCTGAGGATCTCCTCATAATTGGTAAACCACATGTAAATTGTCAAACTAAATAACCTTTGCATATTAAACCATTGAATTCGGATTACCTTTTTTTTTGATACGCACTGTATATATATATATACACAAAGAATTAAGTTAAGCACCCCCCCCCGTTTTTTTACAACCTCGCACATTACAAGTTTGTTGTCGTCAAAACAGTGTAATATACCCATGATATTGCTATATTTTCTGGAGAAGTGATATGATGGTCACATAAAAACATAACAATCATGCCGTTTTCAATATTTTATTCTGAATAATTTAAGGTGAAAATTTTTGGGAATTTTAGGCATATTTTCACCTCAATTTAAGTATGGAGCTATAGGTCCATCACGGACAGTGTGGATGACGTTTATGTTTTCTAACGTACAGTCATTGTTCTGAGATGACCTCTAGCGATCTTTGCGTCAATAACGTGTGTAGGACCCACGTGATCGGATCACTGACTCAACCCTACGTCTCATAGACCCTGTAAGCCGTCGTATGCGTTGCTGTGGCAGGTTGAACCCCCTCGAGCACGTTTGGGACATGTTGGGACGACAAATTGCGAAGATGGTCCCTCCAATAGCCAATCTGGATGAATTGGAACGTGCATTACATCGGTAATGGAACAACCTGCCACAGCAACGCATACGACGGCTTACAGGGTCTATGAGACGTAGGGTTGAGTCAGTGATCCGATCACGTGGGTCCTACACACGTTATTGACGCAAAGATCGCTAGAGGTCTTCTCAGAACAATGACTGTACGTTAGAAAACATAAACGTCATCCACACTGTCCGTGATGGACCTATAGCTCCATACTTAAATTGAGGTGAAAATATGCCTAAAATTCCCAAAAATTTTCACCTTAAATTATTCAGAATAAAATATTGAAAACGGCATGATTGTTATGTTTTTATGTGACCATAATATCACTTCTCCAGAAAATATAGCAATATCATGGGTATATTACACTGTTTTGACGACAACAAACTTGTAATGTGCGAGGTTGTAAAAAAACGGGGGGGGGTGCTTAACTTAATTCTTTGTGTATATATATATATATATATATATATATATATATATATATATATATATATATATATATATATATATATATATATATATATATGCAATAGATAGGGCAATCGGAGATAGATGCAAAATGGTGCAAAATGGTGCAATATCTATAGGAGACAGGTGCAATGTGATTAGCTCCTTGCAAGATTGAATAATGTATTGTATAGGCTTATTAAAAGTTGATATTCAAATTCGTATTTGATCATAAATGATCATGGCCTAAATAATTATATCGAAATCTAGAGTTAAATCGGGAAAAAAATGAGGAAAGAACGATTTTATTCTAACCCTATGTAATTAAATAATGGGCTTATATATTATAAAATATATAATAGGGATTAGGGGGGGGGGGGGGAGAGGTTAACGAGGATAGGAAAGATCATGGTTTTGGATTAGGGACGATCTGAGATGGTGGTGAAGAGCTGTCTTGAAGACCTAGAGGGAAGAATATGGATTGGTTCGTTCGCTTCTAGAATGAACTACTCCATATCTACGTGTTTGTATGTGTGGGGACCTAAACGCATGTTATTGGAATTGTGAAAGGACGCACATTTAACGATAACAAACGATATCGCAGGATTAGAAATTGATAAGAAAAAATAAACATGATTACCCGACTCAGCAAGACGTAATTGTTAGACCATCCACTCTTTGAGTATGGGAGCTCAGCGGGTCAAACCCCGGCGAGTCATACCAAAGACTCAAACATGGTACGTGCTGCTTCCTTGCTTGATCCTCAGCATATGGAATGGATTGAGCATGAACAAACAGCCATAGGTTGGCAATTGCACCAATTGTACTTGTACTAATTGACCTTTGATGCCAAAATCTAATCAATTCATCTTTGCATCATAATACACTGAACAGCAATAGAAACGTCACTTCATAAAAATAATTCCTGAACATTTCCCATAGAAATATCAATGCATTTCGTTTAGATATCTCGTTATTTACATTAGTCTGTATCTAAATTTAATCCTAACTACCGACAGTGGTGCACACGTGGATAAAAACATGTCACCAAAACGCAGGCAAAAAAACGACCATGGTACAAAGTCGTGCATGATTCCCATGGAAATCAAAATGCACGTGCGTCTCCTTGTGACTTTCCCTATAAAATGCACCCCAAAACGTGTGTTCATCATTCGGGTTTCGATGCCAGCACCATGCCCAGACTTACGAGGATTCAGAGAGACCAGGCTATTGGAAGATTGCATGATGGACAGACTGCACGAATGGTTGCCAATGCTTTCCATGTCAACGTGAGAACCATCTACAGGTTACAGGAACGATACCAGGCCACCAACAGCACCGATGACCGCCCACGCAGTGGCAGACAGAGGGTAACAACACCACGACAGGATCGACAGATTGTGGGTCATCACATCCAAGATCGCTTTACCAGGGCTACAGAAACTGCAAGACAAACAGTTGGAACCCACCAAAGACACATTAGTGGTGATACAGTCCGTCGACGTTTGAAGAACAGGGATGTCCGTTGGGATGTCCGTTGTCACAGGCCGTATCGTGGCCCCATTCTTACAGCTCGACACTGCCGTGACCGACTACAGTGGGCCACACAGCATCAAAATTGGCGTTACCAGCAGTGGAGAACCGTTCTTTTCTCAGACGAAAGCCGATACTGTGTTTCCACGGCAGATGTCAGAGTGAGAGTTTGGCGTAGACGTGGGGAACGCTACTCAGATGACTGTGCGATGGAAAGAGACTCGTGGGGTGGTCCAAACATCATGGTATGGGGTGCTATTGCTCTCAATCACAAAGTCGGTCCTGTGGTGTTCCAGAATATTGGTCCAGGAAGAGGCAATGGTGTCACAGCTGCTCGCTACATCGATCAAGTCCTCAGACCTCACGTTGTGCCACATTTTGGACGTCACGGAAATCATGTCTTCCAGCAGGACAACGCCCGTGCCCACACTGCCAGAGCAACGAGGGACTTCCAGCAACAGAATGGCATCCAAACCTTGCACTGGCCTGCGCTCAGCCCCGATTTAAACTGGATAGAGCACTTGTGGGACGAGGTTCAAAGAAGACTGAATGGCGTTCGACCAAGGCCGACAACTGCAGCTCAACTCAGTCAGGCGTTTCTCAGAGTGTGGGCCCAAGTGACAAATGCCTTCATCAACCGATTAATCCACTCCATGTATAGATGATGTATGGGTATGGCTGTCATCAACTGTCATCAACGCTCACGGGGGTCACACAAGATACCGACTTTGACCTCCCTTGTTCTCACCTGGTCTTGTGTTTTTCTTATTCAGAACATTTCACATTATTGTTTGAACTGTGGTGACCATACCTGTAATGTTTCATGTTGATCCTAAATCTCAATTCGTGTTGATCATGACTTGAAAATAAAGACTCCAAAATATTGATTCTGACTGACGTTTCTTTTGCTGTTCAATATATATACTTACAACAAGTTTGGTCAAAATCCCATCACTGGTTCACAAGTTAGTGCAGTCACAAAATTTTTACCGAATGGAATCTCCAACCTTTGACCTCTTGACCCCATGATAAAACCTGTTTATCTTTACATCATTATACACTACAAGTCAAAAGTTTTAGAACACTTCAATTTTCCAGTTTTTATTGAAATATACGCAGTTTAATGTCCAGTGAATAACCTGAAATGGTACAAAGCTAAGCAGTAAACTGCTCGAGGTTTAAAAAAAAGTTTCGGTGAGCAAAACCGGGAAAATAATGTAAATTGCAAAGTTATATTGTAAAAAAAAAGGCCTTCCTCAGGGAAGAAGTAATGGGTTAACAACTTATAGCTGTTCTGCAGCAATGTAAGTAAATTAAGCCTTGAAAGTTGATGCAAACAATTCCTACCGGTGTCCCAACCTCTGCTGATTACTTGATTACAAACCCCCTGTCTGTATAAAAGCAGTATTGGAACAGACTGTTATTATACCCTCTGAAGCATTATTTGGACAATATTGCACTGCAGGAAGTAGTATATTGGAAACTGGAGGAAACTCTGACAGGAAGAGGTCTGGCAGACCCAAAGCCACAACAGAATCAGAAGACAAGTTTCTGAGAGTCAACAGCTTGCGTGATAGGCGGCTCACAGGACAACAGCTTCAAGCACAGCTTAACACTGGTCGAAGTAAGCAAGTCTCAGTTTCAAATGTGAATAGAAAACTTCGAGCTGCAGGTTTGACAGGTCGAGTGGCAGTAAGAAAGCCATTGCAAAGATGGCAAAATAAGAAAAAGAGGCTTGCCCGGGCCATGAAGCACCGCCAGTGGACTACTGAAGACTGGAAGAAGGTCTTATGGACCGATGAATCAAAATTTGAAATCTTTGGTTCATCACGCAGGGTTTTTGTACGCCGTCGAGTAGGCGAAAGGATGGTTCCTCAGTGTGTGACACCAACTGTCAAACATGGAGGAGGAAGCGTGATGGTCTGGAGCTCTTTTGCTGGATCCAGAGGTGGCGACTTGCACAGAGTGACTGGCACCCTGAACCAAAAGGGCTACCACAGCATTTTGCAGCGCCATGCAATACCCTCTGGCATATGCCTCGTTGGTCAGGGGTTCATCCTACAGCAAGATAATGACCCTAAACACACCTCCAGGCTATGCCAAAACGACCTTCGAGGAAAAGAACAAGACGGTAGGCTTCAAATCACGGAATGGCCAGCACAGTCTCCAGACTTAAACCCTATCGAGCTGGTTTGGAATGAACTGGACAGAAGGGTGAAAGCAAAGCAACCTACAAGTGCAACGCATTTGTGGGAACTTCTGCAACAGTGTTGGGAAGAACTTCCCGAACAATATTTGATTTCCATTGTAGAAAGAATGCCACGAGTGTGTTCGGCGGTTATATCTGCAAAAGGTGGATACTTTGCTGAGTCAAAAATTTAAATTAAATTTTGTTAAACAAAATGATTCTATGATTTCTTTTTTATCTCCAATTGTTTATTTGTTCTATGCTTAATTTAAGAGTACATTGAGACATTAAACTGCGTAAATTTAAATAAAAATTGGAAAAATTGAGGTGTTCTAAAACTTTTGACCGGTAGTGTACATACTTCTACCAAGTATGACTTAGTTCCTTTCAGCCGTTCTTAGGTTAGCGAGGTAACAAAAACCT
Source organism: Myxine glutinosa (assembly GCF_964187855.1). Taxonomy (NCBI): domain Eukaryota; kingdom Metazoa; phylum Chordata; class Myxini; order Myxiniformes; family Myxinidae; genus Myxine; species Myxine glutinosa. The sequence continues at coordinate 107,273,871 of NC_136265.1, read as the reverse complement.
GTTACAGACTCTGACCTTTGACCTCTTGACCCCAAAATCGAACCAGTTCATCTTTGCATCATAATATATACTTGGACCAAGTTGGTCAAAATCCCATAACTGGTTCACAAGGAAGTTCAGTCAAAAGGTAAAGAGGTAACAGATTTTTATTTTTTTAACCTAAAGGGATCTCTGCCCTCTGATCCCATAATCTAACGAGTTTATCTTTGCATCATAATATATACTTGTACCAAGTTTGACTTAGATCTTTTCAGCCATTCTTAAGTTATTGTGGTAATGTAAACCCATCATGGATGGAAGGACGAATACACGGATGGAAAACCTGAAATCACAATTCCTCCAGCAACTTTGTTGGGTAAGGCATTAAAAAAAATAAAAGAACCAACTACAAACTAGATGGTATTCATATAATACTTACACTGCGCAGTCAACTTGGTGTGAGTCAACCCTTCTATTTTTGAATGTTTTTTTCTTTCTTTCTTTGATCCAATATGGCTGCCAGACCATGTGAGCGATGACATCATAACTTTATATTCTCTAATATAATAGTTCCGTAGATCACGCTTAATAAATTTCAAACTGATCAGACTAAACGTTGTCCCCGTCAAATTATGACGTCATAATTAAGGCACCAATGACGTCATCGTTAACAACACTTGCTCCCCATATGGAGTTCTTTACAATGAGCCATGTTTCAATTTTTTCCATCGAGCTGTTTTGGAGATATAGGGGTGTAACGTTTTTTCCAAGATGGCGTCCGTACCACATGATCAAGGCTGTCATAATTATGAAAAAAAAATTATACAGGCGGAAGCGCTCCTATGGTAAAATTTTGTGTCGGTCGGACCAACGGTTGCCGATAAATGAATTTTAAAATGCAGACACGCCACACGTACGCATGTACGCAACTGAATGCCGAACCGTGCTTTTCGCTTCGCTAGCACAGGTAATAAAATGAATGAATGAATGAATGATCGTTTTAAGGCCATTTTCCCCGCTAGAGCGGGGGTTAGCCTTGCGGGCCCCATGACAATCATGGTTCCCTGTTTGAGGCAATGTTTTTATGGCCGGATGCCCTTCCTGACGCCAACCCTTAGTCGCCTCTTACGATGCGCAGAGATACGGTGTACCTATTCTAAACCGGGGTACACACCGGGATCATTCATCCCAGCAAGCTGGTACTCAATTTGCAGACCTTGGAAGGATGACAGGCTGAGTAAACCCCCCTGGCGTTAATTTAGCGATCGACCGGGATTCGAACCCAGGATCCTAGGATCCCAAGCCGGCACCCTAACCGCTAAGCCAACACCAGGCTAAATAAATGCAGGTAATAAAATGTTAAAACAAAAACCTATCAGTCACAGAACACACAGAAACACTCACCTAACAGTACAAGGAAAAGAAAACCGATAGGCCAAAGAACGTTTACGGCTGCTGAGTCACCAGATTGCTTTACAATCACAATGAAGAACATGACAAAGGCCGCTATGATCGTATCGATTATAAAACTAAATAATAAATCAATAAGGTCACAACATATTCATGGAAACCTCACACGTTCAAAACAAAAGAGATGACGCTTCGATCGCTGAAAGTAATTTCAAGCATCGGAGGATGCAAAGTTTACTCGCACTTTCACAATTTACATCAAATGATACAATTTGAATAACATTGGCAAGCAGAACACGCCTCCTTTTACCACCAACGGGAGTAAAGGTACAAGTGTCCTTACCTCTCTGCTCTGAAAAGGCCAATGTAGTATGGTGGGTCCCAGGGCATCAGTTCCTAAATAAACAAAAACAAAGAAGCAACAAGAACCTTCATTTCTCAAAGTACAAGTACATTAGTCATTGCCACGTTGTTTCAAGGACATCCCTCGGTATTCTGCCCATGGCTAAGGGATGTCAACCAAAGTTAACAACAGGCTGCAGGAGTGTGAAAAGGACGACTATTTATTTATTCAGAACTGAATGAGTGCAGAATGAATCAAAAATAGGGTAATGCAAAACAAAGTTGGAGGGCAAGGCAAGACGCTGGACTGTATCAAAAGCATGAGATATGATGAGAGAGAGAGAGAGAGAGAGAGAGAGAGAGAGAGAGAGAGAGAGAGAGAGACTTAGACTTTTAAGCTCTTTTTATTATAAAAGTATAAAACAAGAGTACCACCAAAAGCAATTCATCCAGGAAAATCAGTAAAATCATAGCAATCCCGGAAGGAAAAAACAATCGGTGCACTGCAAACCAAGCGACAGAAAAGGTGCAAATACCAAAAAAAACACACGAGGAGAAAATCTAGGCATAATTTCTAAACTAGGCATAATTATATATGTACAAATTTACAATCGCATCTGCAACCCTGAGGAGAGACTTAAGAAAGAAAGAGTAGGTCAAGACCAGGGGGGGGGGGGGGGGGAAACGCCGGCAAGGAGAAGCATGGAACAGTGTATAAGAAACACCCGCACTGTATTATACAGAAATTAACAATTTGTTATCTTGGACCTCACAAATCCCTCCAACACACCAGGTCGCAACAAAATTTGTAAGGTCGTTTGCAGTTTGGACACAGCCAAATTCAAGCTTGAGCCTTGCTGACACCAACGAACTAAAAAACACCATAATACTGCATTCCTGCATGGGTCTGCCGCCCAGCTTCGCCTTCCGCGACAGGTATACGGCCAGTTTAGCAGTAGCGGTTAGGAACCCGAATACAATAGATGTGGTTCCCTTTTTGGGAGGAAAGCCAAAGATGTAAGCTTTCAAAGAAAAGGTAACCTGCAATCTATGGGAAATAAAATTTAACCAATGAAACAAAGGAGAAAGTCTTTCACAATTAATGAAAGCATGAAACAAATCTTCCCTCACCGGACAAAAGGGGCAACAGCCGGAAATGGGGGGAAAAAAACGAATGACAGCATTGGAAGGAACAATCCAGTGGGCCAAACGCCACTGAAGGTCACCTGTTCTTTTAGAAATAAGTCCAGCATACATTGTATCCCATAAAGGCTCAGAGGGGGGACCGGGAGGCAAGAGTCCTTTCCACCGGGTAACCCCAGCTAGAGGTGGGTCCCCAAGAAGAAGTTTCACACAAGACCTATAAATACTCTTGCTGCTCATAACATGTAAGGGGGGTGACCCTGCGCTCATGGGGGGCAGCTCGTTTGCGGTAAAAGCGACACCTAATTTTGGGACTGTGGGCTCAACCTCTGCGTCCTGCGTCCAATGTAGGCCTAGCTGGTGGCCCCTTCGGATCACCGCTCTTAGTATGTTCCCGATTTGCCTCCTGGACCGAACACCTGTTAGGTCCGCCAGCTCGTTCGCAGGCTTCCATCCCTGTCCAGAGTCGTGTCGGAGATGACACACTTTCAGGATGTTGGCCACTATAAAATGCTGGTAGAAGTCGCGACTCCTCGGGATATCGGGGAAAAGTGGGTTGAAAAATAAAGGCTCGTGTGCATACATGTTAGTGCCATACGAGTCTGTTTGGCGACTTATCGAAACGCCCTGCCAGGCATTCAAGAGGCTCTGATAAAAGACTGGGAGCAGAGATGTATCGACGTGTTGAAGGTTGGTCAGGAAAAGTTCCTGTCCGTATCCGAGCCTCCCAGCTCGTTGAAGAATGGAGCAGGCTAAGGGCTTTCCTGGTAGGTGTTCTGCATAAAGCAAGCGTTGGATGGAGCGGAGCCGGAAGGCCAACAGGCGGCATTTCACATCGACTAGGCCATGACCACCCTCGGCCAAGGGACAACATATGGCGCTGGGTCGAAGCCAGTGGTAGCCTCCCCAAAAAAAATCCACCAGTTTCCTCTGGATAGCTTGGAGCAAAACCTCCGGTGGTTGCAGGCAGATGAACCGGTGCCACAAAAGGGTAGTGACGAGGTTGTTGACAACTAGCGCGCGACCCTTATAGGAAAGGTGGGGTAGAGCTCTTTTCCATCGGCTCAAACGCCCATCTACCTGGTCAATGATCCTGTCCCAATTGTTCTGGGCATACTGAGGAGGACCGAGGAAGACGCCCAAATACTTGATGCCATCGTTTGCCCACACTAGCTCTGCAGGAAGGGGAGGTGGTGGTAATAACGGTGGCATAGGTAAGTCATTTTTTGGAAAGGGGATCCACAGAGCCTTGCTTTTCCCCCAATTACACCTTAATGATGAGGCAAGGTTGAAGTCCGACAAACACTTTGCCATGGCGTCACTGTCGCATTTTCTTTTTATAATGACACAAAGGTCGTCGGCATAAGCTGACAGGGTCAAAGGTGGGTGTCCTGGAGAAAGGACAAGTCCAGGGATATCCTTTCTGAGGGCGATTAAGAGGGGCTCCAAGGCGAGGGCAAATAATAGACCTGAAAGTGGACAACCTTGCCTTACCCCTCTCTGAACCTTTATGGGTGGGCAAAATTCGTTGTTAACTTTGATCAAGCTGGAGATGTTTGCATATAACAAAGCTATGTAGGCTCTAAAATTAGTGCCAAGCCCGCAAGCTTGTAACACATGACACAAAAACTCATGATCAATGCTATCAAAGGCCTTTGCAAGGTCAAGAAACACCAATCCAAAATCCTCTTTGACACATTTACCAGTTAACAAATCTCTGACTAGGAATATGTTGTCATAGATGGATCTGCCAGGGATGCCGCAACTTTGATCAGGTGACACCAGGTCCCCAATAACTGTCTTCAACCGGTTCGCAAGGACCTTGGAAAACAGTTTGTAATCCGTGCACAACAAAGAGATCGGACGCCAGTTTGACAGGTATCGGAGATCGCCAGTCTTGGGTAGCAGGCAGAGTACTGCTCTTCTAAAACTGAGCGGTAATTCTCTGGATAAAAGAGATGCATCCAGAACATTGAGCAGCTCTGGGCCCAAAATGTCCCAGAATGCCAAAAGAAATTCGGCCGGTAGGCCATCGATGCCAGGGGCTTTTCCCGACTCCATCTCAGCGAGTGCACCGGTTAGCTCTGGAAGGGTAATTGGAGCATCCAGTTCCAGACGTTGGGCCTCAGCCACAGAAGGAAGATGAGAGGTCAAAACATTCATCATTTCGTGAGAAACTGTTTTGGCCTTGAAAAGTTCAGAAAAGAAATCGATTACATTTAATCTTATATCACTCGGATTTGTTAGGATGTTCCCCCCTGGGTCCAAAACCGAAGATATAAGTCGTGCTGGTTTCTCTACAGTTTCTAGGTGAAAGAAAGCCTTAGTTGGGGTATCTGAAACCTTTATATTTTGTATTCTTAGCCGAACTAGTGTGCCCGCTGCTTTTTCATGGATCAAATCCCTTAATTGGGCCTTCTTCTCGAGTAGCAACCGATAGTTCACTGGGTTGCTCTCATTGGCCAACTTGCTCTCTAACCTTAAGATGTCTGCTTCCAAGCAAGCCATCGTGATATGTTTTACATTGGTACAGTGCGAATTAAATTGTTGACAAAATACTCGAATTTGGGCCTTTAGGTTATCCCACCAGAGACTAATTGAGGAGAAAGAAGATTTTTTTAGTACTCATTTCAGCCCAGAAATCACGAAAGGAGTCTGTAAATAAACTATCTTCTAAAAGTTTAACGTTAAACTTCCAGTAACTATTTCTGCATGTGGGTCGAGGAAAAGAAAGATCTAAGGTTACCATATGGTGGTCTGAAAACAATGACGGAAAACAACCTGAAGAGGCCGCGACGTTCCTAAAGGGTACATTAATGTACCAGCGGTCGAGTCTTGCCGAAGACACCCGGCCATTGGCACATCGACACCAGGTAATCTGGACTATGTTGGGGTGATGCAATCGCCAAACATCCAGTAGACCGGCCGTCTTAAAGAAACGGGATAGGTCCGCATGGGACTCGGGGTGGGGTTCTGCAGAGTTTCTATCCTTCAAAGGGTCAAAGGTGCAATTAAAGTCACCACCAATGCACACACATTGGTCGAGATCAACTGATTTCAGGTGGTTTACCATGGAGGTGAAGAAGGCCTTTCGGTCCCTGCTCTCACTAGGTGCGTACACATTGAAAATGGTACAGCGGAAGTTTTGATGTGCAAGCTGAAGGGAAATAAGCCGGCCTTTTATGACTTCCTGAAAATGACAAGACTCAAAAGCTAGACCTGGCTTTAGAAAAAACCCAACCCCAGCAGATGAGGCTGACAGATTGCTAAAATAGCATTGCCCTTTGAAAGTTTGGCACCAGTCATGTTCCACGTTAGGTGTGATGTGGGTCTCTTGTAGTAAAAGAACATTTGCCTTTTTACGGTCAAACAAGTTTTTGACTTGGGCCTGACGGAGGTGACTTGCACCCCCACCATTCATGTTTAAGGTCGCAAAGGAAATGTTTTTCATTCCGTGGTAATGAAATCGCCCTGTGCTTGGGAACACTCCGCACCTGCTCGGGTAACAAACTTTCTTAACCTGTGGAATTGAGATTTCGTCAGGTCAAAATCCTCACGCGCTTTGATTATTGACTTTGCGGTGCACATGAATGCAGCCAAGTCAGGGAAATAGTCTTTAATGACAATTTTGCGGTGACGATACGTTTCGTTAAGGAAGGTAAGAATGAGTTGAGGGGATACCTGCGAGTGACCTGTCATCGCTTGTGACAGCGCGGTTGCCTCAATGTCATCTTCGGACTCAGACACGTCAGATAACATGTCGTCAGGATCTGGGGTATTACCCGCTGCCCCCGCGGTCTTGTCTGGAGGCACCTTCACAAGTTTCCCACGGTGTTCCCGAGAGCACTCGTTAACCCTTTGGTGGATATTTGTATCTGGGGTCGGAGCTTGGGTTTGAGATCCCAGCAAACTCAGATTTGCCGGCCCCGTTTGTACAGTGGGAACGTTTATTGAATCCTTAGTCTGCTCGGTATTTAAAGGGGGGACAAGCGGAAAAACATTTCCCAGCTCGGAAATGGTAATACTTTCACTGGAGGTTTCGCACTCGGAAACTTCCAGGTGAGAGGTACAAATTTTATTTTTCGGCTCATTTACATAATGAGACTCACTGGTGTCATTGACAACGGTATTCATGTACTCAGTTAGTGAGGGAATGTCAGAGGGACACTCGGACACATGTGCACCGGAAATGGTGCCGCCCATGACCGCCTTCTTTGCAGCACCAGCGAAACTGCTTGGCGCTGGTGCTCTTCGCTTTTTAGCATACACTATGGATTCTTCGTTCATGGGTTCGGGAAAGGGGGCAATGCTAGTTGTGTCAGTCACATCGGTGGGTGTCATCATATTGGAATCGAAAAGCACCGGTGTGACAGACGACTCAGTCGGGGTGTCAGAAGGTACGGTCGGGGTGTCAGAAGGTACGGTCGGGGTGTCAGAAGGTACGGTCGGGGTGTCAGAAGGTACGGTCGGGGTGTCAGAACGTACGGTCGGGGTGTCAGAAGGTACGGTCGGGGTGTCAGAAGGTACGGTCTGGGTGTCAGAGGGTACGGTCGGGGGGTCAAAGGGTACGGTCGGGGTGTAGAAAGTACGGTCGGGGTGTCAGAAGGTACGGTCGGGGTGTCAGAAGGTACGGTCGGGGCGTCCGAAGGTGCGGTAGGGGCGTCCGAAGGTGCGGTCGGGGTGTCAGAGGGTACGGTCCGGGTGACGGAAGGTACGGTAGGGGTGACAGGAGATACGGTCCGGGTGACGGAAGGTACGGTAGGGGTAACAGGAGATACGGTCCGGGTGTCAGCGAGCATGGTTGGGGTGTCACAAGGCGCGGTGGAGGGATTGGCCTTTTTACAAACCCTTTCGTTATGTCCCGGTTCACCACACTTCGGACAAGAGGCCCTAGGACAGAATCTTTTAACGTGTCCGAATTCTCCACAATTAAAGCAAGTTAAGGAGGCTGAGGAAGCATACATGTGGTATTCCCGATCATCCAACGATACTTTAAAGGATATATTTAAACCTGTATCGGCTCCGCGATCCGGGAGAATCATGTACACCTGCCTCCTAAAGCTCATTACGTGTTTAACACGATCGCTGCGACACCCGAGCGGAATCATTGAGATTCGGGAAACAATTTTACCATAACGAGACAGAACGGATAGGAGTTTTCTCGCCTGGCATAAACGGTGGAACGTTGGATATTGTTATCTTGGTAGCTGGCGTATCCATAGGGGATACCGTAATATAATGACCCCCTTTTATGGTTAGACCGGTACTAACGACGTCATGAACGAGTTTTTCTTCTGACACGAAGACAACAAATTTCTGGTTCATTCGTGATGCCGCACGAACATTACCGTCTCCTATGAATTATCCCACAGCAAGGATGATGTCCTCAGCCGGAGCTCCTTCAGGCGGAACACATGCGAATGCATGCTTACGCGTTAAATTTTCGAACGCCTCGTAACGAGAGCGTGTATTCGCCATACCAGCGAAATCCCCCCCCCCCCCCCCCCTTGTCCGAACCGGACAAGAAGGTATCAAACCTAAATAACCGAACTAAAGTAAATAATAAACGTGCATTATAAGCACAAAAAAGGCTTACAAAGCGTCGTCAAAGCCAGTAGGCCGCACCCAAAATGGGCTCGCTCTCAATCCTCTCTCTCTCGAAGACAAGGGTGCAGAACGGATGAAAACACAATGCCGAAGCACACAGGATGGAAAAGGAAAGGGAGGGGGGGCAGGGGGGGGCAGGAGAGGGGGGAAAACTCACAACGGACTCACCAAAACACCGAGCAGTTGCTCACAGCCGCCATGACGCTACACCCAACGCACCGACAGCCGATAGGTGGCGACAGAGAGAGAGAGAGAGAGAGAGAGAGATATGATGAGAGAGAGAGAGAGATATGATGAGAGAGAGAGAGAGATATGATGAGAGAGAGAGAGAGATATGATGAGAGAGAGAGAGAGATATGATGAGAGAGAGAGAGAGATATGATGAGAGAGAGAGAGATATGATGAGAGAGAGAGATATGATGAGAGAGAGAGAGAGAGAGAGATGATGAGAGAGAGAGAGATATGATGAGAGAGAGAGAGAGATATGATGAGAGAGAGAGAGAGATATGATGAGAGAGAGAGAGAGAGAGATATGATGAGAGAGAGAGATATGATGAGAGAGAGAGAGAGATATGATGAGAGAGAGAGAGAGATATGATGAGAGAGAGAGAGAGATATGATGAGAGAGAGAGAGATATGATGAGAGAGAGAGAGATATGATGAGAGAGAGAGAGATATGATGAGAGAGAGAGAGAGATATGATGAGAGAGAGAGAGAGATATGATGAGAGAGAGAGAGAGATATGATGAGAGAGAGAGAGAGATATGATGAGAGAGAGAGAGATATGATGAGAGAGAGAGATATGATGAGAGAGAGAGAGATATGATGTGAGAGAGAGAGAGAGATATGATGTGAGAGAGAGAGAGAGATATGATGAGAGAGAGAGAGATATGATGAGAGAGAGAGAGAGAGATATGATGAGAGAGAGAGAGATATGATGAGAGAGAGAGAGATATGATGAGAGAGAGAGAGAGATATGATGAGAGAGAGAGAGATATGATGAGAGAGAGAGAGAGAGAGAGAGATATGATGAGAGAGAGAGAGAGATATGATGAGAGAGAGAGAGAGATATGATGAGAGAGAGAGATATGATGTGAGAGAGAGAGATATGATGTGAGAGAGAGATATGATGTGAGAGAGAGATATGATGAGAGAGAGAGATATGATGTGAGAGAGAGATATGATGTGAGAGAGAGATATGATGTGAGAGAGAGATATGATGTGAGAGAGAGATATGATGTGAGAGAGAGATATGATGTGAGAGAGAGATATGATGTGAGAGAGAGATATGATGTGAGAGAGAGATATGATGAGAGAGAGAGATATGATGTGAGAGAGAGATATGATGTGAGAGAGAGATATGATGTGAGAGAGAGATATGATGAGAGAGAGAGATATGATGTGAGAGAGAGATATGATGTGAGAGAGAGAGATATGATGAGAGAGAGAGAGATATGATGTGAGAGAGAGATATGATGTGAGAGAGAGATATGATGAGAGAGAGAGAGATATGATGAGAGAGAGAGACAGAGATATGATGAGAGAGAGAGAGATATGATGAGAGAGAGAGAGAGAGAGAGAGAGAGAGAGATATGATGTGAGAGAGAGAGATATGATGAGAGAGAGAGAGATATGATGAGAGAGAGAGAGAGAGATATGATGAGAGAGAGAGAGATATGATGAGAGAGAGAGAGAGAGAGAGAGAGAGAGAGATATGATGTGAGAGAGAGAGATATGATGAGAGAGAGAGAGATATGATGAGAGAGAGAGAGAGAGAGAGATATGATGAGAGAGAGAGAGATATGATGAGAGAGAGAGAGAGAGAGAGAGAGAGATATGATGAGAGAGAGAGAGATATGATGAGAGAGAGAGAGAGAGATATGATGTGAGAGAGAGAGATATGATGAGAGAGAGAGAGATATGATGAGAGAGAGAGAGAGAGAGAGAGAGAGATATGATGAGAGAGAGAGAGATATGATGAGAGAGAGAGAGATATGATGTGAGAGAGAGAGATATGATGAGAGAGAGAGAGAGAGAGAGAGAGAGAGAGAGAGAGAGAGAGAGAGAGAGAGAGAGAGAGAGATATGATGAGAGAGAGAGAGATATGATGAGAGAGAGAGATATGATGAGAGAGAGAGAGAGAGAGAGATATGATGAGAGAGAGAGAGAGATATGATGAGAGAGAGAGATATGATGAGAGAGAGAGAGAGATATGATGAGAGAGAGAGAGAGAGAGATATGATGAGAGAGAGAGAGAGATACGATGAGAGAGAGAGAGAGATATGATGAGAGAGAGAGAGATATGATGAGAGAGAGAGAGAGATATGATGAGAGAGAGAGAGATACGATGAGAGAGAGAGAGAGATATGATGAGAGAGAGAGAGAGATATGATGAGAGAGAGAGAGATACGATGAGAGAGAGAGAGAGATATGATGAGAGAGAGAGAGATATGATGAGAGAGAGAGAGAGATATGATGAGAGAGAGAGAGATACGATGAGAGAGAGAGAGAGATATGATGAGAGAGAGAGAGATATGATGAGAGAGAGAGAGATATGATGAGAGAGAGAGAGATATGATGAGAGAGAGAGAGATATGATGAGAGAGAGAGAGAGATATGATGAGAGAGAGAGAGATACGATGAGAGAGAGAGAGAGATATGATGAGAGAGAGAGAGATATGATGAGAGAGAGAGAGAGAGATATGATGAGAGAGAGAGAGAGAGATATGATGAGAGAGAGAGAGAGATATGATGAGAGAGAGAGAGATATGATGAGAGAGAGAGAGAGAGAGATATGATGAGAGAGAGAGAGATATGATGAGAGAGAGAGAGATATGATGAGAGAGAGAGAGAGAGATATGATGAGAGAGAGAGATATGATGAGAGAGAGAGATATGATGAGAGAGAGAGAGATATGATGAGAGAGAGAGAGAGATATGATGAGAGAGAGAGAGAGAGATATGATGAGAGAGAGAGAGAGAGATATGATGAGAGAGAGAGACTTTTGAGTCTTTTTATTATAAAAATATAAAAAGTAACAATATACGTGTTTTACAATCAAATCAATACTGCCAACAAAAAGAAGAACCACCAAATGATCATCAAATAAGAAACATAATCAGTATCTCATAACAGTATTTTCAATTCGTTTTCTTCAACTCCACAAAAACCACCGACACACCAAGTATCAATAAAGTTTTGAAGATTTCCGGTCACGTTGGAAAAGGTAAACTCAAGTTTCAATCTTGCTGAGACCAATGCATTAAAAGACAACATGATATTGCAGTGCTCTGTCGGTTTGCCAGATAGTTTATCTTTTCTTGTTAAATAAACAGCAAGTTTCGCAGTTGCTATTAGGAAACTAAACAGTTTAGATACAGGATCTTGTTTAGGGGCAAAACAAAAGATGAAATTTCTCAAAGAAAAAGTAATATGCATTTTGTGTGCAATATAATTCAACCAATGAAACAAAGGAAATAATCGTACACAGTCTATGAATGCATGAAACAAATCTTCATTGACTGCACAGAAGGGACAACAAACAGATACAGGAGAAAAATGTCTAATAAACATGTTGGAGGGAACAATCCAGTGGGCCAAACGCCACTGGAGATCACCTGTTCTTTTGGATGTGGGCTCACTGTACATGGCTTCCCAGATAGGTTCGGAGGGGGGTCCTCCGGGTAACAATCCTTTCCATCGGGTAACTCCATTTAGCGACGGGTTCCCATTTAACAGCTTGAGGCACATCTTGTAGATGCCCTTGCTGTCCAGTGTCTGGAAAAGCTTTGACCCATCGCTAACAGGGGGCAAATCGTTTTGAATGGGTTCAACAATTAATTTAGGCACTGTCGGCTCATTTGGATCTTCTTCTGTACCTCGAGTCCAAGTTAGGCCAAGTTGCCGTCCCAACTGAATCATTTTCCTCAAAATTTTTGCAATCATCCTATGGGACCAAATCCCTGTCAGGTCGGCGATTTCACTTACGGATTTCCAACCATACCCTGAGTCATGTCGGAGATGTCGCACCTTCACAATACCAGCTGCTATAAAGTGTTGGCAAAAATCTCGACTCTTTGGAATGTCGGGAAAGAGAGGGTTATAGAACAAAGGCTCGTGTGCCAGCATTTTCGTTACATATGTGTCCGCCTGACGACTCACAGAAAGGCTCTGCCAGGCATTTAAGAGGCTTTGGTAAAAAGCAGGGAGAACCGATATGTCGACATGCTGGAGGTTCATTTGAAAGAGTTCAAACCCGTACCCGAGCCTACCCGCTCGCTGCAGTACAAGGCGTGCAGGGAGCCGGCCTGGCAGATGTTCCATGTAGAGGAGACGTTGAATGGACCGCAGCCGGAAGGCCATTAGGCGGGCTTTGATGTCGACGAGGTTGTGGCCACCCTCAGCCGAGGGGCGACATATCACATCGGGTCGTAGCCAGTGGTAGCCTCCCCAGAAGAAGTCCACCAGTTTGCCCTGGAGTGCTTTGAGTAGGGCCTCCGGCGGTTGCAGGCAGATGAACTTATGCCACAACATTGTGGCAACTAAGTTGTTGATCACTAGCACACGGCCCTTGAAGGACAAATGAGGTAAAACCCTTTTCCATCGGTTCAATCTTTCTCCCACTTGCTCAATTACCCCGTCCCAATTTCTTTGAGCATACTGTGGGGAACCAAGGAATATGCCCAAGTACTTAATTCCCTCACTTCCCCACAGCAACCCTGCGGGGAGGGATGGGGGCGGCTGTGGTACAGGCTGAAGAAGGTTGCGATAAAGGGAGGGTATCCATAACGTCTTGCTCTTGTTCCAATTGATTTTTAAAGAGGAGGCAGCGTGAAACTTTGACAGGCACTCAACAACGATATCGATATCATCCTTATCTTTTACAAAGATGCAGACGTCATCCGCATAAGCACATAGGGTTAGCGGTGCACTCATGGGAGTGAGTGCTATTCCAGAAATCTTCTTTCTCAGTAGATTGAGAAGAGGCTCTAAAGAAAGAGCAAACAATAAACCAGAGACTGGGCACCCTTGCCGGACCCCTCTCCGAACCTTGATGGGGGGGGCCAGCACATTATTAATCTTAATTAAACTAAATACATCCGTGTATAGCAAGGAAATGTAGGAACGAAAGTTTGCTCCGAGGCCGCATGCCTGTAACACATGATGCATAAACTTATGGTCGATACTGTCAAATGCCTTTTCAAGATCAAGCGACATCATTCCAAAGTCTTCTTTAACACGGTTACCATCAATGAGATCTCTAATTAAAGAAATATTATCATGGATGGATCTTCCAGGAACACAGTAACTCTGTTCTGGCAGTACTAGATCACCGATAACCTTTTTTAGTCGATTAGCTAGTACTTTTGAAAAAAGCTTGTAGTCTGTGCACAGCAGGGAGATCGGTCGCCAGTTCACCAAAAGTCGGGGATCTTCAGTTTTCGGGAGCAAGCACACTACGGCTCTTCTTAGACTCAGCGGCATTATACCAGTCTGTATAGAAGTGTCCAAAACATTCAGCAACTCAGGGCCTAAAAGGTCCCAAAATGTCAGAAAGAATTCGGGAGGTAGACCGTCAATACCCGGAGCTTTCCCTGAATCCATGGCAGCAAGAGCACAGGTTAGCTCAAGGAGGGTGATTGGTAGGTCAAGCTCCAACCGTTGAGCCTCAGTTAGGGAGGGGAGGTGAGAGGTTAAATCCATCATTGTATCATTACAAACAGTCTGCTCCTCAAAAAGTTTTGTAAAGAATTCAATAATGTTTATTCTAACATCATCTTCGTTGACAACAACGTTGCCTCTTGAGTCCAAAACAGAAGAGATTAGCCGTGATGGCTTGCTTAAGGATTCTAAATGAAAGAAAGACTTGTTTGGGGTGTCTGATAACTTTACATTCTGTATTCTAAGTCTAATTAATGTTCCGGCTGCTTTCTCTTGAACTAACTCCCTTAAAAGAGCTTTCTTTACAAGCAATAGCCGGTAATTGGCGTCATTGTTTTCATGAGCCAATTTATTCTCCAAATGTAGAATATCCAGTTCCAACCGGGCCATTGTAATGTGCTTGTCGTTTGTGCTGTGTGATTGGAAACATTGACAAAAAACCCGAATTTGAGATTTCATGTTATCCCACCATATGCTGGATGAAGAAAAGGAAGATTTCTTTGCTACTAGACTTGCCCAGAAAACACGAAAGGCTTCCTTAAACATACCATCTTCTAGAAGTCTAACATTAAACTTCCAATAAGCGCTCCTACTTGCGGGTTGAGGAAAGGAAAGGTTTAGGGTTACCATATGATGGTCTGAAAACATGGAAGGAAAAATATTTGAAGAAACCGCAGTATTTTTAAAGGGTACGTTGATGTACCATCTGTCAAGCCTTGCCAAGGATACTCGACTATTGGCGCATCGACACCAGGTGTACTGGGATGTGCTTGGGTGGTGCAACCGCCAAACATCAACGAGGCCCATTGTGCTAAAAAAATTGGATAAGTGTACATGGGACTCAGGATGGGGTTCGGCAGAATTTCTGTCAACCGATGGGTCGAAGGTGCAATTGAAATCACCTCCGACACACACACAATGATCAAAATCAACTGATCTTAAGTGATTTATCATTGCGGTGAAGAAGGACTTACGCTCTACGCTATCACTTGGCGCATACACATTAAAAATAGTGTAATGGAAGTTATGGCTTACTAGTTTGAGAGAGCTAAGCCGACCATTTATTACCTCCTGAAAATGGCATGACTCACACACGAGGCCTGGCTTCAGCAAGAAGCCGATTCCAGCAGATGAAGCTGATAAATTGCTGAAATAGCATTGGCTCTTAAAAAGTTGATGCCAGTTATGTTCCACATTTGGTGTGATGTGAGTTTCTTGAAGTAAGATCACATCCACCTTTTTCCGTTGAAATATGTTTTTTACTTGGACCTGGCGGAGGTGTCTAGCACCACTACCGTTAATATTTAAGGTTGCGAGTTTTATAGTTTTCATCCTGTATTGATGAAATCAGCCTGTGGCTGGGAACACTCTACACCTGCACGTGTGATGAATTTTCTTAACCTGTGGTATTGTGACTTATTCAGGTCGAATTGTTCAGGCGTTTTAATTATGGATTTTGCAGTGTGGATGAATGCAGCCAAATCGTCAAAATGGTCTTTAATGACTATGTTACGCTGTCTGTACGTTTCGGCTAGAAACGACACGATGTGTTGGGGGGGTATCTGTGACTGAGATGCTGATGACTGTGACAGCTCAGTCACTTCCACCTCGTCCTCAGACTCTGACAGGTCTGATAATGTCCCACCTGGATCTTGGGCCTTACTTGCAGCTCTCACAAGCTCCTCTGGAGGCATCTCCTGAGATTTCGTTGGGTACTCTGGTGCACACTCACGAGCAGACTGGTGCTTACTTTCTTTATGTGTGCTTTGGCAAATGGCTGCAGATCTCTGCGTAGCCGGGGTTACGATTTCTGTTTGTGAGACAGAGCAATTTGCTTGGTCACCAGTCCGCTCAGCTACTGGAGGGGGGACCGGTGGGGCTTCGCGTTCAGGCTCAAAAATGGCCGCATTGTTCGGATCAATGTCGGCTTTATTCTCAGAGCTTGGGAAATCAGTAACATCTTCTTTACCACTTTGGCGTTCGATATTTTCGTTTGCTGTAAACGTTTTGCCCTCTTTTGCAGAGACAGTGTCTCTGCCCAAGACAGCCTTCTTTATCGCACCATCGGGGCTATTTGTTAGTGGTGCTTTCCGTTTTTTGGTCAGTATGACAAGTTCTTCATTCATGGGTTCGTCAGCAGTACTAGCATCACCAAGTGCCATCTCACTGGGTTTGGGTAGCACCGGGGCGTCGGGAAGCACGGTCGGGGCGTCGGGAAGCACAGTCGTGGCGTCGGGAAGCACAGTCGGGGCTTCGGGAAGCACGGTTGGGGCTTCGGGTAGCACGGTTGGGGCTTCAGGTGGCACGGTTGGGGCTTCGGGAAGCGTAGTCGGGACCTCGGGAAGCACAGTTGGGACATCAGGAAGCACAGTCGGGGCGTCGGGAAGCACGGTCGGGGCTTCAGGTAGCACGGTTTGAGCGCCAGGAAGCACGGTTTGAGCGTCGGG
The DNA here is from genome assembly GCF_964187855.1 of Myxine glutinosa. Taxonomy (NCBI): domain Eukaryota; kingdom Metazoa; phylum Chordata; class Myxini; order Myxiniformes; family Myxinidae; genus Myxine; species Myxine glutinosa. The sequence continues at coordinate 107,257,282 of NC_136265.1, read as the reverse complement.
GAGCACGGTTTGAGCGTCGGGGAGCACGGTCGAGGCGTGAGGAAGCACGGTCGAGGCGTGAGGAAGCACGGTCGAGGCATGAGGAAGCACGGTCGGGGCGTTTTCTTTTTTACAGCCCACATTGGTGTGTCCCAATTTGCCGCACTTCGTACAAGATGCTTTGGGACAAAACCTTTTAACGTGTCCGAAGGCTCCACAAAGGAAGCACGTTAAGGTGCCTGACGAAGCGTACATTTGATATTGACGATCATTTACCGAAATTTTAAACGAGATGTTTAGTCCTGTATCGTCGCCGCGATCAGGAAGCACCATGAATACTTGTCTCCGGAAACTCATTACATGTTTCACTCGTTCATCCCGACATCCCAGGGGAATCATCGAGATTCGGGAAACAACAGTTCCATACCGGGTCAGAACAGCCATTAATTTATCATCTGTGATAAACGGAGCGACATTTGAAATAATAACTTTAATCGCCGGTGTGTCCATCGGGGAAACCATGACGAACTGCCCACCTTTCAATGACAGACCGGTACTAACAACATCATGCACGAACTTCTCGTCCAACACGAAAACAACAAACTTTTGGTTCATCCGCGACGCGGCGCGGACATTTTCATCGCCGATAACATTCCCTACAGCTAGGATAATGTCCTCGGTAGGAACACCTTCGGGAGGGACACACACGAAAGCATGCTTCCTTGTTAGGGTTTCAAACCCTTCCTGCCGTGCACGAACACTCGCCATAACGGCGATGTCTCACCTTTCCACCTTGACCAGGCGGAAAGGACACAAAATAAATAAAGTCGAAATGAAATAATGAATAATAAAGTTCACACGACGCGAGTAAGGTAAACAGCACCGACGGAGCAGGTAAACTGAACCGAACGGGTCTGCTCTCACCTTTGGGCTCTTCTCTCACTCTCTCTGTCTCAAGGGGGGGGAAGGGGATACAGGTGGTAAAGAAGGACACGACAAAAGCGCGATAGGAAAGGAAGGAATGGGGGGGGGGACAACACAACACAAGCACGGAGCTACAGCACACGAACACCAGTGCACGCCATCTTGCCACGCCCAACACACGAACGGCCAGCAGGGGGCGCGAGAGAGAGGGAGAGAGAGAGAGAGAGAGATATGATGAGAGAGAGAGAGATATGATGAGAGAGAGAGAGAGATATGATGAGAGAGAGAGAGATATGATGAGAGAGAGAGAGAGAGATATGATGAGAGAGAGAGAGAGAGATATGATGAGAGAGAGAGAGATATGATGAGAGAGAGAGAGAGAGATATGATGAGAGAGAGAGAGAGATATGATGAGAGAGAGAGAGAGAGAGATATGATGAGAGAGAGAGAGAGAGATATGATGAGAGGGAGAGAGATATGATGAGAGAGAGAGAGAGATATGATGAGAGAGAGAGAGAGAGATATGATGAGAGAGAGAGAGAGAGAGAGAGAGAGAGAGAGAGAGAGATATGATGAGAGAGAGAGAGATATGATGAGAGAGAGAGATATGATGAGAGAGAGAGAGATATGATGAGAGAGAGAGAGATATGATGAGAGAGAGAGAGAGAGAGATATGATGAGAGAGAGAGAGATATGATGAGAGAGAGAGATATGATGAGAGAGAGAGAGATATGATGAGAGAGAGAGAGATATGATGAGAGAGAGAGAGATATGATGAGAGAGAGAGAGAGAGATATGATGAGAGAGAGAGAGATATGATGAGAGAGAGAGAGAGATATGATGAGAGAGAGAGAGATATGATGAGAGAGAGAGAGATATGATGAGAGAGAGAGAGAGATATGATGAGAGAGAGAGAGATACGATGAGAGAGAGAGAGAGATATGATGAGAGAGAGAGAGATATGATGAGAGAGAGAGAGAGAGATATGATGAGAGAGAGAGAGATATGATGAGAGAGAGAGAGAGAGAGATATGATGAGAGAGAGAGAGATATGATGAGAGAGAGAGAGATATGATGAGAGAGAGAGAGAGATATGATGAGAGAGAGAGAGATATGATGAGAGAGAGAGAGATATGATGAGAGAGAGAGAGAGAGATATGATGAGAGAGAGAGATATGATGAGAGAGAGAGATATGATGAGAGAGAGAGAGATATGATGAGAGAGAGAGAGATATGATGAGAGAGAGAGAGAGAGATATGATGAGAGAGAGAGAGATATGATGAGAGAGAGAGAGATATGATGAGAGAGAGAGAGAGAGAGAGAGATATGATGAGAGAGAGAGAGAGAGAGAGATATGATGAGAGAGAGAGAGATATGATGTGAGAGAGAGAGATATGATGAGAGAGAGAGAGAGAGAGAGAGAGAGATATGATGTGAGAGAGAGAGATATGATGAGAGAGAGAGAGATATGATGAGAGAGAGAGAGAGAGATATGATGAGAGAGAGAGAGATATGATGAGAGAGAGAGAGAGATATGATGAGAGAGAGAGATATGATGAGAGAGAGAGAGATATGATGAGAGAGAGAGAGAGAGAGAGAGATATGATGAGAGAGAGAGAGATATGATGAGAGAGAGAGAGAGATATGATGAGAGAGAGAGATATGATGAGAGAGAGAGAGATATGATGAGAGAGAGAGAGATATGATGAGAGAGAGAGAGAGAGAGATATGATGAGAGAGAGAGAGAGAGATATGATGTGAGAGAGAGAGATATGATGAGAGAGAGATAGAGAGAGATATGATGAGAGAGAGAGAGATATGATGAGAGAGAGAGATATGATGAGAGAGAGAGAGATATGATGAGAGAGAGAGAGATATGATGAGAGAGAGAGAGATATGATGAGAGAGAGAGATATGATGAGAGAGAGAGAGAGAGATATGATGAGAGAGAGAGATATGATGAGAGAGAGAGAGAGAGAGATATGATGAGAGAGAGAGAGAGAGATATGATGAGAGAGAGAGAGATATGATGTGAGAGAGAGAGATATGATGTGAGAGAGAGAGATATGATGTGAGAGAGATATGATGAGAGAGAGAGAGATATGATGAGAGAGAGAGAGATATGATGAGAGAGAGAGATATGATGAGAGAGAGAGAGAGAGATATGATGAGAGAGAGAGAGAGAGATATGATGAGAGAGAGAGAGATATGATGAGAGAGAGAGATATGATGAGAGAGAGAGAGATATGATGAGAGAGAGAGAGATATGATGAGAGAGAGAGATATGATGAGAGAGAGAGAGAGAGATATGATGAGAGAGAGAGATATGATGAGAGAGAGAGAGAGAGATATGATGAGAGAGAGAGAGAGAGATATGATGAGAGAGAGAGAGATATGATGTGAGAGAGAGAGATATGATGTGAGAGAGAGAGATATGATGTGAGAGAGATATGATGAGAGAGAGAGAGATATGATGAGAGAGAGAGAGATATGATGAGAGAGAGAGATATGATGAGAGAGAGAGAGAGAGATATGATGAGAGAGAGAGATATGATGAGAGAGAGAGAGAGAGAGATATGATGAGAGAGAGAGAGAGATATGATGAGAGAGAGAGAGATATGATGAGAGAGAGAGAGATATGATGAGAGAGAGAGAGAGAGATATGATGAGAGAGAGAGAGATATGATGAGAGAGAGAGATATGATGAGAGAGAGAGAGAGAGAGATATGATGAGAGAGAGAGAGAGAGATATGATGAGAGAGAGAGAGATATGATGTGAGAGAGAGAGATATGATGTGAGAGAGAGAGATATGATGTGAGAGAGATATGATGAGAGAGAGAGATATGATGAGAGAGAGAGAGAGATATGATGAGAGAGAGAGAGAGAGATATGATGAGAGAGAGAGAGATATGATGTGAGAGAGAGAGATATGATGAGAGAGAGAGAGAGAGAGAGATATGATGTGAGAGAGAGAGATATGATGTGAGAGAGAGAGAGAGAGAGATATGATGAGAGAGAGAGAGATATGATGAGAGAGAGAGAGATATGATGTGAGAGAGAGAGATATGATGAGAGAGAGAGAGAGATATGATGAGAGAGAGAGAGATATGATGAGAGAGAGAGAGATATGATGTGAGAGAGAGAGATATGATGTGAGAGAGAGAGATATGATGAGAGAGAGAGAGAGAGATATGATGAGAGAGAGAGAGATATGATGAGAGAGAGAGAGATATGATGTGAGAGAGAGAGATATGATGAGAGAGAGAGAGAGAGAGATATGATGTGAGAGAGAGAGATATGATGAGAGAGAGAGAGAGATATGATGAGAATTTGAATTTTGAACACCGTTTATTTCCACAAAATGCACAAGGATGTCAACCTATACCGCAAGGGTATTTACAAGCAGGAGCAGAGAAAAAAAAGGTACAACAACACCAAAGCATCACATTCTTGATGCAATTCTTAAAACATCATAACGAGTTTCGAGTCCTGAACCACACACAAGGCCTCGTGAGTGCACCATTTCCATTCAAAAAATTCAATATTCCCGTTACTCATATGGTGTTCAAATTCCAGCCTTAATCTTGCTGACACCAGCCCTTTAAATATTGGAATGGCGTCATCGCCATAACATTTGTCAATCTTAATTTTCCTTGACTTATAAATTGCATATTTTGCAATGGCAATCAGGAAATTCATCAAGGCACCAGCATTTTTACAAGCGGAGGTAAAGGGTACACCAAAAATAAACATATGCACGGTAAAAGTGAAGGATAATTTATAAGAAAGGTGTGCAATCACAGAAAGTAGAGGTGCTAACCTCCTGCACTGGACATATGCATGAAAAAGATCCTCCTCCTGTTCGCAGAAGGGACAATTTACAGGCACCGAGGCATTAAGATGGTGGATAAAAGTGTTTGAGGGGAGAGCCCAATGTGTTAGCCTCCATTGGATATCCGCTAAGAACCCATAGATGGGTGGAACAAACATATTATGCCACAGTGGAGTAGAGGGAAACCCCGGCCCTAACCGTTCTGACCACAAGGCCACACGCATCGCTCCAGACAGGGATGAGACTTCTTTCCCCCTCACGAGTTTAAGGACACCAGCCTTAGTTACTAAGTGAAAGGGGGGGGGAAACCCATCATCATTGGACTGGACAGAGGGCAGCACCTTGATTTCGGGGAAAGATAGTCGAAGATCTTCGACAATTCCGGCACCTTCCCAGCCAATGTTTAGCTGCCTGAATTTTTTTACGACTACCTGTTTGATTTGTTGAACAACTCGAACAGATGCTACACAAACACCTGTCGCCACCACCCCAGCAGACCTCCACTTGGTTCCAGATGCATCTCTTAGATCACTCACTTTGCTTACGCCTCCTTTAATGAATTTTTGAATTAAAGCATGGCTACGAGGAATACATGGGAAAAAGCTGTTATAGAACAGAGGCTCTTGGAGGAAATTACGACAATTATATGCCTCAAGACAACGTTTAACCTCAAGGCCTTTCCATGCATCCAGCAAACTCCGATAAAAAGCGGGAAGTGAAGCACTACTGACACAATCAAGGTCCATCAAGAGAAGGTGCCGATCATAGTTCATTCCACCAGCCTGTTGTAATAGAAAATGTGCAAATGGGCGCCAGGGCAGCTCCTCCGCATACAGTAGTCTCTGCACAGACTGCAGGCGAAAGGCCATAAGCCGCCCAGAGACATCAATGACTCCTTGGCCCCCCTCCTTCCGAGGGTGGTACAGTATACTGGGCCGCAGCCAGTGGTAGCCGCTCCAAAAAAAGTCTATCAACTTCCTCTGGATGGCAGGGATCAGCTCCTTGGGTGGCTGCAGGGTAATGACTTTATGCCACAATCTCGCTGCAATCAGGTTGTTGATGACAAGAGCGCGGCCTCTGTATGAAAGAGACCGCAGTAGTCCTTTCCATGATTTTAAACGATATGTGATTTGTTCCACACCTCCTTCCCAATTCCTCATTTCCATTTCATGGTTTCCAAGATAAACTCCAAGATATTTGACCCCGTCTGTTTTCCATACCAGATTTTGTGGGAGTGATGGTGGTGATATGACTGAGGGGTTACCTGAACTACACCACAAGGCTACACTTTTACTCCAGTTTACTTCACCAGAAGAGGCTGCAGAGAAGTCTTTTAAGCACTGCTGTACTGCGGCTACACTGCCCGGGCCTTTAAGTAAAACACAAACATCATCAGCATAAGCTGTTACGACAAATTTTAACCCCTCTACCCCCATATCCTGAGGCAATCGTTTCCTGAAGGATGCCAAAAGTGGTTCAAGGGCAATTGTGTACAACAGTCCCGAGAGAGGACAGCCTTGGCGGATACCCCGTCGAAAGGGAAAGGGGGAGCATAAGTTATTATTTACTTTCAACATACAGAAAGTGTTTGTATATAACAGTTTAACATATGCTGTGAAGGTTTCACCAAAACCCATCCCCTTAAGAACCGAAAACAAGTATGCATGATCAACACGATCAAAAGCCTTTGTTTGATCCAGAAACAATAACCCAAAACTGGCAGGCACATACTCTTTACAGGAAATAATATCTCTTACCAGAAACAGGTTATCATGCATGGACCGTCCAGGAACACAGTAGGTTTGATCCGGCTGTATGACAGAGCTGACCACCTCTTTCAGCCGATTCGCTAATACTTTAGACAAGATTTTGTAGTCAGTACACAGTAAGGAAACAGGTCGCCAGTTCTCAATGAGTTGAATGTTCCCAGGCTTCGGCAAAAGGCATACGACCGCCCTTCTACAGGACAGACGAAGTTCTCCAGCACGAAGGCTTTCGTCAAGGACTTCAAGCAGATCCGGTCCCACAAGATTCCAAAATGTCTTATAAAACTCTCCAGGCAGCCCATCAATCCCCGAGGCTTTACCATCTTTCAAGCCTCGCATGGCTGCTTCAAGTTCATCAGGTGAAATTGACGATTCCAATGTGTGCTGCTTGTCCTCCTCGACTTCTGGGAGCCCAGCAATCAGCTCCTGTATCGCCTCACTGTTGATACTCTGGGCAGAATACAGGTCAGAGTAAAATGCTTTCAAGGCCGCTTTAATCTCCAGTTGGGAGGTAACCGTTGACCCATTAGCAGTACAAAGCTTATGAATTTGCTGCGAGTTTTTCACCGAATTCTCCAAGCTAAAGAAGTCCTTATTTGGCATATCCAAAGTCAAGTAACTCATCCTCATACGCACCAAGGTACCCATTGCCCGCTGCCTCACCATTTCGGTCAGTAATGACCTTTTTGTCCATAGCAACTGATCATATCCAAAATCTTTCCCAGCCCCATTACGATTCTGTTCCAATTCTGCAATTTCGGCCTTTAATGAGTCAATTGAGAGACTTTGCATTTTAGTAGTAAACAGACTATACTGTTGACAAAACGTTTTAACTTGACACTTTGCAAGGTCCCACCATATGCGAAGGTTGGCATGCTCAAGCTTAGATGACCGGATTTTCCCCCACACGGTTCGGAAGGCATCTTTAAATTTCTTATCACTTAACAACCGAGTATTGAGTGACCAGTATGCGCTACCTCCTGATGTCAGGGGTAATTTAAAGGACATTGCCACTAAATTATGATCTGAAAACCCTGTTGGGAGTATTTGGGTAGTGGACACCACATTCAGCATTGGCTTATTGATATAGATCCTGTCCAGCCTTGCCCATGATATGACGCCATCATGACATCTGCACCATGTGTAGGCCCGTGAAGTTGGATGCTGCAACCTCCACACATCCTCAAAGCAATAGTTCTTGATGAGGCTCGCTAACACCTTTGCAGAAGCGCCTTGGGGTTCATGTCCATTCCTGTCAACTGAAGGATCAATTGTACAGTTAAAGTCCCCTGCGATACAGGTGAGAGCAGCTGGATCCAGTCCCTCTACAAAGTCCCGCAGTGTGGAAAAGAATGTTCTTCTTTCTATAGGTTCGCTTGGTGCATACACATTTACTATAATAAGCTTTTGTGTATTGCAGTAGAACTCCACCGCTATCAAATGTGCCTTATAGACCTCCCTATAAATAACACTCTGAGTGGGAAGCCTGGGACTTAAGGCGATGGCAACACCAGCCTTGGGTGTGGAAACCCCACTCAGCCACCATTGCCCTTTAAAAAGTTTGCACCATTCAGCTGCCAAATTGTTTGTGGCATGGGTCTCTTGCAATAGAATGACATCTGCTTTTACCCTCTCCATTGCCTGGATTGCTTGAGTTTTCCGTAAGGGGGCACATCCCCCATTGATGTTCAGGGAGGCAATATGTATTTCTCGCGTTGTCATTCTAAGGTGGTAGCTCACCGTCTGCCTGCAATTCTTTGTTCGCCTTTGTTACTGCTTTACGAAGACGTAGAAATTGAGGCTCTGAGAGCATGGGGTCATTTTTCTGTAAAAGAGGTTTCGAAACCTTAATGAAAGCTTGGACATCAGGGAAGTGATCTCTAATTACAACGTGACGTTGTCTAAACGTTACGTTTAAGAAATCAATGACCTTCCCTTTTGTCACCTCTGCTTGCCTCACCTGCTCCTTCTGAGACTCACTCAGGGCAGCAAGACTGCATCCTTCCTCATCAGCCTCGACCCCACTCTCACCCAGTGGTGTGTCAGGTACTGGCACCTCATCTGTGTCATTGTCACCATGGTATTTTTGTTGCGTCTGCATGGCACCAACTACCCCATCGTTGTTGTCTGCCACCGACTTATCAATCTCTTTCTCATCATCTTCCGTTGAGATGGGGGTCCTTAACTGCTCGTCGCATGGTGCAGGGTGTCCACCATCACACACGGTAACACGCTCGGTAATGCTTCGATTATCTTCATCCTGTGAAATGGGCAGATTCCCATCTCTACCTATTGCATTACCATTTTGCTCATGGTCATCAGGTTGGTCTGTATTACCATCTTCCTGCACGAGAACCATTTTGTTTCCTTTTCCTCCATTCTCATCGCTCGCAAGAGAGCGTTTCAAGTTTCTCCTCGACTCGGTCTCCATCAGCTTCACCTCCTCGAAGTCCCTTTGTTCTTGAGGTTGCAGCCTCTCCTCCACATATGGTTGCTCCACTACCGTATGGGCTTCTCCACCAGCACCACTGTCACCCGCACCCTCGTATTCCGGTGTTGACCTTTTTTCGACACCTGGCTCATCTACAGGGTCGTTCAAGTCATTTACAGGTGGGGGGGTGGGGTGGGGGGGGGGGCTGCCCCAGCTGCTGTGGCATAACTCTTCCTCACATCAGGACAATACTGCCGAGTGTGTCCGTATGCCCCACATGTATAGCAAATCAAGGTCTCAGTAGCTGCAAAGATCCGGTAATCATGATCTCCTATTTTAAAATTTATCGATATGTTCAGCTGTTTTGCCTCATCCTTTAGTACGACGAAACAAAAACGTCTAAACGACTCTACATGCTTCAGCCTTCCGTTCCTGGTTCGCAGGGGGACCATGATAATTCGTGAGACGACAGTCCCATGCTCCCCTAATTTTCGTAGGATTTCTTCATTCCTCAGAAAGGGCGGAACGTTACTTTAAATAACTTTAACCGCCGGCGTGTCCATGGACGATACCGGAACAAATTGGTCGTTCCCCAACGTTAACCCGTTTTGCACCACGATGTCTGCAAGGCTAACTTGTGACACGAAAACCACCACTTTGTGGTTCATTCGAGACGCAGCACGAATGTTATTTACCCCGATCAAATCCCCGATTGCAAGTAGAACATCGTCCATTTGCACGTCTTCCGGCGGAACAAGGCACAGCCCGTGCTTACGCGATAACACCTCATCACTAACACGATCAGCAGTCCTTTGACTATTCCTATTAGCCATTTATCGGCAATCAACTAAACAAACTGAGCAGTAACAATGCAATAAACTAACCAAACAAATCAAAATTAGTTAAATAAGTAAATAAATAAATAAATAATCGGCACGATATAACCAACCCACGTTATAAATTAATACAGGTGGCTAACCGTTACCGTGCTGTCTCTCTCTCCCTCTCTTGTCTCAAGAGCAGAAGGGAAACACGGAGAAACTTCACAAACTCGTACAAGGACACAAATGGAGTGAAAGGAGGATAGGAAAGACCACCAACACGGCACCGTACTCACAGCTCAACACCCACAGCCGCCATGATTACCACACCCACGCACGACTCACAACCATCCAGAGGGGGCGTGCGAGAGAGAGAGAGAGAGAGATATGATGTGAGAGAGAGAGATATGATGAGAGAGAGAGAGAGAGAGAGAGAGATATGATGAGAGAGAGAGAGATATGATGAGAGAGAGAGAGAGAGAGATATGATGAGAGAGAGAGAGAGAGAGATATGATGAGAGAGAGAGAGATATGATGAGAGAGAGAGAGAGAGAGATATGATGTGAGAGAGAGAGATATGATGAGAGAGAGAGAGAGATATGATGAGAGAGAGAGAGAGAGAGATATGATGTGAGAGAGAGAGATATGATGAGAGAGAGAGAGAGAGAGATATGATGATGAGAGAGAGAGATATGATGAGAGAGAGAGAGAGATATGATGAGAGAGAGAGAGATATGATGAGAGAGAGAGAGATATGATGAGAGAGAGAGAGAGATATGATGAGAGAGAGAGAGATATGATGAGAGAGAGAGATATGATGAGAGAGAGAGAGAGATATGATGAGAGAGAGAGATATGATGAGAGAGAGAGAGAGAGATATGATGAGAGAGAGAGAGATATGATGAGAGAGAGAGAGAGAGATATGATGAGAGAGAGAGAGAGATATGATGAGAGAGAGAGAGAGAGATATGAGAGAGAGAGAGATATGATGAGAGAGAGAGAGATATGATGAGAGAGAGAGAGATATGATGAGAGAGAGAGAGATATGATGAGAGAGAGAGAGATATGATGAGAGAGAGAGAGAGAGAGATATGATGTGAGAGAGAGAGATATGATGTGAGAGAGAGAGAGAGAGATATGATGTGAGAGAGAGAGATATGATGAGAGAGAGAGAGAGAGAGATATGATGAGAGAGAGAGAGATATGATGAGAGAGAGAGAGAGATATGATGAGAGAGAGAGATATGATGAGAGAGAGAGAGAGAGATATGATGAGAGAGAGAGAGATATGATGAGAGAGAGAGAGAGATATGATGAGAGAGAGAGAGATATGATGAGAGAGAGAGAGAGATATGATGAGAGAGAGAGATATGATGAGAGAGAGAGAGATATGATGAGAGAGAGAGAGAGATATGATGAGAGAGAGAGAGATATGATGAGAGAGAGAGATATGATGAGAGAGAGAGAGAGATATGATGAGAGAGAGAGAGATATGATGAGAGAGAGAGAGATATGATGAGAGAGAGAGAGAGATATGATGAGAGAGAGAGAGATATGATGAGAGAGAGAGAGAGAGATATGATGAGAGAGAGAGAGATATGATGAGAGAGAGAGAGAGAGATATGATGAGAGAGAGAGAGAGATATGATGAGAGAGAGAGAGAGAGATATGATGAGAGAGAGAGAGATATGATGAGAGAGAGAGAGAGAGATATGATGAGAGAGAGAGAGATATGATGAGAGATAGAGAGATAGAGATAGAGATAGAGATAGAGAAAGAGAGAGAGAGAGATATGATGAGAGAGAGAGAGATATGATGTGAGAAAGAGAGAGAGAGAGAGATATGATGAGAGAGAGAGAGATATGATGTGAGAGAGAGAGAGAGAGAGAGAGAGATGATGAGAGAGAGAGATATGATGAGAGAGAGAGAGATATGATGAGAGAGAGAGAGAGAGAGAGAGAGAGAGAGAGAGAGAATTGAATTTGCAACACCATTTATTTCACAAAAAACACACCAGGTCAAGTTACATTTTTACAGGAGAGAAAAAATAAAATAAAAACAACAGTTCTTAATGTTAAAAAGAAAGACCAAGTTCGATTCATTCACAACACATAAGGCTTCATTAATACACCATTTGCACTCAAAGAGTTTGACATTTTCATTCGCCACATAATAATCAAACTCTAACCTTATTCTTGCAGACACCAGCCCTTTAAACATAGGTACAACATCAAACCCATGCCCATTATCAATTTTAATTTTCCTTGATTTATATATTGAATATTTTGCTTCAGCAACTAAGAAGTTTAGGAGAACACCAGAGTCCTTGCAGGAGGGTCTGAAAGGTACACCAAAAATAAAAGAGTGTGAAGTAAAAGGAAAAGACAACTGCTCAAAAAGGTGTGTGAGAATCAAGAAAAGAGGTATTAGTCTTTCGCATTTCACATAGGCATGAAAGAGATCCTCCTTCTGTACACAGAAGGGGCATGCTACTGGCACTGAGCTGTCAAGGTGATGAACAAAGGTGTTTGTAGTGAGAGCCCAATGTGCTCGTCTCCACTGGATATCTGCGAGGAACCCGTAAATAGGTAGTTTGTACATATTAGGCCACAGTGGCGTGGCAGGAGACCCTGGCCCTAACCTTTCTGACCACAGGGCCACTCGCGCCACTCCGGAGAAGGGTGATGCTTGGTTTTCTCGAAGGAGCTTGTGAATACCCACCTTTGTTACCAAATGAAAAGGAGATACAAGTTCACCATTCGACTGGAGAGCTGGGAGCACCTTAATTTCAGGGAAAGACAGCCGAAAATCCTCGACATTGTTTATACCTTCCCAGCCAATATTTAACTCCTTAAACTTCCTCTTGACGATGCGTATAATTTGGCTGACAATACGCACGGATCTTAAACCAAGAATGGCCGCCACCCTGCCAGCAGACATCCATTTTGTCCCAGATGTATCCCTCAGGTCACAAACTTTGCCAATTCCTCCTTGAGTAAATTTCCTAATCAAAGTCGGACTATGAGGAATGCACGGAAAAAACCCGTTATAGAAAATAGGCACTTGGATAAACATCCGGCAATTATAAGCCTCAAGGCAACGATGAACCCCAAAACCTTTCCAAACTCTCAGCAAACCCTGATAAAAAGTTGGGATTGAAACTAAGCTGACACGGTCAAGGTTCACCAGGAACAAGTGCCTATCATAACACAGGCCTCCCGCTTGTTGCAACAAGCAAAACGCAAATGAGCGCCAGGGCAGCTCTTCAGCATACAACAGACGTTGCACAGACTGTAGGCGAAAAGCCATAAGCCGGGTGGACACATCCACAATTCCATGTCCACCCTACTTCCGAGGATGGTACAGTATTTGCGGCCGAAGCCAGTGGTATCCATTCCAAAACAAATTGACCAAGACCCGCTGGATGGCTGGTATCAACTCCTTGGGTGGCTGCAAGGCAATTAGTTTATGCCATAATCTTGCTGCTATCAAGTTATTTATAACAAGAGTGCGGCCTTTGTAAGAAAGAGATCGCAGCAGTCCTTCCCATCGTTTCAACCGGTGTGTAATTTGTTCAATCATTCCTTCCAAGTTCTTCATTTCTACTTCCTGGTTGCCGAGATAGACACCAAGATATTTGACCCCATCTGTTTTCCACTCTAAATTATGTGGGAGTGACGGTGGCAGTGTTAAAGAAAGGTTATCTGAACCGCACCATAAGGCTACACTCTTGCCCCAATTTACTTTGGCAGAAGAGGCCGCAGAGTAGTCTTTAAGGCAACGCTGCACTGCAGCAACACTACTTGGGCCTTTAATCAGAACACATACATCATCAGCATAAGCTGTGACCACAAATCCTGAACCAAAAACGGCTCCCACATCCTGAGTTATTCGCTGCCTGATGGATGCTAAGAGTGGTTCAAGGGCAATTATATACAGAAGTCCAGAAAGGGGACAACCTTGACGGATACCCCGTCGGAAAGGAAAAGGGGGACATAAACTGTTGTTTACTTTCATCATGCAGAAGGTGTTAGTGTATAACAGCTTAACATAGGAAATGAAAGTTTTGCCAAAACCCATCCGCTCCAGAACAGAAAACAAATATGTATGATCAACACGATCAAAAGCCTTTATTTGGTCAAGAAACAACAACCCAAAACTGGCACGCAAGTACTTATTACAAGAAATAATATCCCTTATCAAAAAAATATTGTCATAAATTGACCTTCCTGGTACACAGTAGGTCTGGTCAGGGTGCACAATAGAGCTGATCACAGTTCCCAAACGGTTTGCTAAAGCCTTTGACAAAAGCTTGTAATCCGCACACAGCAATGAGACAGGCCGCCAGTTCTTGACTAGTTGAGTGTCCCCAGCCTTTGGCAACAGGCACATGACTGCTCTTCTGCAGGACAGGGGAAGCTCTCCAACATGAAGGCATTCATCAAATACCTCAAGCAGGTCAGGTCCCACAAGTTTCCAAAAAGTCTTATAGAACTCTCCAGGCAAACCATCAATCCCAGAGGCTTCACCATCCTTCAAGCTCCGCATAGCAGTTTCAAGTTCAGCAGCCGAAACTGACATGTTCAATGTGCGTTGCTGGTCCTCCTCAAGTCTTGGAAGCCCAGTAGTCAGCTCCTGCAAGGTCTCATTACTTATGCTCTGGGGGGAGTACAAGTTTGTATAAAAACCCTTCAAAACAGACTTAATCTCCTGTTGGGAGGTCACTATTGACCCATTAGCAGCACGTAGCCTGTGAATCTGTTGTGCTTTTTTGACAGAGTTCTCCAAGCTAAAGAAGTCCTTATTTGGCATATCCAAAGTCAAGTAACTCATCCTCATACGCACCAAGGTACCCATTGCCCGCTGCCTCACCATTTCGGTCAGTAACGACCTTTTTGTCCATAGTAACTGATCATATCCCAAATCTTTCCCAGCCCCATTACGATTCTGTTCCAATTCTGCAATTTCGGCCTTTAATGAGTCAACTGAGAGACTTTGCATTTTAGTAGTAAACAGACTATACTGTTGACAAAACGTTTTAACTTGACACTTTGCAAGGTCCCACCATATGCGAAGGTTGGCATGCTCAAGCTTAGAGGACCGGATTTTCCCCCACACTGTTCGGAAGGCATCTTCAAATTTCTTATCACTTAACAACCGAGTATTGAGTGACCAGTACGCGCTACCTCCTGATGTCAGGGGTAATTTAAAGGACATTGCCACTAAATTATGGTCTGAAAACCCTGTTGGGAGTATTTGGGTAGTGGACACCACATTCAGCATTGGCTTATTGATATAGATCCTGTCCAGCCTTGCCCTTGATATGACGCCATCATGACATCTGCACCATGTGTAGGCCCGTGAAGTTGGATGCTGCAACCTCCACACATCCTCAAAACAATAGTTCTTGATGAGGCTCGCTAACACCTTTGCAGAAGCGCCGTGGGGTTCATGTCCATTCCTGTCAACTGAAGGATCAATTGAACAGTTGAAGTCCCCTGCGATACAGGTGAGAGCAGCTGGATCCAGTCCCTCTACAAAGTCCCGCAATGTGGAAAAGAATGTTCTTCTTTCTATAGGTTCACTTGGTGCATACACATTTACTATAATAAGCTTTTGTGTATTGCAGTAGAACTCCACCGCTATCAAATGTGCCTTATGGACCTCCCTATAAATAACACTCTGAGTGGGAAGCCTGGGACTTAAGGCGATGGCAACACCCGCCTTGGGTGTGGAAACCCCCCTCAGCCACCATTGCCCTTTAAAAAGTTTACACCATTCAGCTGCCAAATTGTTTGTGGCATGGGTCTCTTGCAATAGAATGACATCTGCTTTTACCCTCTCCATTGCCTGGATTGCTTGAATTTTTCGTAAGGGGGCACATCCCCCATTGATGTTCAGGGAGGCAATATGTATTTCTCGCCTTGTCATTCTAAGATGGTAGCTCACCGTCCGCCTGCAATTCCTTATTCGCCTTTGTTACTGCTTTACGAAGACGTTGAAATTGAGGCTCCGAGAGCATGGGGTCATTTTTCTGTAAAAGAGGTTTCGAAACCTTAATGAAAGCTTGAACATCAGGGAAATGATCTCTAATTACAACATGACGTTGTCTAAATGTTTCGTTTAAGAAATCAATGACCTTCCCTTTTGTCACCTCTGCTTGCCTCACCTGCTCCTTCTGAGACTCACTCAGGGCAGCAAGACTGCATCCTTCCTCATCAGCCTCGACCCCACTCTCACCCAGTGGTGTGTCAGGTACTGGCACCTCATCTGTGTCATTGTCACCATGGTATTTTTGTTGCGTCTGCATGGCACCAACTACCCCATCGTTGTTGTCTGCCACCGACTTATCAATCTCTTTCTCATCATCTTCCGTTGAGATGAGGGTCCTTAACTGCTCGTCGCATGGTGCAGGGTGTCCACCATCACACACGGTGACACGCTCGGTAATGCTTCGATTCTCTTCATCCTGTGAAATGGGCAGATTCCCATCTCTACCTATTGCATTACCATTTTGCTCATGGTCATCAGGTTGGTCTGTATTTCCATCTGCCTGCACGAGAACCATTTTGTTTCCTTTTCCTCCATTGTCATCGCTCGCAAGAGAGCGTTTCAAGTTTCTCCTCGACTCGGTCTCCATCAGCTTCACCTCCTCGAAGTCCCTTTGTTCTTGAGGTTGCAGCCTCTCCTCCACTACCGTATGGGCTTCTCCACCAGCACCACTGTCACCCGCACCCTCGTATTCCGGTGTTGACCTTTTTTCGACACCTGGCTCATCTACAGGGTCGTTCAAGTCATTTACAGGGGGGGGGGGGGGGGCTGCCCCAGCTGCTGTGGCATAACTCTTCCTCACATCAGGACAATGCTGCCGAGTGTGTCCGTATGCCCCACATGTATAGCAAATCAAGGTCTCAGTAGCTGCAAAGATCCGGTAATCATGATCTCCTATTTTAAAATTTATAGATATGTTCAGCTGTTTTGCCTCATCCTTTAGTACGACGAAACAAAAACGTCTAAACGACTCTACATGCTTCAGCCTTCCGTTCCTGGTTCGCAGGGGGACCGTGATAATTCGTGAGACGACAGTCCCATGCTCCCCTAATTTACGTAGGATTTCTTCATTCCTCAGAAAGGGCGGAACGTTACTTAAAATAACTTTAACCGCCGGCGTGTCCATGGACGATACCGGAACAAATTGGTCATTCCCCAACGTTAACCTGTTTTGCACCACGATGTCTGCAAGGCTAACTTGTGACACGAAAACCACCACTTTGTGGTTCATTCGAGACGCAGCACGAATGTTATTTACCCCGATCAAATCCCCGATTGCAAGTAGAACATCGTCCATTTGCACGTCTTCCGGCGGAACAAGGCACAGCCCGTGCTTACGCGATAACACCTCATCACTAACACGATCAGCAGTCCTTTGACTATTCCTATTAGCCATTTATCGGCAATAAACTAAACAAACTAAACAGTAAACTAACCAAACAAATCAAAATTAGTTAAATAAATAACTAAATAATCGGCACGATATAACCAACCCACGTTATAAATTAATACAGGTGGCTAACCGTTACCGTGCTGTCTCTCTCTCCCTCTCTTGTCTCAAAGAGCAGAAGGGAAACACAGAGAAAACTTCACAACCTCGTACAAGGACACAAATGGAGTGAAAGGAGGATAGGAAAGACCACCAACACAGCACCGTACTCACAGCTCAACATCCACAGCCACCATGATTACCACACCCACGCACGACTCACAACCATCCAGAAGGGGGCGCGACAGAGAGAGAGAGAGAGAGAGAGAGAGAGAGGGAGAGAGAGAGAGAGAGAGAGAGAGAGAGAGAGAGAGAGATATGATGTGAGAGAGAGAGATATGATGTGAGAGAGAGAGATATGATGTGAGAGAGAGAGAGAGATATGATGTGAGAGAGAGAGATATGATGTGAGAGAGAGAGATATGATGTGAGAGAGAGAGATATGATGTGAGAGAGAGAGATATGATGTGAGAGAGAGAGATATGATGTGAGAGAGAGAGATATGATGTGAGAGAGAGAGATATGATGTGAGAGAGAGAGATATGATGTGAGAGAGAGAGAGATATGATGTGAGAGAGAGAGATATGATGTGAGAGAGAGAGATATGATGTGAGAGAGAGAGATATGATGTGAGAGAGAGAGATATGATGAGAGAGAGAGAGAGATATGATGAGAGAGAGAGATATGATGTGAGAGAGAGAGATATGATGTGAGAGAGAGATAGAGATAGAGATAGAGATAGAGATAGAGAGAGCGAGAGAGAGAGAGAGAGAGAGAGAGAGAGAGACTTTGACTTTTAAATTATTTTTATCATAAAAGTATAAAACAAGAGTAATACCAAAGGAAATTCTTCAAGGAAAATCAGCAAAGTCATAGAAATCCCACAAGGAAAAAACAATCAGTGCACTGCAATCCAAACAACAGAAAAGGCGAAAATACCAAAAAAAACATGGAGAAAACCTAGGCATAATTTCTAAACTAGGCAAAATCTATTTTTTATGTACAAATTTACATTCGCATTTGCAAACATGAGGAGAGACGGAAGAAAGAAAGAGTAGGTCAAGACAAGGGGGAGAAAAAGGCCGGCAAGGAGAAGCAAGGAACAGTGTATGAGAACAACCGAAATATATTATAAAGAAATTATCAATTTGTTATCTTGGACTTTACAAATCCCTTCAACACACCAGGTCGCAATAAAATTTGCAAGGTCGTTTGCAGTTTGGGCATAGTTGAATTCAAGTTTGAGCCTTGCTGACACCAAAGAACTAAAAAAAACATAATATTGCATTCTTGCATGGGTCTACCGCCCAGTTTCGCCTTCCATGACAGGTATACGGCAAGTTTAGCGGTAGCGGTTAGGAAACCGAATACAATAGATGTAGTTTCCTTTTTGGGAGGAAAGCCAAAGATGTAAGCCTTCAAAGAAAAGGTAATCCGCGATCTATGGGAAATAAAATTTAACCAATAAAGCAAAGGAGAAAGTCTTTCACAATTAATGAAGGCATGAAACAAGTCTTCCCTCTCCGGACAAAAGGGGCAACAGCCGGAAATGGGGGGAAAAAAACGAATGACAGCATTGGAAGGAACAATCCAGTGGGCCAAACGCCACTGAAGGTCACCTGTTCTTTTAGATATAAGTCCAGCATACATTGTATCCCATAAAGGCTCAGAGGGGGGACCGGGAGGCAAGAGTCCTTTCCACCGGGTAACCCCAGCTAGAGGTGGGTCCCCAAGAAGTAGTTTCACACAAGACGTATAAATGCTCTTGCTGCTCATAGCATGGCATGGGGGTGACCCTGTACTCATCCCCATGGCAGATCTGCCAGGGGCAGATCATTTGGGGTAAAAGCCACAATAAATTTTGGAACTGTGGGCTCAACCTCTGCGTCCTGGGTCCAATGTAGGCCTAGCTGGTGGCCTCTTCGGATCACCGCTCTTAGTATGTTCTTGATTAACCTCCTGGACCGAACACCTGTCAGGTCCGCCAGCTCGTTCGCAGGTTTCCATCCATGTCCAGAGTCATGCCGGAGATGACACACTTTTAAAATGTTGGCCACTATAAAATGTTGGCAGAAATCGCGACTTCTCGGGATATCGGGGAAAAGTGGATTGAAAAATAAAGGCTCGTGTGCAAACATGTTAGTGCCATACGAATCTGTTTGACGACTTATCGAAACGCCCTGCCAGGCATTCAAGAGGCTCTGATAAAAGACTGGAAGCAGAGATGCATCGACGTGTTGAAGGTTGGTCAAAAACAGTTCCTGTCCATAACCGAGCCTCCCAGCTCGTTGAAGAATAGAGCAGGCCAAGGGCTTGCCTGGTGAGTATTCTGCATAAAGCAAGCGTTGGATGGAGCGGAGTCGGAAGGCCAACAGGTGGTATTTCACGTCAACAAGACCAAGACCACCCTCGGCCGAGGGACAACATATGGCGCTGGGTCGAAGCCAGTGGTAGCCTCCCCAAAAAAAATCCACCAGTTTTCTCTGAATAGCTTGAAGCAAAACCTCCGGTGGTTGCAGGCAGATGAAACGGTGCCACAAAAGGGTAGTGACGAGGTTGTCGACAACCAGCACACGACCTTTATAGGAAAGGTGGGGTAGAGCTCTTTTCCATCGGCTCAAACGCTTATCCACCTGGTCAATGATCCTCTCCCAATTGTTCTGGACATACTGAGGAGGACCGAGGAAGACGCCCAAATACTTGATGCCATCATTTGCCCACACTAGCTCTGCGGGAAGGGGGGGTGGTGGTAATATCGGTGGCACAGGCAAGTCATTGTTGGGAAAAGGGAACCATAGAGCCTTGCTTTTCCCCCAATTGCATCTTAATGATGAGGCAAGGTTGAAGTCCAACAAACACTTTGCCAAGGCGTCACTGTCGCATTTTCTTTTTATGATGACACATAGGTCGTCGGCATATGCAGACAGGGTCAAAGGTGGGTGCCCTGGAGAAAGAACAAGTCCAGGGATATCTTTTCTGAGGGCGATTAAGAGAGGTTCCAAGGCGAGGGCAAATAATAGACCTGAAAGTGCACAACCTTGCCTTACCCCTCGCTGAACCTTTATGGGTGTGCAAAATTCGTTGTTAACTTTGATCAAGCTGAGATATTTGCATATAACAAAGCTATGTAGGCTCTAAAATTAGCACCGAGCCCGCAAGCTTGTAACACATGACACAAAAACTTATGATCAATGCTATCAAAGGCCTTTGCAAGGTCAAGAAACACCAATCCAAAATCCTCTTTGACACATTTACCAGTTAACAAATCTCTGATTAGGAATATGTTGTCGTAGATGGATCTGCCAGGGATGCTGCAACTTTGATCAGGTGACACCAGATCACCAATAACTGTCTTCAACCGGTTCGCAAGGACTTTGGAAAACAGTTTGTAATCCGTGCACAACAAAGAGATCGGACGCCAGTTTGACAGGTGTCGGAGATCGCCGGTCTTTGGTAGCATGCAGAGTACTGCTCTTCTAAAACTGAGCGGTAATTCTCTGGATAAAAGAGACGCATCCAGAACGTTGAGCAGCTCTGGGCCCAAAATGTCCCAGAATGCCAAAAATAATTTGGCGGGTAGGCCATCGATGCCTGAGGCCTTTCCCGACTCCATCTCAGCAAGTGCACCGGTTAACTCTGGAAGGGTAATTGGAGCATCCAGTTCTCGACGTTGGGCCTCAGTCACAGAAGGAAGATGAGGTCAAAACATTCATCATTTCATGAGAAACCGTTTTGGCTTTGAAAAGATCAGAAAAGAAATCGATTACATTTAATCTTATATCACTTGGATTAGTAAGGATGTTCCCCCCTGGGTCCAAAACCGAAGATATAAGTCATGTTGGTTTATCTACAGTTTCTAGATGAAAGAAAGACTTAGTTGGGGTATCTGAAACCTTGATATTCTGTATTCTTAGCCTAACCAGTGTGCCCGCTGCTTTTTCAGGGATCAAATCCCTTAATTGGGCCTTTTTCTCGAGTAGCAACCGATAGTTCATTGCGTTGCTCTCATTGGCCAACTTGCCCTCTAACCTTAAGATATCTGCTTCCAAGCAAGCCATCGTGATATGTTTTACATTGGTACAGTCTGAATTAAATTGTTGGCAAAATACTCGAATTTGGGCCTTTAGGTTGTCCCACCAAAGACTAATTGAGGAGAAAGAAGATTTTTTTTGTACTAATTTCAGCCCAGAAATCACGAAAGGAGTCTGTAAATAAACTATTTTCTAACAGTTTAACGTTAAACTTCCAGTAACTATTTCTGCATGTGGGTTGAGGAAAAGAAAGATCTAAGGTTACCATATGGTGGTCTGAAAACACTGACGGAAAACAACCTGAAGAGACCGCGACGTTCCTAAAGGGTACATTAATGTACCAGCGGTCGAGTCTTGCCGACGACACCCGACCATTGGCACATCGACACCAGGTATACTGGGCTACGTTCGGGTGATGCAATCGCCAAACATCAAGTAGACCGGCCGTCTTAAAGAAACGGGATAGATCCGCATGGGACTCGGGGTGGGGTTCTGCAGAATTTCTGCCCTTCGAAGGGTCAAAGGTGCAATTTAAGTCACCACCAATGCACACACATTGGTCGAGATCAACTGATTTCAGGAGGTTTACCATGGAGGTGAAGAAGGCCTTTCGGTCCCTGCTCTCACTGGGTGCGTACACATTGAAAATGGTGCAGCGGAAGTTTTGATGTACGAGCTGAAGGAAAAATAAGCCGGCCTTTTATGACTTCATGAAAATAGCAAGACTCGAAAGCTAGACCTGGCTTTAGAAAAAAACCAACCCCAGCAGATGAGGCTGACAGATTGCTAAAATAGCATTGTCCTTTAAAAGTTTGGCACCAGTCATGTTCCACGTTAGGTGTGATGTGGGTCTCTTGCAGTAAAAGAACATTTGCCTTTTTACGATCAAACAAATTTTTAACTTGGGCCTGACGGAGGTGACTTGCACCCCCACCATTCATATTTAAGGTCGCAAGGGAGATATTTTTCATTCCGTGTTAATGAAATCGACCTGTGCTTGGGAACACTCCGTACCTGCTCGAGTAACAAATTTTCTTAATCTGTGGAATTGAGATCTCGTCAGGTCAAAATCCTCATGTGCTTTGATTATTGACTTTGCGGTGCAAATGAATGCTGCCAAGTCAGGGAAATAGTCTTTAATTACGATGTTACGGTGACGATACGTTTCGTTAAGGAAGGTAAAAATGAGTTGAGGGGATACCTGTGAGTGACCTATCACCGATTGTGACAGCTCGGTTGCTTCAATGTCATCCTCGGACTCAGACACGTCAGATAACATGTCGTCAGGTTCTGGGGTATTACCTGCTGCCCCCACGATCTTGTCTGCTTCTCTCTCTCTTTCCCAAGTTTCCCAAGGTGTTCCCGTGAGCACTCGTTAACACTTTGGTGGATATTTTTTGTATCTGGGATTGGAGCTTGGGTTTGAGATCCCAGCAAACTCAGATTTACCGGCCCCGTTTGTAAAGTGGGGACGTTTATTGAATCCTTAGTCTGCTCGGTATTTAAAGGGGAAACAAGCGGAAAACCATTCCCCAGCTCGGAAATGGCAGTAATTTCACTGGAGGATTCGCACACGGAAACTTCCAGGTGAGAGGTACAAATTATATTTTTCGGCTCATTTACATAATGAGACTCGCTGGTATCGTTGGCAACGGTATTCATATACCCAGTTAGTGAGGGAATGTCAGAGGGACACTCGAACACATGTGCACCGGGAATGGTGCCGCCCATGACCGCCTTCTTTGCAGCACCAGCGAAATTGCTTAGCACTGGTGCTCTTCGCTTTTTAGAATACACTATGGATTCTTCGTTCATGGGTTCGGGAAAGGGGGCAATGCTGGTTGTGTCGGTCACATCGGTGGGTGTCATCACATTGGAATCGGAGAGCACTGGTGTGTCAGACAACTCAGTCGGGGAGTCAGAAGGTACGGTCGGAGCGTCAGAAGGTACGGTCGGGATGTCAGAAGGTAAGGTCGGGGTGTCAGAAGGTACGGTCCGGATGTCAGAAGGTACGGTCCGGGTGTCAAAAGGTACGGTCGGGGGGTCGGTGGGTACGGTCGGGGGTGTCAGAAGGTACGGTAGGGGTGACAGGAGATACGGTCCGGGTGACGGAAGGTACGGTAGGGGTGACGGGAGATATGGTCCGGGTGTCAGAGAGCATGGTCGGGGTGTCAGAAGGCGCGGTGGAGGGATTGGCCTTTTTACAATCTCTTTTGTTATGTCCCGATTCACCACACTTTGGACAAGAGGTCTTAGGACAAAACCTTTTAACGTGTCCGAATTCTCCACAATTAAAGCATGTTAAGGAGGCTGAGGAAGCATACATGTGGTATTCCCGATCGTCATACTTTGAAGGATATATTTAAACCTGTGTCGGCTCCGCGATCCGGGAGAATCATGTACACTTGCCTCTTAAAGCTCATTACGTGTTTGACACGATCGCTGCGACACCCGAGCAGAATCATTGAGATTCGGGAAACAATTTTACCATAACGAGACAGAACGGATAGGAGTTTCTCGCCTGGCATGAACGGTGGTACGTTGGATATTGTTATCTTGGTAGCTGGCGTATCCATAGGGGATACCGTAATATAATGACCCCCTTTTATGGTTAGACCAGTACTAACGACGTCATGAACGAACTTTTCTTCTGACACGAAGACAACAAATTTCTGGTTCATTCGTGATGCCGCTCAAACATTACCGTCTCCTATGATGGATCCCACGGCAAGGATAATGTCCTCAGTAGGAGCTCCTTCAGGCGGAACACATGCGAATGCATGCTTACGTGTTCAATTTTCGAACGCCTCGTAACGAGAGCGTGTATTCGCCATACCAGCGAATTTACCCCCCCCCCCCCCCCCTTGTCCGAACCGGACAAGAAGGTATCAAACCTAAATCGTCGAACTAAAGTAAATAATAAACGTGCATTATAAGCACAAAAATGGCTTACAAAGCGCCGTCAAAGCCAGTAGGCCGCACCCAAAATGGGCCCGCTCTCAATCCTCTCTCTCTCAAAGACAAAGGTGTAGAACGGATGAAAACAAATGCCAAAGCACACAGGATGGAAAAGGAGAGGGAGAGGGGGGGGGGCAGGGGAGGGCAGGAGAGGAGGAAATCTCACAACGGACTCACCACAACACAGAGCAGATGCTCACAGCCGCCATGACGCCACGCCCGACACAAACGGCCTGCAGGGGGCGAGAGAGAGAGAGAGAGAGAGAGACAGAGACAGAGAGAAACAGAGACAGAGACAGAGACAGACAGAGAGAGAGAGAGAGAGAGAGAGAGAGACAGAGACAGAGGGAGAGACAGAGGGAGAGACAGAGGGAGTGACAGAGACAGAGACAGAGACAGAGAGAGAGAGAGAGAGAGAGAGAGAGAGAGTCCTGATCCCATATCTGATATCGAGGGTTTAAAAAAAACAAGACTGAGAGTCTTGAAGAGGAAGCAGCTACGTCACTCTCTGAGGATGTGGAATCAAGTAGATCTTGGACTGATAGGTGGAACATGTCTTTTAATTCTGGAAAAGAAATCTCAGTCTCACCCTGTCACTAAGAAAGGCCACCTGTCTATGGTCATGATCAGACACAGGAAGAGGTTTGGCCTCTTAAACCTCTAAGCCTCACCAACTGACGCATTCTCTTGAGCCAACCACATAGCATCGTTGGCCTCCAAAGCCGGCAGCAAACTGGGCCTCCTCTACTTTTCTGAGCCCATTGAAAATTCAGAACTACCAACGGCCACCAATGGCTTTGCCCACAGCTCAATGGTGTTCTGCTTTCCCTATGGGATGGCACATCAGCATCACACCGGGCCCTCATTGATGCTGTGGAATCTAAAGCTCTCAACATTATTGAGACTATCCTACAACTATCCTACAAACAATCCTTTATACCCTTGTTAAGCCTACCTAAGCTAACCCTATCACGAGCATTTTACTGTGTTTCTTCCACTCCTCTTTTCCTGTTCATTCCTTCCATTGTGTCAAGCTGTGGCACCACTCACTTACCCTCGTTACGTTGTCTTTTTACCTTCTGCCATCTAACTCTCCATCGAGTTGAGATTTTGTATACAAAAAAGATATATAAATAAGTCGGCATTTACAGAAATAAGACTGCTCGCATTTCTTATTTGTCTATCAAATAAGAACAATGAAATATCCTCCGACCGACGTATGGATTGCACAAACTACGTTGAGCTATCCAATCAAGACTAATTTGTAACATTAATACTCGTCCAGAGCTCCTTCAGCTTCGATGAGAGATTAGCACATCCTGGGCTTGGACGAGATTAGATAATGGACTGAAAATTCCCAAATTCAAATCTGCATTGAAGGCATCTAAAGCTCGATCGTGGGTTTTCGAATCCGTTCAGCTAACTCTCTGCCAACAAGACTCCGGAAGTTCTCAATCAGGCTGTGACCATTGCTGTTTCCAACCCAAGCGAGACACATGTAGCATAATTTCAATCCAATTAAATGAAGCATCTCAAATAAAATCTCAAAAGGAAAGGTAGAAATGAAAAATGACACCAACAAAGGTAGATATCTATCTATAATTCCAGTAATCTCTGTGTGTATGTTTGTATGTTTGTCTGTGACCGCTGTTTCTCGACAACCACGGGTCCGATATACTTTAAACTTGCCAGGTATATTGCTGGGGACCCGAGGATGTGCCTTTTCAAGGTTTCATATTAATCGGAGAAGTAGTTACCGAGCTATGTCCAAAAAACGATTCAACCAATCAGAGAGCAGCGAGCTATCACGTGTGCCGAACGTGGCGAACAGACTCTGCCTCGGACGGCACATTTGAGAACGTATTCATTTATTTCACGTTGGCAAACTATGTTGCCGCTATGTTGGCGTTAAACGATGTTTTAAAACTAATTAAAACTAATTTGCGATTCTTTCGCTTTCCTGCGCGTTTGTGCATGCTATGGCGATTTCTTTACCAAACTCCGCAAGCCGTTCGCTTTGGACCAAACCATTTCATGTAAATAGAGGGGGGGGATTGTCACCGTACTCGCAAGCCGTTCGCTTTGGACCAAACCATTTCATGTAAATAGAGGGGGGGGGATATAATTTTAGATATAGATATAGTACGGGCATGCCCTAGTTGTGTCAAATTCCCGGTGCTGGGCCCTAACTTTCTTGCAGGGGTGTAAGACTTAGTCCAAAATGGGGGCTTATGGATTGGATCTCGTCAGTCCGTACGCAGTCATAGATCTCAGATGTGTACAGAGCAATATTGTTCAAACTTGGCACAAACACAAAACATGATGGTAAACATAAGCACATTATTTGTTTTCGAGATCAGATCCAATATGGCCGACTGGCGGCCATTTTGTTACTTAAACGTGTCCCCAACAATTTCTCGGACATGCATGGACCGATTGTGTTCAAAGTTCGCACAAAGACAACGCATGAGAGTGTACATGTACAGAAGATTTTGGCTTGTAATCTGACCAAAGATGGCCGACTGGCAGTTCATTTTTTCTTGCAAGCTGATCAAAGATCGCTGAGTCGTGGCCATTTTGTGGATCATTGTACATTAATCATTGTAGACACATAAATCTTGTAAATATGGGCTAGCTCTTTAACTCTGTGCAGCGAAATTACTAAAACCACGGGGGCTGTGACATTTTATGTCTTTTTCTCTTTCTTTACCAAAGAACCCAGATTTTACGACATCTAAATTACGTTGCTCTACAGAAGAAAGATAACGTTGATAACTAAGAGGCCGTTCAGGCTCTGCTATCTCGTACTATCCAGACAAACAACAATAAAACGATGCAGGTTGTTACAATTCATCAAGTTGAATAAATCTGTAAAAGTTTATAATTGAAAAATCTGGAATTACAAGTCGGTAGAGTCGACGTTTCGGCGAGGAACCACTCGCCTTGGTCACGGCAGATGTTGAAGTGAAGAAGAAACTTGAAAATTGCCACGTGACCTCAACCGTTGGTAGGGTGAATTGGTCCATTGACCAATCCGGGCGTCCCGTGACGATTGCAGATGATGTGGGAGACATGTTATGGCCTTGTCCCACAGCCGTGACAGATATGTTATGGCCTTGTCCCACGTCCGTGACGGATCGAATCACAAACCGACCCTTTTGTTGAGAGATGGTCAATCAACTCTTCCCTACATGGATTCCTTACACCACGAGCAAACCACTTTTTTATTTGTCTAAGTTGACCACGTGACAGTTATCAAAGCCGTGACCATGCAGGTTCAAATGCGTATATGCAGCAGAGTTCAAGGCCTTTTCATAAGCCGGACGACAATGTTGGTTCATACGGGCCGTAAGAGTTTGCCGAGTTTCTCCTATGTAGGTGCATGATGGGTCTCCACATTTGATGTCATACACTAAATTGTGTTTCCTATTATTCCTGATCTTGTCCTTAACATCAACTGGCTGTGTGGAATTCTGTGTGGTTTATATGATGTAACAATGCTAAACTTGGAGAAGAATCTTCTCACTTTCTCAGACAACGCAGCCACATAAGGAATGGTCACTAGTGTCATGTTTTCTTGATCCGTGTACTGTTGTTCTTCACCAGACGTTATGTTGTTCTGATTACTTCCTGCTTTAAAAAAAAAAAGACCATCCGGGGTAACCACACTTACTGAGAGTGCTCCTGATGTTCTCCTGTAAACCTCAAAATCCACATGGCCATCACCATTCATCTCTGTCGTTATAAAGAAGTGTGAACACCAAGACTTCTTTAATTACCTGAACAGGTGGACGAGAACATCCAGTTCACACAAGAACCATAAAACAATGATCAGTTGGTCTTTCTTGGAATCCATTTGGGAAAATATTTAATCACCATCTCCCAAAATAATGGGCGGTTTGCGATTCGATCTGTCACGGCCGTGGGACAAGGCCATAACATATCTGTCACGGCCGTGGGACAAGGCCATAACATTTCTCCCACATCGTCTGCAATCGTCACAGGATGCCCGGATTGAGCAACGGACCAATTCACCTTACCAACGGTTGGTGTCACGTGGCAATTTTCAAGCTTCTTCTTCACTACGACATCTGCCGTGAACAAGGTGAGTGGATTCTCGCTGAAACGTGGGCTCTACCGACTTGTAAGTTCGGATTATTCAATGAGAAACTTTTACTGAAACACAACAATACTTCACAAATTGTTACGGATTCGTCACTTCCGTTGTTGTGGTTTTCATCCACTGTAAACATTTTTGATTCCATGTACTATTATTGTTGTCGTTTGAGGGAAATAGAGATTACTATTTTCAAAAGGTAAAAAAGTTAATGTTTTAAATGAAACCGGAACCGGGCGACGACGAAGAGGAAGAGGAGGAAGAGAAGGCGGAGCGAGTGAGTCGGACAAGAAGCCGAGCTGCTTCGAGGTCTGGAGCGAACGATTGGCGAACGAGGGTCACGAGTGAACTTTGGGTTTCCCGGGAAAGGGATTCCTGTGACAGAGTTGTCATCGCTGTGACAGATAAACCTGCGTGACAGGTTTTGCGGTTGATTCCGGAGAGAATCATCAGAGTGCCGTTACGCCACGAGAACGGGCCGTCGGCCATTTTTACCGCGCGCAGGGTTTGCGCATCGCTCAAGGTTTTTCACTTCGCTTCAACCATTTCACCGCATTCAGACGTTAATCTGGTGTGCGTGTGTAACGTGGCTTTTGAGTGGGAAATCTGCGGTTCGCCGATTTGGAGCCGTGGAACGTCCATACCCGAGGGTGTGATTTCCCCGTCGCTTCTCGAGGACACCTTCGCCCATCTTTGGCAGTGTAACTGTCAACCCAACGGGATTCTGGTCTCGATACGACATCGTACGGGCGATCACTGGAGTGGATCGACTTTGGCTTGAAGCCGGAATCAACTTTGGCTTGAATCCGGGAAAGAGACATTGGGAATGTTCTTCTTTTCGCTCACTTGGAGCACAGTGAGTTATATATTACGAAACTGATGGTACCATCATAGGAATGATATAATATTGATTGTACTTTTGATTAATATTGTTACTGTACCGTTATTCTTGTGTGACCTTAATACAATACTTGTTTGTTGGTAACAATTGGTGTGGTTTCACCATTGATCCTTGGCATACAGAATAACACATCTTTCTGCCGTGACTCCTCTCGGGGCTTGGAGGTACACCGTAACCGGGGTTTGGGGAGGAGCACGTAACACAAATCGACATTTTAGATGCATCAAAGATTTACTTATCTTCAACCATTAAACAGCTATGGGTGTTTGCTTCAGACAAATATTTACAATCCCAGGCAAGATAAATTAACCTCATGTAGAAAAAGCAGAAATAAATTCACAACTTACTGGATTCTTGGGGTTTAGTTTAATCTTCATTCCCCTCATCATAGTGAAGTCTTGCTGTGTTCTAGTGATGAAAATAAACACAACGTTTTCAACTGTGAATAACAATATCAATGACACGGCAAAGTCAATAGGTCAAGGTGGTGATGAGACAGGAAGAAGCTACAAGCATTCAGGAAGTTGGTAAGGAACGTAACGATCCATCCAGAATCAATCATGGATCCGCTCCACACTGAAACACAAATTCACTTCAACACCGCAAAACATTGAGGAGATTCAACCAAGTGAATTCTGGGTGATTAGGCCTTCAATTTATAAAAAGCCATTTTTAACAGCGCATCCTTGTTTCTCCAAATTCCACGACGACTTCCTGCAATCCCGCACGATGGATGCCACTTTGAGCGCAGGTGAGTTGCAGTTTCGAGGATTTACCCGCTCCTCAAATGTCAAAAAAAGAAGAGCAGTTGATATTTATTTTTGAAGTTAGTTATTATTTGCACTCGGTGGTGTAATCGTTAGAGTATGCACTCCGAGTCTAGGAGATTAAAACCCCGGCGGAGTCAAACCAAACACTTTACAAAATGGTACGTGCTGCTTCCTTGTTTGCCATTCACATTTAAAAGCATAGATCATGGACAATCCCAATATCTATAGGGAGGAGGAAATTCCTCCTTAGGAAATGCTCGGCTAAGTGCGGTGAGAAAAGCGACGCCATTGTTGTGACGTCACTGGTCCCAGAGTGCCTCGGGAAGTGACGACACTTCCCCTAAGCTCAATGGCGGTGTTTGTCTCGTCTAACGATCCTGTGTTGTGTCTCGTGTGTTCGTCTGTATGTTCTGTAAGAGTTAATAGTCACCTGGATTCACACGGATTTATTACCTGAGTTTGGTGCGTGGACAGCTTCAGTGTCAAATAGAATGCCACCGGTTATTAAACCGAAAAAGACAACATTGGTAACTATTCTAGAAATGAAGGACCCAAGATAAACGTACAACTCACATAACGTGAGAATATAATTCTCTGCTAAAATATTGAGCAAGCATCTACTTACTTTTCTGAAAGCTTGTTCGATAACTTCACCAGGAAGTCCATGACGGTTCCTGTAAGACAGTCAAAACAAGAGCCAAAACAAAGTACAAAGCATTAATGCAAGGTTATTTTAAGGTGTAAGAAAAATAAAATGATACCCTGCCAAGGGCCAACTTGGGGTGGGGGACATGCGAGACAGCACAATGGGGGAGGGGGGGGCAGGTGGTGGGTAGAAGTTTTGAGGGGAGGGACATAGAAACAATGGGGAGGGGGGGAGGGCAGGGGGTGGGTTGAAGTTTTGAGGGGAGGGACGCAGAAGGTGTGAGGGAGGGGGCTCTGCTCCCACACACTGATGAGATGTCTGACACCCCTGTCTACCTCCCCCACTCCCGCTTCGCCCCCCTCCCCCCCACCATTACTGAGCTCTGATGAGTGTCAGAGCTCCGGGTACTCGCAGCAGAGCTTGGGGGAAGTGTGGGGTGTGGGAGAGCTCGGAGGGGGGAGAGGGGTGCAGGGGAGAGATCAGGGGGATGCACGGCAGAGCTCGGGGGAGGGGGGGTGCATGGGAGAGATCAGGGCGGTGCACGGGAGAGCTCGGGGGAGATATGCGGCAGAGCTCAGGGGAAGTGTGTGGTGTGGGAGAGCTCGGGGGACGCACGGCAGAGCTCGGGGGACGCGCGGCAGAGCTCGGGGGACGCGCGGCAGAGCTCGGGGGGAAGTGCGGCAGAGCTCGGGGGACGCGCGGCAGAGCTCAGGGGACGCGCGGCAGTGCTCGGGGGACGCGTGGCAGACTTCGGGGGACGCGCGGCAAAGCTCGGGGGACGCGCGGCAGAGCTCGGGGGACGCGCGGCAGAGCTCGGGGGACGCGCGGCAGAGCTCGGGGGATGCGCGGCAGAGCTCAGGGGACAAGCGGCAGAGCTCGGGGGATGCACGGCAGAGCTCGGGGGAAGTGTGGGGTGTGGGAGAGCTTGGGAGATGTGCGGCAGAGCTCGGGGGACGCGCGGCAGAACTCGGGGGACGTGCGGCAGAGCTCGGGGGACGTGCGGCAGAGCTTGGGGGACGCGCGGCAGAGCTCGGGGGACGCGCGGCAGAGCTCGGGGGACGTGCGGCAGAGCTCGAGGGAAGTGTGGGGTGTGGGAGAGCTCAGGGGACATGCAGCAGAGCTTGGAGGACGTGCGGCAGAGCTCGAGGGACGTGCGGCAGAGCTCGAGGGACGTGCGGCAGAGCTCAGGGGATGCACGGCAGAGCTCTGTAGTGCCCAGGAGAAAAGCTGTATTAAATTTAGTCTTTTCCAGGCAGAGCTAACGCTAATCTGTGTCATGTCTGCAATGTTTTGCTGGTACACAAGAAACCCGTTTTGGTTTTTTTTCGCAGTATACAATACAAGATCCCACATGCCGTATGCCTCGAATAATCTCTGCCTGGAAGAGATGGAAAGGGCTGAGCCTCTTGCAGCTTCTTCTTGGCATTACAGAGTCCAGACATGAACACCATCAAACATGTCTGGGAACACATCGATCAGGAGGTGCAGTAAAGCCGACCTCGTTCAAGTAATATGCAAGAGCTACAACAAAATATACTCCACATTTGGCAAAATCAGCATCATGCTATCAAACAGAATATCATTGGTTCGATGGACTCACGGGTTCAAACAACGTGTGATACCAAAGGACATGCTACCACATACTAATACATGCAGTCGATTTGATTACGTTCATTTCAGATTGTTCAAATAAAGTTTGTTTACAATCAGGAATGTTCATTGTTTTCTGGGAGGTAAATGCAAATTGTAGATAAGCCATACTTGACCTTTGAACCGATTCAAAACATAATATGTACTAATCGATGCAGCAAAGACGCTTGCCTGGATTTTTGGCCATGGTTCCACGGAGGGCACGGTCTGCAAAAGTGCGATAGCCCAGCAGCTTGGCTAAACGATCGCGACTTTCAAGCAAGGCATCTAGGCGAGTGAGCTGGGCCTCATTTGGGTGCAAGTAGGTCCGATAAGCAACTTCCCGTACCTGCCTCACGCAAGCAAAGAAGTGGAATAATGTTTTTATTTATTTTGATTCAAAGTTTCCATAATGTCATGAAAATCGACAGAGACAGGTATTCCTGTAAGAATGAAACTGTTGAACTCAAGGAATGACATTTCATGTTAGTTTTGGAACAACATGGTCACAGGAAAATTAAGAAAAGGCAAAAAGAGAAAGGAACCACCTTTAGAGGCCATTTTCCCCCACAGAGCAGGGGTTGGCCTTTTCTGGGCACCATGGTCCCCTTTTTGAAGCAATGTTTTATGGCCGGATGCCCTTCCTGCCGCCAACCCTGTTAGTCGTCTCTTGCGACGCACAGGGAATTACCAGTGAACTGGTACTCAATTTGCCAATCTCGGAAGGATGACAGGCTGAGTCAACACCCCTGGCGTTAATTCAGCGATCGACCGGGATTCAAACCCAGGATCCTCGGATCCCAAGCTGGCACCCTAACCGCTAAGCCAACACCAGACTTCAAAAAGAGAAAGGATTGGACAAAAAAAAAAAAAGAGAGCGAGAGGAGAGAGCCTATGGCAGGTTGTGTTGCCAGACAAAGTTTCCTAAAGAAGATGGCTGAAAATTTCTGCATAGACAGAGCTGAACAAGGAGGATGGGGGGGGGGGGGGGGGGAATGAGGCCGAACATCACCTAGCGGTGACTGGATGTGGGGTTGGTTGTTTGGCACAACGCGGCCAATATTGCCATTACGTATGGTGAATCAGAGTATCCCCGAAGATGTTGAAATCATACCAGATCATCTGGCGAGTCCATGTGAAGACCAGATACTTGGAGCCAGCCGTCCTGCTGGGGGAAGCAAGGACCTAAGTGGGGAGGCATCGCACGAGGATCCACTCTGCAAGGCAGATACGTCCCGGCCAGGAAGTCTGTCTGCAGCTCCAGCAGCTCCACATGTAGCTTGACAGCAGCATGGCGCTGCAGGCAAACACAAAATTATCATCAATTACCATAATTACGCGACACACAGGAATGTCGACCCAATGATGTCGGCTGCTGATGAGCGTTGCCAAGGATTAGCCAGTATCGTGTGTCACGTGGTGAAAATAGTCCTTAAAATAGTCCTATGATATATCTGAAATAATCATCATTGGCCCAAAAACGCTCATAAAATCCACCAATAACTTTGCCCTCAACATCGACGGTATCCCAGTATCCACCTCCCCTCACATCTGGAATCTTGGCATAATCTTTGACCAAACCCTCTCCTTCGACAAATACACTAAACAGATCACAAAGACAGCCTTCTTTCACCTGAAAAACATCGCCCGTCTCCGTCCATCCCTCCCCTCCACGGCTGCAGAAACCCTCATCCACGCCTTCATCACCTCCCGTGTGGACTACTGCAATAGCCTCCTCTATGGTTCACACTCAACAATCACCAATAAACTCCAATACATTCAGAACTCCGCTGCCCGTCTACTCACCCATTCCCGGACCCGTGACCACATCACCCCCGTCCTTTACAAGCTTCACTGGCTCCCCATATCCCAGAGAATACAACAACAACAACAACAACAACATGCATTTTAAAGGCCATTTTCCCTGCTAGAGCGGGGGTTAGCCTTGCGGTCCCCATGACAATCTTCTCCATTTTGCCCTATTTTCTGCATCTCTCCTTGTTAACCCCCTTGCCCGCATTTCTTCTTCCACCATCTTTAGCCAAGTCTTTTTCGGTCTTCCCCGTCCTCTGCTTCCTTCTACATTCATTTCCATCACTCTTCTCAACCAGTCACTTTCATCCTTCCTCAACACATGACCAAACCATCTCAACCTGTTCCTCTTCACAGCATCAATCACAGGCTCTATTCCCATCATCTTTCGCAATTCATCATTTGTCTTCCTCTCTCTCAATGATACTCCACACATCCACCGAACCATTCGCATTTCCACCCTTTCCAACCTTCGTTGCTGCTCTACGTTCATTACCCATGTCTCGCTCCCATAAATCATAACACTTCTCACACATGCAGCATACACCTTTCCCTTCAGCTTCAACGACACTCCCCTCATCATCAGCACGCCACCCAGTTCCCGAAACTTCTTCCATGCACATCTCACTCGAACAACCGTTGCCGAGTCTGATCCACCTTCTCCATTCAGCATGTCTCCGAGGTAGCAAAATGTTTTCACACCTTCCAGCTTCACGCCATCTCCAAGATCCAACTCAACATTTCCTCCATCTGCAGCTCCCTCTGTGCACACCTTACATTTGAATGTAGCTGCCACACTGGTTAATGACCCTCTCAGACCACTACATTTTTGATGAACCCACTCAGTGCACATTGTACATTGAATGGAGTTCACTCCGACACCCTTCCTACCCACAGCACAGGGCCACTTCCCAGTTCTTTCCACCTCACCACATGCTTTACCACTTGCCATCACCTTCGTCTTTCCGATATTCACCTTCAGACCTTTTGTCTCCATACATTCCTTCTACTTGTTCATCTTTTCCTTCAGTCCATCCATACTTTCCGCAATCAACACCAGATCATCTGCATACAACAACTCCCACGGTAAACCCTCCTTTACGTTCTGAGCCAGCACCTCCATCACAGCTACAAATAGTAGTGGACTTAGTACCGACCCCTGATGCACTCCCACCTTCACCTCAAACTCACCACTGTTCCCGTCCTTCGTCCTTACAGCTGTGCGCGCTCTTTTGTACATTGCCATCACTACTCTGATCAACCATTCCTCCACTCCTAACTTCCTCAATGCCCATGTCAATACTTTGCGTGGTACCCTATCGAATGCTTTCTCCAGATCAACAAACCCAAGAAACAACTTCTTCCTCTTCTCCATGTACTTCTCCTGCAACTGCCTCACAATGAAAAGTGCGTCTGTCGTTCCTCTTCCTGGCATGAATCCAAACTGCATTTTGTCGATCTTCACTTTCTTCCTTATCCTCCTCTCCAACACCCTTTCCAAAACCTTCATTCCATGCTCCAATAACTTTATCGCTCGATACGAGCCACACTCCAGAGGGTCGCCTTTCCCCTTGTATAGAGGGACGAGGGTACTCAGTTCCCAATCCACTGGAATGCGGCCTTCTTTCACCACCAGATTACAGATCTCTGTCATTCTCTTCACACCCCAACTTCCTGCTGCCTTCAACATATCTCCCACAACTCCCGTCGGCCCTCCCGCTTTTCTACCCTACATTGCTTTTATCGCTTCCTCAACTTCCTTCTCAGTTATCTTCTCTGCCGGTCCTAAAACAGGGTTACTCTCTATGTTGCCATCCCATTCATTCTGTGTATTCAACAGCATTTCCATATATCTTTTCCATCTTCCTTTAATTCCATCTGGGTCGACAACGATTTGTCCCACTTCATCCTTCAAGAAACTCACCCCCATCACATCACACCTCTCTTTCGCTATCTGCTTTGCAATCCTGAATACTGCTTTCTGACCCTCTTCCGAATCCAAGCGTTCTCCGAACATTTTCCTACATGCCTCCTGCGCCTTTGTTACCTCTTTCTTTGCAGCCTTCCTGGCTGCCTTATAACTTTCATGCTCTGCTGTTTCTGCTCCCGTACCCTTCGCCTTCTGCCACTCCTTGAACTTCTTCCTCTTCTCGTCAATCCTCTTTCCAACTTCATCATCCCACCACCATGTTTCCGAATGCCTCGGTGGTCCTTTTGTCCATCCACATACCTCACCAACGGCTCCCAACAGACAAGCTTTCATTGACATCCAACCACTTTCAAGCTCAACCACATCATCCTCGACCCTACTCAGCCTCTCTTTTAATGCCTCCCTTACTGTCACCTCTTTCAACCTCCACACCTTCATTCTCGGTTGGTACTTCACCCGCCGAGCTCTCCTCGCACCTTTCACCCTTACGTCGCAGACAACCAAGTGGTGCTGTGAAACAGCCTCCTCCCCCGGGATCACCTTTGTGTCCCGGAGGTGCCCCCTATCTCGCCTACGCACCATCAGGTAGTCAACGGTTGTCGTCGACCCACCTGACGTGTATGTAACAAGCTTATTATCCTCTTTCTGGAACTGAGTATTACAAATCAACAAATCAGCTCCATCAGCAAACTCCAAAATCCTTTCACCTTCTCCATTTCTCACACCATATCCGTAACCCCCATGAACTCCGTCAAAACCATCCATACTCCTTCCCACATGTCCATTTAGGTCTCCTCCTACCACAACAACTTCCTCATCTTTCACGTTTTCCACCAGCTTCTCTATCGCACACCAGAACTTGTCCTTTTCTTCATCGCTTCGACCAACCTGCGGAGCATATCCCGAGATGACGTTCACCAAGAGCTTTCCAATCATCATTTTCACCATCATCAACCTATCACTCACTCTAGTCACACTCACCACACTGTCTACAAACTCCTCAGAAAACAGGACACCAACACCATTCATGCCCTCC
The DNA here is from genome assembly GCF_964187855.1 of Myxine glutinosa. NCBI lineage: Eukaryota > Metazoa > Chordata > Myxini > Myxiniformes > Myxinidae > Myxine > Myxine glutinosa. Next base: position 107,220,158 of record NC_136265.1, on the reverse strand, counting down.
AGGCACCCTTGCCACACAAACTTGTATTTCTGTCCCTGCCTACCCTTCACCATTCTCACACCACTTCCCTTCCATCTCGTCTCTTGCACACAACATATGTCCACTCTTCTTCTGACCAATACTTCCACCACTTCTCCTGATCTCCCTGTCATTGTCCCTACATTCCATAGAATCCAGTACAAAATCCTCCTCTTGACCTACAAAGCCCTCCATAACCTGGCCCCATCCTACCTGGCTGACCTCCTCTCCAGACACACTCCCAACCGCAACCTCCGCTCTGCTGGTACCAACCTCCTGACCCCCCCCCATCTGGACCAAATTCAGATCCTGGGGGAACAGGGCCTTCTCCATCGCTGCTCCCACCCTCTGGAACTCACTACCTCACACCATCAGAGACTCCTCCTCACTCACCACATTCAAAACATCACTCAAGACCCACCTGTTCAACACTGCATTCAACATTTAACCCACAGCATTTAACCCCTGACTATCTCTTCTCCTTCTCCTTCCTTTTGCTTTTATTATTTACCTATTGATTCTTGTTTTTTGCAATTGTTTTTATGTTTTGCTTTGCATTATGTTTTGCACTCTGTCAAAGCGTCTTTGGGCTCCCTGAAAAGCGCTATATAAAATAAATGCATTATTATTATTATTATTATTAAACTTTGCAGGTCTGTTTTAAGTTTGTTTAAATTAATATTTAAATTTAGCAAATGAGGGAGTTCCAATGCTTCAATATGGATCCATAATGACTGTCCAGACCCCTTGAGCTTCCTGTATCACATGGTTTGGCACTGAAGTTCTGCCTCTGAGGAATACGTGTCTACGCAGTTGCCCCTACTTTATTTGAACAATCTGAGATGAACATAATCAATATGAACAGCTACAAATAGTAGTGGAATTAGTACCGACCTCTGATGCACTCCCACCGTCACCTCAAACTCACCACTGTTCCCGTCCTTCGTCCTTACAGCTGTGCGCGCTCTTTTGTACATTGCCATCACTATTCTGATCAACCATTCCTCCACTCCTAACTTCCTCAATGCCCGTGTCAATATTTCACGTCGAACCCGATCGAATGCTTTCTCCAGATCAACAAACCCAAGAAACAACTTCTTCCTCTTCTCCATGTACTTCTCCTAAATCTGCCTTACAATAAAAAGCACATCTGTCGTTCCTCTTCCTGGCATAAATCCAAACTGCATTTCGTCGATCTTCACTTTGTTCCTTATCCTCCTCTCCAACACACTTTCCAATACCTTCATTCCAAGCTCCAATAACTTTATCGCTCGATACGAGCCACAGTCCAGAGGGTCACGTTTCCCCTTGTATAGAAGGATGAGGGTACTCAGTTCCCAATCCACTGGAATGCGGCCTTCTTTCACCACCAGATTACAGATCTCTGTCATTCTCTTCACACCCAAACTTCCTGCTGCCTTCAACATATCTCCCACAACTCCCGTCGGCCCTCCCGCTTTTCTACTCTTCATTGCTTTTATCGCTTGGTGTTGGGCTAACCCTGGTGTTGGGCTAGCGGCTAGGGTGCCGGCTTAGGATCCTAGGATCCTGGGTTCGAATCCCGGTCAATCGCTGAATTAACGCCAGGGGGGTTGACTCAGCCTGTCATCCTTCCGAGGTCGGCAAATTGAGTACCAGTTCACTGGTAATTCTCTGCTTGTCGTTAAAGGCGGCAAAAAGGGTTGGCGTCAGGAAGGGCATCCGGCCGTAAAACATTGCTTCAAAAAGGGGACCGAAAAACAACAACAACCACAGTTCCCGAAAAAGGCCAACCCCCGCTTGCGGGGAAAAATGGCCTCTAAAGGTGGTTTTTATTGCTTTTATCGCTTCCTCAACTTCCTTCTCAGTTATCTTCTCTGCCGGTCCTAAAACTGGGTTACTCTCTATGTTGCCAGCCCATTCATTCTCTGCATTCAGCAGCATTTCCATATATCTTTTCCATCTTCCTTTAATTCCATCTGGGTCCACAACGATTTGTCCCACTTCATCCTTCAAGCAACTCACCCCCATCACATCACACCTCTCTTTCGCTATCTGCTTTGCAATCCTGAATACCGCTCTCTGACCCTCTTCCGAATCCAAGCGTCCTTCAAACATTTTCCTACGTGCCTCCTGTGCCTTTGCTACCTCTTTCTTTGCAGCCTTCTTGGCTGCCTTATAACTTTCATGCTCTGCTTTTTCTGCTCCCGTACCCTTCGCCTTCTGCCACTCCTTGAACTTCCTCCTCTTCTCGTCAATCCTCTTTCCAACTTCATCATCCCACCACCATGGTTCCGAGTGCCTCCGTGGTCCTTTTGTCCATCCACATACCTCACCAACGGCACCCAACAGACTATCTTTCATTGACATCCAACCACTTTCAAGCTCAACCACATCATCCTCTACCCTACTCAGCCTCTCTTTTAATGCCTCCCTCACTGTCACCTCTTTCAACCTCCACACCTTTATTCTCGGTTGGTACTTCACCCGCCGAGCTCTCCTCACACCTTTCACCCGTATGTCGCAGACAACAAAGTGGTGCTGTGAAACAGCCTCCTCCTCCGGGATCACCTTTGTGTCCCGAGGTGCTCCCTATCTCGCCTACACACCAGCAGGTAGTCAACGGTTGTCGTCGACCCACCTGATGTGTATGTAACAAGCTTATTATCCTCTTTCTGGAACTGAGTATTACAAATCAACAAATCAGCTCCATCAGCAAACTCCAAAATCGTTTCGCCTTCTCCATTCCTCACACCATATCCGTAACCCCCATGAACTCCCTCAAAACCATCCATACTACTTCCCACATGTCCATTTAGGTCTCCTCCTACCACAACAACTTCCTCATCTTTCACGTTTTCCATCAGCTTCTCTATCGCACACCAGAACTTGTCCTTCTCTTTATCGCTCCGACCAACCTGCGGAGCATATCCCGAGATGACGTTCACCAAGAGCTTTCCAATCATCATTTTAACCATCATCAACCTATTACTCACTCCAGTCACACTCACCACACTGTCTGCACACTCCTCAGAAAACAGGACACCAACACCATTCACGCCCTCCGGGCACCCTTGCCACACAAACTTGTATTTCTGTCCCTGCCTACCCTTCACCATTCTCACACCACTTCCCTTCCATCTCGTCTCCTGTACACAACATATGTCCACTCTTCTTCTGACCAATACTTCCACCACTTCTCCTGATCTCCATGTCATTGTCCCTACATTCCATGTCCCAAACCTCCGGAACCGATCCCCACGTCGGGCATCAGACATTTCGTAGTCATAAATGGAGCGATTTCCACCCTTGCTTCGGTCGGGTTCCTCACTTTGAGTTTTGACGAGAGGGGGTGAGGACCCCCACGGGGTACTTCAGGCTGTACCCTGCCCATATGTAATTGTAATTGTCATGGTTGTCATGTAATAATTGTAAAATGCGTTATACATACCAAAAATATCTTATCTGGCCAGGTGCTGTCCAACGTATTACATCCAATTGCTACATGGCAGAATACAGAGATACATTTGCAGCTCAGTGGTAAATTTCTCACATAGATCTTGTAATTCAGTTTTTGAAGTCTGATTTTCGTTTTCCCCTAAAACAAAATTTAAACAAACATTTCCTGACATTTTCCCAAATGCCTTCGACACATTTTTCCCTCCGACACCACCAGGCATACACAATGTTTTTTGGCTCAACTGGTTTACCTTCTCCACATCCAGATGGATCCCACTGACTTCAAAGTCAAAAAGGAACAGCTCAGCAACACGTCTGTCGAAACAAAAACTTTGTCAGTTAAACTTCACAACAACAAAAAAACATTCACAACAAACTACGCACAGGTTACAAGGCCTTTGTGCATACTTCAATGTCGTACTGCTGTTTCCTACAGGCTGGGGCCCCAGCATCACAACTGTCTCCTGGATTCTGTGGAATCAAAAATTCTCAACGTTATTGGCATCGCCTACCATGAGGCCAAAGGGCAAGGCCTGAAGCTCTCACATTGCAGACGGGTCGCTTTGCCTCTCCTGTGATCTAGCTGCCTCTGCTCCGATCTAGCTGCCTCTGCTGCGATCGAGCTGCCTCTGCTGCAATCGAGCTGCCTCTGCTGCGATCGAGCTGCCTCTGCTCCAATCTAGCTGCCTCTGCTCCAATCTAGCTGCCTCTGCTCCAATCTAGCTGCCTCTGCTCCAATCTAGCTGCCTCTGCTCCAATCTAGCTGCCTCTGCTCCGATCTAGCTGCCTCTGCTCCGATCTAGCTGCCTCTGCTCCAATCTCGCTGCCTCTGCTCCAATCTAGCTGCCTCTGCTCCAATCTAGCTGCCTCTGCTCCGATCTAGCTGCCTCTGCTCCGATCTAGCTGCCTCTGCTCCGATCTAGCTGCCTCTGCTCCGACCTAGCTGGCTCTGCTCCGATCTAGCTGGCTCTGCTCCGATCTAGCTGCCTCTGCTCCGATCTAGCTGCCTCTGCTCCGATCTAGCTGCCTCTGCTCCGATCTAGCTGCCTGTGCTCCGATCTAGCTGCCTCTGCTCCGATCTAGCTGCCTCTGCTCCGATCTAGCTGCCTCTGCTCCGATCTAGCTGCCTCTGCTCCGATCTAGCTGCCTCTGCTCCGATCTAGCTGCCTCTGCTCCGATCTTGCTGCCTCTGCTCCGATCTAGCTGCCTTCTTGACCTTGATCTTTTCTACCCCTGTTAATTCACCCCAGATCCAATTTTTTGAAATTCCGACTTCTGTCCTGGAAGTCCTAGCAATGTCAATGTGTTTTATACCTCTCGCACCCCCCACCCCCCTTCCCGTGCCTCCTCCCCCAAAGCCTTCTCCCTCCTACAGATCTCCCGATATCTCTGCTCTCAAATGTTGTACATTTAATATGGAATATTGTGTGCTTCCCTCTCTCTCCCCATCTCGTCTCCTGCTCCCTTTATGTTATGTTTCATGTGTCAGTTTGTCTTTTTGTGATTAATGTTAGCTCTTACACGAGCCTCGATCTTGGTATACATAAAAATAAAATAAAAATCCGCTCCGATCTAGCTGCCTCCGCTCCGATCTAGCTGCCTCCGCTCCGATCTAGCTGCCTCCGCTCCGATCTAGCCGCCTCCGCTCCGATCTAGCTGCCTCCGCTCCGATCTAGCCGCCTCCGCTCCGATCTAGTTGCCTCTGCCTCCTCCAAGACGCACACATTCCTCCAGTAACCTTCTCCCGATTAAACCAAAAAAATCCAGGCTTCGGTACAACTCCACTCTCTGCTCCCGCATGTGGAACGGCCTTCTGAAAGCAGTCCAATCACACTCTCCCCTCTGAGGCTTAAATAATAAAATGCAGCAAAATGTCATCATCTTCCATCCCTCCTACAGGAAATATTTTCCACCCTGATTAATCCTACACAAGTAAAAACAACCTCTTACAAGAAGGTTACTGCTTCCTTTGCTGTTTTCCCAATTGTTTACTCCCTTGTTTTTGTTTATCCGAGTGTGGCCCCACTGCCAAACAATCAGTGCATTGCCTTTTCACACTCTGTCACTTCTCTCTTTCAATCACACGATTCGGAAAAAAATCCTTGGATATTTTGCCTTGATAGTCTTCAAATAAATACGGACGGAAAATGCGGTCTGATTTATTCCGCACCATACAGGTGGGTGTTGGGTAGCTGAAGTGAAATGATGCTCTCGGAAAGGTTCACAGTTGGAAAGTGCGAAGTCAATCCCCGTAGAAAGTAATCAGAAAAAATATAAATATATATATATATATATACTAGTGGGGTCACCCTTGGGAATCCCACGGGCATGGACGTATGTGACATTTCGAAATATTGAGTGAGATGCTGCACCTGCACATTCAGTTATAAAAGCTCGCAGTGTTAGTGTGAGAAATCTCTGAGGATATCCCAGAGACTCAATAGCTCAGTGGGCTGTCACCGCGTAAGTGATGAGGTTCCTGGGTTCGAGTCCCGGGTTGGGTCAGAATTTTTTCACACCAGCCCCACGCAGGAATTTACTTCCTGTTTCTTAAATTATATATATATATATATATATATATATATATATATATATATATATATATATATATATATATATATATATATATATATACTAGTGGGGTCACCCATGTATATACTAGTGGGGTCACCGGGCATGGACGTGTGTGACATTTCGACATATTGAGTTTTTTTTTTGTTTTGTTTTTTGTTTTTTTTGTATACAAGATCGAGGCTCGTGAAAGAGCTAACATTAATCACACAAAAAGACAAACCGACACACAAAACACAAAAAACAAGGTGAGCGGCAGACAAGATGGGGAGAGAGGGGGAAGGACACAATTCTGCAGCTGCACATTCAGTTTCACAAAATGGTTACTGCCAATTTATCAGATCCACAAATAATGCAATCGACACAATGTATTTACTTCTGATAACATGTGATTGCATGTGCATGCACTTGGGAAATACAGATTGAAATGTGTTATTAGATCTCAAGTAAAATGTGACTTTAAGAGCTCAAATCCTCTCCCTCCCACATGACGCACACGGGGGAGAGTGGGTCACACACGGGGGAGAGTGGGTCACACACGGGGGAGAGTGGGTCACACACGGGGGAGAGTGTGTCACACAAGGGGGAGAGTGGATCACACACACACATGGGGGAGTGGGTCACACACACACATACACACACACCTCGTTTTTTTTCATTTCTGTTCCTCACAATTCTGTCTCTCTCATATTCACAGACACACACGCACACATACACATACATCCACACACACAAACACACACACACACATATATATATATATATACAGACTTGGCATTTAATATGGAATATATTTTTTTTCTTGACGGGTTTAATTTCTTAACTCAGTATATCAATCTGGTGAGTTTCTTTTACGCTTCGGTGATTTATTTGTTAAAAGAACCATGTCACTGATTGTCTGTCGCAGCAAGAAGTCAATAACAGGATTATATCACAGGTGGCGGGGCAAAATGTAAGGACAGGTACATTTGACGATTGGCTTCACAATCGGGTATATAAGGGTTGTTGCGTTCTGTATTAGTGGAAAACAACTGCTGCACGTCTCCAAACGTTATTGCCGCTTCCTCTGGAGATGGTCCGTCAACTCGACAATGCTGTTTGTCATGGAGTGGTGGCTTTACGAAATTACGGCAGGAAACAGCGTGCTATTGCTCGGCAGTATGGCATCACTCAAGGTCAGGTGTCAAAGCTCCTGAAACAAAATGCTCAGAGGGGTGTCCCTACTCCAATACCGAGGTCAGGACTGTTACCACAGGACGCAGAACCACAAGGAGGGATGATCGCCAGCTGCACCGGTTAGTCCGCAATGGCCGTACCAAGTCAGCTAATCGGCTTGGGGCTGAGTGGCAGCAACTGACAAATGTGCCTGTATCCAGAAGGCTAGTCAACCAACGACTGGTTCAAGCAGGCTATCGTGCCAGGCGTCCCCTGAGAAAGCCACGCCTGACCAGACAATACCGCCAGCGCCAATTGCAGTGGGCCAGAGAGCACCGTCAATGGCAGCCAGGACACTGGAATCACGTGATCTTCAGTGACGAGCCTAGATTTCTGGTCTATCGTCAAGATGGCTGCGTCCGAGTGCGCAGACAAGTGCATGAAGCCCACAACGAAGATTGTATAGTGCCAAGAGTCCAAGTTGGAGGTGGTGGGGTGACCGTTTGGGCTGCTTTTCATGCAGGGGGCAAAACTAACCTGGTTGTTCTGAATGGAAACCTGAACCAGTTCAAGTACAGGGCCATTCTGGAAGAAACATTGCTTCCATTTGCTCGTGCAGCCTTTCGAGGAAACTTTGTCTTCCAAGATGACAATGCACGGCCTCATCGTGCTCGCAGGATCCAACACTTTCTTGCTGACCGTGGTGTAGAGCATATGGAGTGGCCTGCCATGTCCCCGGATATGAATCCGAGAGAACTTGTGGGCAGAATTAACGCGTCAAATCGACAACTTGGACCAGCAGGCTGACTCGACACGTGAATTGCAGCAGGCTATTGTCACTGCATGGCAAGCGACTCCTGTCCAAACCTTGGCAAATCTCGTGAACAGCATGCCTCGACGTGTACGTGCTCTCCTGAATGCTCGTGGGGGTTACACAAAGTACTGAACTGTAATTTTACTGTCTGTAATCCCAGTCGTAATTTAACTTTTGTTTTTGTTAAAACAAAATTTGGCTAATGTGCAAAATAAAGAGATACTTCTGGAAAACGTACAGAAGTTTAACACAGTACTGTCCGTGAATTGAGTTCGATATCAGTTTACATCACTTTCAAGGATCAATTTATTTGTTTCGAAATGTCAAATGTGTTTTTTTTTGTTTGTTTTTGTTTTTTTTGTATACTCAATCGAGGCTTGTGAAAGAGCTGACATTTACTTCACAAACAAATCAACCAGACAGACAAAATATATAAAAAGAGGGAGCGGAAGACAAGATGGGGAGAGAAGGGGAAACACACAAACACTTGAGAGCACACAACATTTGAGAGCAGGGAGATGTGTGGGAGGGAAAGGGCTTGGGGGGAGGAGGCATGGGAAGGGGGGGGGGTGGGAGAAGTATAAAACACAAGGACACCACGGACTTCCAGGACAGAAGTTGGTATTTCAAAAAAGTGGAATTGGGGTGAAATTAGCGCGGGTAGAAAAGATCAAGGTTTTGGATGGGGGAAGATAAGAGATGGTGGTTTGGTTGTTGGTGGTTGTTTGAAGATGGTTGTTTCTTTTAAAGGTCACATTAGCAAAATCTAGAATAATTTCAACATAATTCCAATGAACTTTTGGTTCTAAGACATCTTGAAAAGTAAGTTCACCCCCACAAAAAAATATTCCATATTAAATGCCAAGTCTGTATATATATATGGGTTGTTCCCACAAAGTGTCCCACAAATTCATGGTTTTTTTTCTATTCGCGGCCGTGTGTCGCGAAATCCTGGTTTCCACCCCCCTCCCCCCCCATTCGCGGCCGTGTACCGCAAATTTGTGGTCTTTCAGGGGCGCAAAAAAAACAATTCACAAGCCGCTAGCTTGACACATTTATAAACCCATCTTTTACCAGCCATGTACCGTATAAGGCAGCTGGACATACGTAAGCAAAAAAACATCTACGAGCCTCGAACTTGACCTGCAAATACATTCACTGCTGTGTCCTTTGCGCTTTCATGGCTTTCACAGCCGCAAATTTTAGCCACACTATAAGCGAGCTTTGTGGGATGTTCCATCAGCTGCGTAAACAAGACAACCCCCAAGAATTATAGAATGCAAACGCTTCATGAATTCTATTACAATTTGCAATTTACGGTAAAGCATCATCAGAGATATTACACAATGAAAACGCTTCGAGGGATGTTACACCAGCTGCGTAAACAAGTCAACCCCGCGGCGAGTTATATAATGCAAATGCTTCATTACATCTATTATTGGAATTAGCACATAGGCTCATTATGGCATCATCCAATAGCATCCCCCTCAAAAAATGTCCAGGGTATTCACCCCTACCGCAGCTACCCACAATGCTCACATTCCTACATAAACAGACTGTGTCCTGAATCTCGATCATTCTTCTCGTCCCGTTGCTTTGACCTGCGTTTTTGACTCTCGCTCTGCTCATCGTTCAATCATGGCTCCCAAGCGCAATACCAGTGTCGGAGATGCGTCGACTACCAAGAGGCAGAAGAAGTTATGAGCCTGAGCCAGAAAGTGGAGCTGCGCAACCGGCTTTCGAGAGGAGAAAGTGCGGCCTCTGATGGCAGGCATTACGGCGTCAACGTTCGCTACATACGGAAGAAGGAGAAGGTGATTCGTGAGAGTTTCAGCGAGCGCTGCATTGAGTATGAATGTGGCCGTCCATGTCCAGAATGTTCACATGGAAAGGATGGAGAAGGCTCTCAGAATATGGATCGAGGACAACACGTAGAAGGGGGACTTCATGCTGAAGACCATAATGCTGAACCGTTCCCGAAAACCGCTCACCGACAACGAGTTGGGGGCCATTCCAAAGGTTGCCGAGGAGGAGGCGGTGGGCAGTGATGAGGAAGAGGTGCCGAGGTCCAACCTCACAGTCCAGTTCCTGGGTGATTTGCTGCAGGACATGCGGGCAATTGTCGACGACAGGGTGCAAGATGCTGACCCAGTCGTGGAGAGGTACCTCAAGTTCAAGAGGGCCTTGGATGATGCGCTACTCCTGTACAAAGAGCTGTATTAAAATGTTGGGTAATGTGTCAGGCAGCTCTTCATCACCCATTTCTTCAGCCCTGCTCCCTCCACCTCAAGATCACCAGCACCCTCTCCTGCCTTCTTCTCTGCATCCCACCAGCATTCTCACCAGCGTCCTCACCTTCTCCTACCGCTCCCTCAGTGCACGATTTTGCTGCACCATCATTTGGGTCGCTCTCAAAGTTCGAGGAATTAATGGGATATTAATTCATCACCATCATCATCATAATTGGAAAGTTGCGTGTGTTTGTAAAATAAAAATTTTAAACGGTACCTGGTGTTGTGTTGTTTTTTTACTTTCACGGTACAGTATGGTTAAGCTGGTTAAGCACTTCTAATAAACTGTAAGCACATTCCTTCAATAAATTGGAAATGGTACCTGGTGTTTTTTTTTTTTCAATTTGTAAGCATTTTTTGTGAAACTGTTATCATGTGCATTTGCGGTCAAAAACATTTTAAACTTTTAAAATGTTCCTCTCTGAATCAGGAACCGCCGGGAACCGATAACCTATCCCCCTTTTCCCCATTGAAACAATGGCACGGCATACATTCACAGGATTTGCCTCGCCATTTGCGGTTTGTTCCTCACCATTGGCGATTTTGCCTCACCATTCGCAGTTTGTTCCTCACCATTGGCGGTTTGTTCCTCACCATTCGTGGTTTGGTCATCACCATTCGCGGATTTTGCTTCACAGTTTGGTCCTCTCTATTCGAGGATTTTTGAAACTCGGGAACCTATCCCCCCTTTTTCCATTGAAACAATGCCCCACTATTCACGGTTTTGCAATTCGCGGATTTTCCAGGAACGTATCCCCCGCGAATAACGGGGACCCACGGTATATCAAGAGAAGAGCCCAAAAGCATGAAGATGATGCCAAAAATGATAACTTTCATAAAATATTGAATTTCTCTAATTATTGAGCTGAACTGAACATATATATATATATTACAGTACATCTGAGAATGACCAATCTATATTAATGTACATCTGCATGTGACACACTGACCAATTACAATAGTCTCTCCTGTCCATTGGGGAACAGGAGAGGCCAATTAGAGGGGGACAGCCACAACCTTTAGCCCAAACAGAACAGAATGAAAATGTGCACTGATCCTACGGAGAATGTGAGATTATTCAGGGGCCTGACGGAGACATGAATGTGAGATTAGTAAGAGGCCTTGCGGAGACATCAATGTGAGATTAGTCAGTGGCCTTACGGAGACATCAATGTGAGGTTAGTCAGTGGCCTTACTGAGACATCAATGAGAGATTATTCAGGGGCCTTACGGAGACATCAATGAGAGATTATTCAAGGGCCTTACGGAGACATCAATGAGAGATTATTCAGGGGCTTTACAGAGACATCAATGAGAGATTATTCAGGGGCCTTACGGAGACATCAATGAGAGATTATTCAGGGGCCTTACGGAGACATCAATGAGAGATTATTCAGGGGCTTTACAGAGACATCAATGAGAGATTATTCAGGGGCCTTACGGAGACATCAATGAGAGATCATTCAGGTGCCTTACGGAGACATCAATGAGAGATTATTCAGGGGCCTTATGGAGACATCATTGTGAGATTATTCAGGGGCCTTACGGAGACAACAATGTGAGATTATTCAGGGGCCTTATGGAGACATCAATGAGAGATTATTCAGGGGCTTTACAGAGACATCAATGTGAGATTATTCAGGGGCTTTACAGAGACATCAATGAGAGATTATTCAGGGGCTTTACAGAGACATCAATGTGAGATTATTCAGGGGCCTTATGGAGACATTAATGAGATTATTCAGGGGCCTTACGGAGACATCATTGTGAGATTATTCAGGGGCTTTACAGAGACATCAATGAGAGATTATTCAGGGGCTTTACAGAGACATCAATGTGAGATTATTCAGGGGCCTTATGGAGACATTAATGAGATTATTCAGGGGCTTTACAGAGACATCAATGTGAGATTATTCAGGGGCCTTACGGAGACATCATTGTGAGATTATTCAGGGGCCTTACGGAGACATCATTGTGAGATTATTCAGGGGCCTTACGGAGACATCATTGTGAGATTATTCAGGGGCCTTACGGAGACATCATTGTGAGATTATTCAGGGGCCTTACGGAGACATCATTGTGAGATTATTCAGGGGCCTTACGGAGACATCATTGTGAGATTATTCAGGGGCCTTACAGAGACATCAATGTGAGATTATTCAGGGGCTTTACAGAGACATCATTGTGAGATTATTCAGGGGCCTTACGGAGACATCATTGTGAGATTATTCAGGGGCCTTACGGAGACATCATTGTGAGATTATTCAGGGGCCTTACTGAGACATCAATGAGAGATTATTCAGGGGCTTTACAGAGACATCAATGAGAGATTATTCAGGGGCCTTACTGAGACATCAATGTGAGATTATTCAGGGGCTTTACAGAGACATCAATGAGAGATTATTCAGGGGCTTTACAGAGACATCAATGTGAGATTATTCAGGGGCTTTACAGAGACATCAATGAGAGATTATTCAGGGGCCTTATGGAGACATTAATGAGGTTATTCAGGGGCTTTACAGAGACATCAATGAGAGATTATTCAGGGGCCTTACTGAGACATCAATGTGAGATTATTCAGGGGCTTTACAGAGACATCAATGTGAGATTATTCAGGGGCCTTATGGAGACATTAATGAGGTTATTCAGGGGCTTTACAAAGACATCAATGTGAGATTATTCAGGGGCTTATGGAGACATTAATGAGGTTATTCAGGGGCTTTACAAAGACATCAATGAGAGATTATTCAGGGGCTTTACAGAGACATCAATGTGAGATTATTCAGGGGCCTTATGGAGACATCAATGAGAGATTATTCAGGGGCCTTACAGAGACATCAATGAGAGATTATTCAGGGGCTTTACAGAGACATCAATGTGAGATTATTCAGGGGCTTTACAGAGACATCAATGAGAGATTATTCAGGGGCCTTATGGAGACATTAATGAGGTTATTCAGGGGCTTTACAGAGACATCAATGAGAGATTATTCAGGGGCCTTACTGAGACATCAATGTGAGATTATTCAGGGGCTTTACAGAGACATCAATGTGAGATTATTCAGGGGCCTTATGGAGACATTAATGAGGTTATTCAGGGGCTTTACAAAGACATCAATGTGAGATTATTCAGGGGCTTATGGAGACATTAATGAGGTTATTCAGGGGCTTTACAAAGACATCAATGAGAGATTATTCAGGGGCTTTACAGAGACATCAATGTGAGATTATTCAGGGGCTTTACAGAGACATCAATGAGAGGTTATTCAGGGGCTTTACAGAGACATCAATGTGAGATTATTCAGGGGCTTTACAGAGACATCAATGTGAGATTATTCAGGGGCCTTACTGAGACATCAATGAGAGATTATTCAGGGGCTTTACAGAGACATCAATGAGAGGTTATTCAGGGGCTTTACAAAGACATCAATGAGATTATTCAGGGGCCTTACAGAGACATCAATGTGAGATTATTCAGGGGCCTTACTGAGACATCAATGAGAGATTATTCAGGGGCTTTACAGAGACATCAATGAGAGATTATTCAGGGGCTTTACAGAGACATCAATGTGAGATTATTCAGGGGCCTTACTGAGACATCAATGAGAGATTATTCAGGGGCTTTACAGAGACATCAATGAGATTATTCAGGGGCTTTACAGAGACATCAATGAGAGATTATTCAGGGGCCTTACAGAGACATCAATGAGAGATTATTCAGGGGCTTTACAGAGACATCAATGTGAGATTATTCAGGGGCTTTACAGAGACATCAATGTGAGATTATTCAGGGGCTTTACAGAGACATCAATGAGAGATTATTCAGGGGCCTTACGGAGACATCAATGAGATTATTCAGGGGCTTTACAGAGACATCAATGAGAGATTATTCAGGGGCTTTACAGAGACATCAATGAGAGATTATTCAGGGGCCTTATGGAGACATTAATGAGATTATTCAGGGGCTTTACAGAGACATCAATGAGAGATTATTCAGGGGCCTTACGGAGACATCAATGTGAGATTATTCAGGGGCTTTACAGAGACATCAATGTGAGATTATTCAGGGGCTTTACAGAGACATCAATGTGAGATTATTCAGGGGCTTTACGGAGACATCAATGAGATTATTCAGGGGCTTTACAGAGACATCAATGTGAGATTATTCAGGGGCCTTACGGAGACATCAATGAGATTATTCAGGGGCCTTACGGAGACATCAATGAGAGATTATTCAGGGGCCTTACGGAGACATCAATGAGATTATTCAGGGGCTTTACAGAGACATCAATGAGAGATTATTCAGGGGCTTTACAGAGACATCAATGAGATTATTCAGGGGCTTTACAGAGACATCAATGAGAGATTATTCAGGGGCCTTACAGAGACATCAATGTGAGATTATTCAGGGGCTTTACAGAGACATCAATGAGAGATTATTCAGGGGCTTTACAGAGACATCAATGAGATTATTCAGGGGCTTTACAGAGACATCAATGAGAGATTATTCAGGGGCCTTACAGAGACATCAATGAGATTATTCAGGGGCCTTACAGAGACATCAATGAGATTATTCAGGGGCTTTACAGAGACATCAATGTGAGATTATTCAGGGGCCTTACAGAGACATCAATGAGAGATTATTCAGGGGCTTTACAGAGACATCAATGAGAGATTATTCAGGGGCCTTACGGAGACATCAATGAGATATTATTCAAGGGCTTTACACAGACATCAATGAGAGATTATTCAGGGGCCTTACAGAGACATCAATGTGAGATTATTCAGGGGCTTTACAGAGACATCAATGTGAGATTATTCAGGGGCTTACTGAGACATCAATGAGAGATTATTCAGGGGCTTTACAGAAACATCAATGTGAGATTATTCAGGGGCCTTATGGAGACATTAATGAGATTATTCAGGGGCTTTACAGAGACATCAATGAGAGGTTATTCAGGGGCTTTACAGAGACATCAATGAGAGATTATTCAGGGGCTTTACAGAGACATCAATGTGAGATTATTCAGGGGCTTACTGAGACATCAATGAGAGATTATTCAGGGGCTTACTGAGACATCAATGAGAGATTATTCAGGGGCTTTACAGAGACATCAATGTGAGATTATTCAGGGGCTTTACAGAGACATCAATGAGAGATTATTCAGGGGCTTTACAGAGACATCAATGAGAGATTATTCAGGGGCTTTACAGAGACATCAATGTGAGATTATTCAGGGGCCTTATGGAGACATTAATGAGATTATTCAGGGGCTTTACAGAGACATCAATGAGAGATTATTCAGGGGCCTTATGGAGACATTAATGAGATTATTCAGGGGCTTTACAGAGACATCAATGAGAGATTATTCAGGGGCCTTATGGAGACATTAATGAGATTATTCAGGGGCTTTACAGAGACATCAATGAGAGATTATTCAGGGGCTTTACAGAGACATCAATGAGAGATTATTCAGGGGCTTTACAGAGACATCAATGTGAGATTATTCAGGGGCCTTATGGAGACATTAATGAGATTATTCAGGGGCTTTACAGAGACATCAATGAGAGATTATTCAGGGGCCTTATGGAGACATTAATGAGATTATTCAGGGGCTTTACAGAGACATCAATGAGAGATTATTCAGGGGCTTACTGAGACATCAATGAGAGCTTATTCAGGGGCCTTATGGAGACATTAATGAGATTATTCAGGGGCTTTACAGAGACATCAATGAGAGATTATTCAGGGGCTTTACAGAGACATCAATGAGAGATTATTCAGGGGCTTTACAGAGACATCAATGTGAGATTATTCAGGGGCCTTATGGAGACATTAATGAGATTATTCAGGGGCTTTACAGAGACATCAATGAGAGATTATTCAGGGGCCTTACTGAGACATCAATGAGAGATTATTCAGGGGCTTTACAGAGACATCAATGAGAGATTATTCAGGGGCCTTACGGAGACATCAATGAGAGATTATTCAGGGGCCTTACGGAGACATCAATGAGAGATTATTCAGGGGCTTTACAGAGACATCAATGAGAGATTATTCAGGGGCCTTACGGAGACATCAATGAGAGATCATTCAGGTGCCTTACGGAGACATCAATGAGAGATTATTCAGGGGCCTTATGGAGACATCATTGTGAGATTATTCAGGGGCCTTACGGAGACAACAATGTGAGATTATTCAGGGGCCTTATGGAGACATCAATGAGAGATTATTCAGGGGCTTTACAGAGACATCAATGTGAGATTATTCAGGGGCTTTACAGAGACATCAATGAGAGATTATTCAGGGGCTTTACAGAGACATCAATGAGAGATTATTCAGGGGCCTTATGGAGACATCAATGAGAGATTATTCAGGGGCTTTACAGAGACATCAATGAGAGATTATTCAGGGGCTTTACAGAGACATCAATGTGAGATTATTCAGGGGCTTTACAGAGACATCAATGAGAGATTATTCAGGGGCTTTACAGAGACATCAATGAGAGATTATTCAGGGGCCTTACGGAGACATCAATGTGAGATTATTCAGGGGCTTTACTGAGACATCAATGAGAGATTATTCAGGGGCTTTACAGAGACATGAATGTGAGATTATTCAGGGGCCTTACGGAGACATCAATGTGACATTATTCAGGGGCTTTACAGAGACATCAATGTGAGATTATTCAGGGGCCTTATGGAGACATTAATGAGATTATTCAGGGGCTTTACAGAGACATCAATGAGAGATTATTCAGGGGCTTTACAGAGACATCAATGTGACATTATTCAGGGGCTTTACAGAGACATCAATGAGAGATTATTCAGGGGCTTTACAGAGACATCAATGAGAGATTATTCAGGGGCTTTACAGAGACATCAATGAGAGATTATTCAGGGGCCTTATGGAGACATTAATGAGATTATTCAGGGGCTTTACAAAGACATCAATGTGAGATTATTCAGGGGCCTTATGGAGACATTAATGAGATTATTCAGGGGCTTTACAAAGACATCAATGTGAGATTATTCAGGGGCCTTATGGAGACATTAATGAGATTATTCAGGGGCCTTATGGAGACATTAATGAGATTATTCAGGGGCTTTACAGAGACATCATTGTGAGATTATTCAGGGGCTTTACAGAGACATCAATGTGAGATTATTCAGGGGCCTTATGGAGACATTAATGAGATTATTCAGGGGCCTTATGGAGACATTAATGAGGTTATTCAGGGGCTTTACAGAGACATCAATGTGAGATTATTCAGGGGCCTTATGGAGACATTAATGAGATTATTCAGGGGCTTTACAGAGACATCAATGTGAGATTATTCAGGGGCCTTATGGAGACATTAATGAGATTATTCAGGGGCCTTATGGAGACATTAATGTGAGATTATTCAGGGGCCTTATGGAGACATTAATGAGATTATTCAGGGGCCTTATGGAGACATTAATGAGATTATTCAGGGGCCTTATGGAGACATTAATGAGATTATTCAGGGGCCTTATGGAGACATTAATGAGGTTATTCAGGGGCTTTACAGAGACATCAATGAGAGATTATTCAGGGGCCTTACTGAGACATCAATGAGAGATTATTCAGGGGCTTTACAGAGACATCAATGAGAGATTATTCAGGGGCCTTACTGAGACATCAATGTGAGATTATTCAGGGGCTTTACAGAGACATCAATGAGAGATTATTCAGGGGCCTTACTGAGACATCAATGTGAGATTATTCAGGGGCCTTATGGAGACATTAATGAGGTTATTCAGGGGCTTTACAGAGACATCAATGTGAGATTATTCAGGGGCCTTATGGAGACATTAATGAGATTATTCAGGGGCCTTATGGAGACATTAATGAGGTTATTCAGGGGCTTTACAGAGACATCAATGAGAGATTATTCAGGGGCCTTATGGAGACATTAATGAGGTTATTCAGGGGCTTTACAGAGACATCAATGAGAGATTATTCAGGGGCCTTACTGAGACATCAATGTGAGATTATTCAGGGGCCTTATGGAGACATTAATGAGGTTATTCAGGGGCTTTACAGAGACATCAATGTGAGATTATTCAGGGGCCTTATGGAGACATTAATGAGATTATTCAGGGGCCTTATGGAGACATTAATGAGGTTATTCAGGGGCTTTACAGAGACATCAATGAGAGATTATTCAGGGGCCTTACTGAGACATCAATGTGAGATTATTCAGGGGCCTTATGGAGACATTAATGAGGTTATTCAGGGGCTTTACAGAGACATCAATGTGAGATTATTCAGGGGCCTTATGGAGACATTAATGAGATTATTCAGGGGCCTTATGGAGACATTAATGAGGTTATTCAGGGGCTTTACAGAGACATCAATGAGAGATTATTCAGGGGCCTTATGGAGACATTAATGAGGTTATTCAGGGGCTTTACAGAGACATCAATGAGAGATTATTCAGGGGCTTTACAGAGACATCAATGTGAGATTATTCAGGGGCCTTATGGAGACATTAATGAGGTTATTCAGGGGCTTTACAGAGACATCAATGTGAGATTATTCAGGGGCCTTATGGAGACATTAATGAGATTATTCAGGGGCCTTACGGAGACATCATTGTGAGATTATTCAGGGGCTTTACAGAGACATCAATGAGAGATTATTCAGGGGCTTTACAGAGACATCAATGTGAGATTATTCAGGGGCCTTATGGAGACATTAATGAGATTATTCAGGGGCTTTACAGAGACATCAATGTGAGATTATTCAGGGGCCTTACGGAGACATCATTGTGAGATTATTCAGGGGCCTTACGGAGACATCATTGTGAGATTATTCAGGGGCCTTACGGAGACATCATTGTGAGATTATTCAGGGGCCTTACGGAGACATCATTGTGAGATTATTCAGGGGCCTTACGGAGACATCATTGTGAGATTATTCAGGGGCCTTACAGAGACATCAATGTGAGATTATTCAGGGGCTTTACAGAGACATCAATGAGAGATTATTCAGGGGCCTTACTGAGACATCAATGTGAGATTATTCAGGGGCTTTACAGAGACATCAATGAGAGATTATTCAGGGGCTTTACAGAGACATCAATGTGAGATTATTCAGGGGCTTTACAGAGACATCAATGAGAGATTATTCAGGGGCCTTATGGAGACATTAATGAGGTTATTCAGGGGCTTTACAGAGACATCAATGAGAGATTATTCAGGGGCCTTACTGAGACATCAATGTGAGATTATTCAGGGGCTTTACAGAGACATCAATGTGAGATTATTCAGGGGCCTTATGGAGACATTAATGAGGTTATTCAGGGGCTTTACAGAGACATCAATGTGAGATTATTCAGGGGCCTTATGGAGACATTAATGAGGTTATTCAGGGGCTTTACAGAGACATCAATGTGAGATTATTCAGGGGCCTTACAGAGACATTAATGAGGTTATTCAGGGGCTTTACAGAGACATCAATGAGAGATTATTCAGGGGCCTTATGGAGACATTAATGAGGTTATTCAGGGGCTTTACAAAGACATCAATGTGAGATTATTCAGGGGCCTTATGGAGACATTAATGAGGTTATTCAGGGGCTTTACAGAGACATCAATGTGAGATTATTCAGGGGCCTTATGGAGACATTAATGAGGTTATTCAGGGGCTTTACAGAGACATCAATGAGAGATTATTCAGGGGCCTTATGGAGACATTAATGAGGTTATTCAGGGGCTTTACAGAGACATCAATGAGAGATTATTCAGGGGCCTTACTGAGACATCAATGTGAGATTATTCAGGGGCCTTACTGAGACATCAATGTGAGATTATTCAGGGGCCTTATGGAGACATTAATGAGATTATTCAGGGGCCTTACGGAGACATCATTGTGAGATTATTCAGGGGCCTTATGGAGACATCAATGAGAGATTATTCAGGGGCTTTACAGAGACATCAATGAGAGATTATTCAGGGGCTTTACAGAGACATCAATGTGAGATTATTCAGGGGCCTTATGGAGACATTAATGAGATTATTCAGGGGCTTTACAGAGACATCAATGTGAGATTATTCAGGGGCCTTACGGAGACATCATTGTGAGATTATTCAGGGGCCTTACGGAGACATCATTGTGAGATTATTCAGGGGCCTTACGGAGACATCATTGTGAGATTATTCAGGGGCCTTACGGAGACATCATTGTGAGATTATTCAGGGGCCTTACGGAGACATCATTGTGAGATTATTCAGGGGCCTTACAGAGACATCAATGTGAGATTATTCAGGGGCTTTACAGAGACATCAATGAGAGATTATTCAGGGGCCTTACTGAGACATCAATGTGAGATTATTCAGGGGCTTTACAGAGACATCAATGAGAGATTATTCAGGGGCTTTACAGAGACATCAATGTGAGATTATTCAGGGGCTTTACAGAGACATCAATGAGAGATTATTCAGGGGCCTTATGGAGACATTAATGAGGTTATTCAGGGGCTTTACAGAGACATCAATGAGAGATTATTCAGGGGCCTTACTGAGACATCAATGTGAGATTATTCAGGGGCTTTACAGAGACATCAATGTGAGATTATTCAGGGGCCTTATGGAGACATTAATGAGGTTATTCAGGGGCTTTACAAAGACATCAATGAGAGATTATTCAGGGGCTTTACAGAGACATCAATGTGAGATTATTCAGGGGCCTTATGGAGACATTAATGAGGTTATTCAGGGGCTTTACAAAGACATCAATGAGAGATTATTCAGGGGCTTTACAGAGACATCAATGTGAGATTATTCAGGGGCCTTACTGAGACATCAATGAGAGATTATTCAGGGGCCTTACAGAGACATCAATGTGAGATTATTCAGGGGCTTTACAGAGACATCAATGAGAGGTTATTCAGGGGCTTTACAGAGACATCAATGTGAGATTATTCAGGGGCTTTACAGAGACATCAATGTGAGATTATTCAGGGGCCTTACTGAGACATCAATGAGAGATTATTCAGGGGCTTTACAGAGACATCAATGAGAGATTATTCAGGGGCTTTACAGAGACATCAATGTGAGATTATTCAGGGGCCTTACTGAGACATCAATGAGAGATTATTCAGGGGCTTTACAGAGACATCAATGAGAGGTTATTCAGGGGCTTTACAAAGACATCAATGAGATTATTCAGGGGCCTTACAGAGACATCAATGTGAGATTATTCAGGGGCCTTACTGAGACATCAATGAGAGATTATTCAGGGGCTTTACAGAGACATCAATGAGAGATTATTCAGGGGCTTTACAGAGACATCAATGAGAGATTATTCAGAGGCTTTACAGAGACATCAATGAGAGGTTATTCAGGGGCTTTACAGAGACATCAATGTGAGATTATTCAGGGGCCTTACTGAGACATCAATGAGAGATTATTCAGGGGCTTTACAGAGACATCAATGAGATTATTCAGGGGCTTTACAGAGACATCAATGAGAGATTATTCAGGGGCCTTACAGAGACATCAATGAGAGATTATTCAGGGGCTTTACAGAGACATCAATGTGAGATTATTCAGGGGCTTTACAGAGACATCAATGTGAGATTATTCAGGGGCTTTACAGAGACATCAATGAGAGATTATTCAGGGGCCTTATGGAGACATTAATGAGATTATTCAGGGGCTTTACAGAGACATCAATGAGAGATTATTCAGGGGCCTTATGGAGACATTAATGAGATTATTCAGGGGCTTTACAGAGACATCAATGAGAGATTATTCAGGGGCCTTACGGAGACATCAATGTGAGATTATTCAGGGGCTTTACAGAGACATCAATGTGAGATTATTCAGGGGCTTTACAGAGACATCAATATGAGATTATTCAGGGGCTTTACAGAGACATCAATGTGAGATTATTCAGGGGCCTTACGGAGACATCAATGAGATTATTCAGGGGCCTTACGGAGACATCAATGAGAGATTATTCAGGGGCCTTACGGAGACATCAATGAGATTATTCAGGGGCTTTACAGAGACATCAATGAGAGATTATTCAGGGGCTTTACAGAGACATCAATGAGAGATTATTCAGGGGCTTTACAGAGACATCAATGAGATTATTCAGGGGCTTTACAGAGACATCAATGAGAGATTATTCAGGGGCCTTACAGAGACATCAATGTGAGATTATTCAGGGGCTTTACAGAGACATCAATGAGAGATTATTCAGGGGCTTTACAGAGACATCAATGAGATTATTCAGGGGCTTTACAGAGACATCAATGAGAGATTATTCAGGGGCCTTACAGAGACATCAATGAGAGATTATTCAGGGGCTTTACAGAGACATCAATGAGAGATTATTCAGGGGCTTTACAGAGACATCAATGAGAGATTATTCAGGGGCCTTACGGAGACATCAATGAGAGATTATTCAAGGGCTTTACACAGACATCAATGAGAGATTATTCAGGGGCCTTACAGAGACATCAATGTGAGATTATTCAGGGGCTTTACAGAGACATCAATGTGAGATTATTCAGGGGCTTACTGAGACATCAATGAGAGATTATTCAGGGGCTTTACAGAGACATCAATGTGAGATTATTCAGGGGCCTTATGGAGACATTAATGAGATTATTCAGGGGCTTTACAGAGACATCAATGAGAGATTATTCAGGGGCTTTACAGAGACATCAATGTGAGATTATTCAGGGGCCTTATGGAGACATTAATGAGATTATTCAGGGGCTTACTGAGACATCAATGAGAGATTATTCAGGGGCTTACTGAGACATCAATGAGAGATTATTCAGGGGCTTTACAGAGACATCAATGTGAGATTATTCAGGGGCCTTATGGAGACATCAATGAGAGATTATTCAGGGGCTTTACAGAGACATCAATGAGAGATTATTCAGGGGCTTTACAGAGACATCAATGAGAGATTATTCAGGGGCTTACTGAGACATCAATGAGAGATTATTCAGGGGCTTTACAGAGACATCAATGTGAGATTATTCAGGGGCCTTATGGAGACATTAATGAGATTATTCAGGGGCTTTACTGAGACATCAATGAGAGATTATTCAGGGGCTTTACAGAGACATCAATGAGAGGTTATTCAGGGGCTTTACAGAGACATCAATGAGAGGTTATTCAGGGGCTTTACAGAGACATCAATGAGAGGTTATTCAGGGGCTTTACAGAGACATCAATGAGATTATTCAGGGGCTTTACAGAGACATCAATGAGATTATTCAGGGGCTTTACAGAGACATCAATGTGAGATTATTCAGGGGCTTTACAGAGACATCAATGAGATTATTCAGGGGCTTTACAGAGACATCAATGAGATTATTCAGGGGCTTTACAGAGACATCAATGTGAGATTATTCAGGGGCCTTATGGAGACATTAATGAGATTATTCAGGGGCTTTACAGAGACATCAATGAGAGGTTATTCAGGGGCTTTACAGAGACATCAATGAGATTATTCAGGGGCTTTACAGAGACATCAATGAGATTATTCAGGGGCTTTACAGAGACATCAATGTGAGATTATTCAGGGGCTTTACAGAGACATCAATGTGAGATTATTCAGGGGCTTTACAGAGACATCAATGAGAGATTATTCAGGGGCTTTACAGAGACATCAATGAGATTATTCAGGGGCTTTACAGAGACATCAATGAGATTATTCAGGGGCTTTACAGAGACATCAATGAGATTATTCAGGGGCTTTACAGAGACATCAATGTGAGATTATTCAGGGGCTTTACAGAGACATCAATGAGAGATTATTCAGGGGCTTTACAGAGACATCAATGTGAGATTATTCAGGGGCTTTACAGAGACATCAATGAGAGGTTATTCAGGGGCTTTACAGAGACATCAATGAGAGATTATTCAGGGGCCTTATGGAGACATTAATGTGAGATTATTCAGGGGCTTTACAGAGACATCAATGAGAGATTATTCAGGGGCCTTACAGAGACATCAATGAGAGATTATTCAGGGGCCTTATGGAGACATTAATGTGAGATTATTCAGGGGCTTTACTGAGACATCAATGAGAGATTATTCAGGGGCTTTACAGAGACATCAATGAGAGATTATTCAGGGGCCTTATGGAGACATTAATGTGAGATTATTCAGGGGCTTTACAGAGACATCAATGAGAGATTATTCAGGGGCCTTACAGAGACATCAATGTGAGATTATTCAGGGGCTTTACAGAGACATCAATGAGAGGTTATTCAGGGGCTTTACAGAGACATCAATGAGAGGTTATTCAGGGGCTTTACAGAGACATCAATGAGATTATTCAGGGGCTTTACAGAGACATCAATGAGATTATTCAGGGGCTTTACAGAGACATCAATGTGAGATTATTCAGGGGCTTTACAGAGACATCAATGAGAGATTATTCAGGGGCCTTACAGAGACATCAATGAGAGATTATTCAGGGGCTTTACAGAGACATCAATGTGAGATTATTCAGGGGCCTTATGGAGACATTAATGAGATTATTCAGGGGCTTTACAGAGACATCAATGAGAGATTATTCAGGGGCCTTACTGAGACATCAATGAGAGATTATTCAGGGGCTTTACAGAGACATCAATGTGAGATTATTCAGGGGCCTTATGGAGACATTAATGAGATTATTCAGGGGCTTTACAGAGACATCAATGAGAGGTTATTCAGGGGCTTTACAGAGACATCAATGTGAGATTATTCAGGGGCCTTACTGAGACATCAATGAGAGATTATTCAGGGGCTTTACAGAGACATCAATGAGAGATTATTCAGGGGCTTTACAGAGACATCAATGTGAGATTATTCAGGGGCTTTACGGAGACATCAATGTGAGATTATTCAGGGGCCTTATGGAGACATTAATGAGATTATTCAGGGGCTTTACAGAGACATCAATGAGAGATTATTCAGGGGCCTTACGGAGACATCAATGTGAGATTATTCAGGGGCTTTACAGAGACATCAATGTGAGATTATTCAGGGGCTTTACAGAGACATCAATGTGAGATTATTCAGGGGCCTTACGGAGACATCAATGAGATTATTCAGGGGCCTTACGGAGACATCAATGAGAGATTATTCAGGGGCCTTACGGAGACATCAATGAGATTATTCAGGGGCTTTACAGAGACATCAATGAGAGATTATTCAGGGGCCTTACGGAGACATCAATGTGAGATTATTCAGGGGCTTTACAGAGACATCAATGAGAGATTATTCAGGGGCCTTACGGAGACATCAAT
The DNA here is from genome assembly GCF_964187855.1 of Myxine glutinosa. Classification (NCBI taxonomy): domain Eukaryota; kingdom Metazoa; phylum Chordata; class Myxini; order Myxiniformes; family Myxinidae; genus Myxine; species Myxine glutinosa. The sequence goes on along the minus strand of NC_136265.1, from coordinate 107,194,583 downwards.
GAGAGATTATTCAGGGGCCTTACGGAGACATCAATGTTAGATTATTCAGGGGCTTTACAGAGACATCAATGTGAGATTATTCAGGGGCTTTACAGAGACATCAATGTGAGATTATTCAGGGGCTTTACAGAGACATCAATGTGAGATTATTCAGGGGCCTTACGGAGACATCAATGAGAGATTATTCAAGGGCTTTACACAGACATCAATGAGAGATTATTCAGGGGCCTTACGGAGACATCAATGTGAGATTATTCAGGGGCTTTACAGAGACATCAATGAGAGATTATTCAGGGGCTTTACAGAGACATCAATGAGAGATTATTCAGACAGAGACATCAATGAGAGATTATTCAGGGGCCTTACGGAGACATCAATGTGAGATTATTCAGGGGCTTTACAGAGACATCAATGAGAGATTATTCAGGGGCTTTACAGAGACATCAATGAGAGATTATTCAGGGGCTTTACAGAGACATCAATGAGAGATTATTCAAGGGCTTTACACAGACATCAATGAGAGATTATTCAGGGGCCTTACGGAGACATCAATGTGAGATTATTCAGGGGCTTTACAGAGACATCAATGAGAGATTATTCAGGGGCTTTACAGAGACATCAATGAGAGATTATTCAGACAGAGACATCAATGAGAGATTATTCAGGGGCCTTACGGAGACATCAATGTGAGATTATTCAGGGGCTTTACAGAGACATCAATGAGAGATTATTCAGGGGCTTTACAGAGACATCAATGAGAGATTATTCAGGGGCTTTACAGAGACATCAATGAGAGATTATTCAGGGGCCTTACGGAGACATCATTGTGAGATTATTCAGGGGCTTTACAGAGACATCAATGAGAGGTTATTCAGGGGCTTTACAGAGACATCAATGAGATTATTCAGGGGCTTTACAGAGACATCAATGTGAGATTATTCAGGGGCTTTACAGAGACATCAATGAGAGATTATTCAGGGGCCTTACAGAGACATCAATGTGAGATTATTCAGGGGCTTTACAGAGACATCAATGAGAGGTTATTCAGGGGCTTTACAGAGACATCAATGAGAGGTTATTCAGGGGCTTTACAGAGACATCAATGAGATTATTCAGGGGCTTTACAGAGACATCAATGAGATTATTCAGGGGCTTTACAGAGACATCAATGTGAGATTATTCAGGGGCTTTACAGAGACATCAATGAGAGATTATTCAGGGGCCTTACAGAGACATCAATGAGAGATTATTCAGGGGCTTTACAGAGACATCAATGTGAGATTATTCAGGGGCCTTATGGAGACATTAATGAGATTATTCAGGGGCTTTACAGAGACATCAATGAGAGATTATTCAGGGGCCTTATGGAGACATTAATGAGATTATTCAGGGGCTTTACAGAGACATCAATGAGAGGTTATTCAGGGGCTTTACAGAGACATCAATGTGAGATTATTCAGGGGCCTTACTGAGACATCAATGAGAGATTATTCAGGGGCTTTACAGAGACATCAATGAGAGATTATTCAGGGGCTTTACAGAGACATCAATGTGAGATTATTCAGGGGCTTTACGGAGACATCAATGTGAGATTATTCAGGGGCCTTATGGAGACATTAATGAGATTATTCAGGGGCTTTACAGAGACATCAATGAGAGATTATTCAGGGGCCTTACGGAGACATCAATGTGAGATTATTCAGGGGCTTTACAGAGACATCAATGTGAGATTATTCAGGGGCTTTACAGAGACATCAATGTGAGATTATTCAGGGGCCTTACGGAGACATCAATGAGATTATTCAGGGGCCTTACGGAGACATCAATGAGAGATTATTCAGGGGCCTTACGGAGACATCAATGAGATTATTCAGGGGCTTTACAGAGACATCAATGAGAGATTATTCAGGGGCCTTACGGAGACATCAATGTGAGATTATTCAGGGGCTTTACAGAGACATCAATGAGAGATTATTCAGGGGCCTTACGGAGACATCAATGAGAGATTATTCAGGGGCCTTACGGAGACATCAATGTGAGATTATTCAGGGGCTTTACAGAGACATCAATGTGAGATTATTCAGGGGCTTTACAGAGACATCAATGTGAGATTATTCAGGGGCTTTACAGAGACATCAATGTGAGATTATTCAGGGGCCTTACGGAGACATCAATGAGAGATTATTCAAGGGCTTTACACAGACATCAATGAGAGATTATTCAGGGGCCTTACGGAGACATCAATGTGAGATTATTCAGGGGCTTTACAGAGACATCAATGAGAGATTATTCAGGGGCTTTACAGAGACATCAATGAGAGATTATTCAGACAGAGACATCAATGAGAGATTATTCAGGGGCCTTACGGAGACATCAATGTGAGATTATTCAGGGGCTTTACAGAGACATCAATGAGAGATTATTCAGGGGCTTTACAGAGACATCAATGAGAGATTATTCAGGGGCTTTACAGAGACATCAATGAGAGATTATTCAAGGGCTTTACACAGACATCAATGAGAGATTATTCAGGGGCCTTACGGAGACATCAATGTGAGATTATTCAGGGGCTTTACAGAGACATCAATGAGAGATTATTCAGGGGCTTTACAGAGACATCAATGAGAGATTATTCAGACAGAGACATCAATGAGAGATTATTCAGGGGCCTTACGGAGACATCAATGTGAGATTATTCAGGGGCTTTACAGAGACATCAATGAGAGATTATTCAGGGGCTTTACAGAGACATCAATGAGAGATTATTCAGGGGCTTTACAGAGACATCAATGAGAGATTATTCAGGGGCCTTACGGAGACATCATTGTGAGATTATTCAGGGGCCTTACGGAGACATTAATGAGAGATTATTCAGAGGCTTTACAGAGACATCAATGAGAGATTATTCAGGGGCTTTACAGAGACATCAATGTGAGATTATTCAGGGGCCTTATGGAGACATTAATGAGAGATTATTCAGGGGCTTTACAGAGACATCAATGTGAGATTATTCAGGGGCCTTACGGAGACATCAATGTGACATTATTCAGGGGCTTTACAGAGACATCAATGAGAGATTATTCAGGGGCCTTACGGAGACATCAATGTGAGATTATTCAGGGGCTTTACAGAGACATCAATGAGAGATTATTCAGGGGCCTTACGGAGACATCAATGAGAGATTATTCAGGGGCTTTACAGAGACATCAATGTGATTATTCAGGGGCTTTACGGAGACATCATTGTGAGATTATTCAGGGGCCTTACGGAGACATCATTGTGAGATTATTCAGGGGCCTTACGGAGACATCATTGTGAGATTATTCAGGGGCCTTACGGAGACATCATTGTGAGATTATTCAGGGGCCTTACGGAGACATCATTGTGAGATTATTCAGGGGCCTTACAGAGACATCAATGTGAGATTATTCAGGGGCTTTACAGAGACATCAATGAGAGATTATTCAGGGGCCTTATGGAGACATTAATGAGATTATTCAGGGGCCTTACTGAGACATCAATGAGAGATTATTCAGGGGCTTTACAGAGACATCAATGAGAGATTATTCAGGGGCCTTACTGAGACATCAATGTGAGATTATTCAGGGGCTTTACAGAGACATCAATGAGAGATTATTCAGGGGCCTTATGGAGACATTAATGAGGTTATTCAGGGGCTTTACAGAGACATCAATGAGAGATTATTCAGGGGCCTTACTGAGACATCAATGTGAGATTATTCAGGGGCTTTACAGAGACATCAATGTGAGATTATTCAGGGGCCTTATGGAGACATTAATGAGGTTATTCAGGGGCTTTACAGAGACATCAATGTGAGATTATTCAGGGGCCTTATGGAGACATTAATGAGGTTATTCAGGGGCTTTACAAAGACATCAATGTGAGATTATTCAGGGGCCTTATGGAGACATTAATGAGGTTATTCAGGGGCTTTACAAAGACATCAATGAGAGATTATTCAGGGGCTTTACAGAGACATCAATGAGAGATTATTCAGGGGCCTTATGGAGACATTAATGAGGTTATTCAGGGGCTTTACAGAGACATCAATGTGAGATTATTCAGGGGCCTTATGGAGACATTAATGAGGTTATTCAGGGGCTTTACAAAGACATCAATGAGAGATTATTCAGGGGCTTTACAGAGACATCAATGAGAGATTATTCAGGGGCCTTATGGAGACATTAATGAGATTATTCAGGGGCCTTACAGAGACATCAATGTGAGATTATTCAGGGGCTTTACAGAGACATCAATGAGAGATTATTCAGACAGAGACATCAATGAGAGATTATTCAGGGGCCTTACGGAGACATCAATGTGAGATTATTCAGGGGCTTTACAGAGACATCAATGAGAGATTATTCAGGGGCTTTACAGAGACATCAATGAGAGATTATTCAGACAGAGACATCAATGAGAGATTATTCAGGGGCCTTACGGAGACATCAATGTGAGATTATTCAGGGGCTTTACAGAGACATCAATGAGAGATTATTCAGGGGCTTTACAGAGACATCAATGAGAGATTATTCAGGGGCTTTACAGAGACATCAATGAGAGATTATTCAAGGGCTTTACACAGACATCAATGAGAGATTATTCAGGGGCCTTACGGAGACATCAATGTGAGATTATTCAGGGGCTTTACAGAGACATCAATGAGAGATTATTCAGGGGCTTTACAGAGACATCAATGAGAGATTATTCAGACAGAGACATCAATGAGAGATTATTCAGGGGCCTTACGGAGACATCAATGTGAGATTATTCAGGGGCTTTACAGAGACATCAATGAGAGATTATTCAGGGGCTTTACAGAGACATCAATGAGAGATTATTCAGGGGCCTTACGGAGACATCATTGTGAGATTATTCAGGGGCCTTACGGAGACATCAATGAGAGATTATTCAGAGGCTTTACAGAGACATCAATGAGAGATTATTCAGGGGCTTTACAGAGACATCAATGTGAGATTATTCAGGGGCCTTATGGAGACATTAATGAGAGATTATTCAGGGGCTTTACAGAGACATCAATGTGAGATTATTCAGGGGCCTTACGGAGACATCAATGTGACATTATTCAGGGGCTTTACAGAGACATCAATGAGAGATTATTCAGGGGCCTTACGGAGACATCAATGTGAGATTATTCAGGGGCTTTACAGAGACATCAATGAGAGATTATTCAGGGGCCTTACGGAGACATCAATGAGAGATTATTCAGGGGCTTTACAGAGACATCAATGTGAGATTATTCAGGGGCTTTACGGAGACATCATTGTGAGATTATTCAGGGGCCTTACGGAGACATCATTGTGAGATTATTCAGGGGCCTTACGGAGACATCATTGTGAGATTATTCAGGGGCCCTACGGAGACATCATTGTGAGATTATTCAGGGGCCTTATGGAGACATCATTGTGAGATTATTCAGGGGCCTTACAGAGACATCAATGTGAGATTATTCAGGGGCTTTACAGAGACATCAATGAGAGATTATTCAGGGGCCTTATGGAGACATTAATGAGATTATTCAGGGGCCTTACTGAGACATCAATGAGAGATTATTCAGGGGCCTTACTGAGACATCAATGTGAGATTATTCAGGGGCTTTACAGAGACATCAATGTGAGATTATTCAGGGGCCTTATGGAGACATTAATGAGGTTATTCAGGGGCTTTACAAAGACATCAATGTGAGATTATTCAGGGGCCTTATGGAGACATTAATGAGGTTATTCAGGGGCTTTACAGAGACATCAATGTGAGATTATTCAGGGGCCTTATGGAGACATTAATGAGGTTATTCAGGGGCTTTACAAAGACATCAATGAGAGATTATTCAGGGGCCTTATGGAGACATTAATGAGATTATTCAGGGGCCTTACAGAGACATCAATGAGAGGTTATTCAGGGGCTTTACAGAGACATCAATGTGAGATTATTCAGGGGCCTTACTGAGACATCAATGTGAGATTATTCAGGGGCTTTACAGAGACATCAATGAGAGATTATTCAGACAGAGACATCAATGAGAGATTATTCAGGGGCCTTACGGAGACATCAATGTGAGATTATTCAGGGGCTTTACAGAGACATCAATGAGAGATTATTCAGGGGCTTTACAGAGACATCAATGAGAGATTATTCAGACAGAGACATCAATGAGAGATTATTCAGGGGCCTTACGGAGACATCAATGTGAGATTATTCAGGGGCTTTACAGAGACATCAATGAGAGATTATTCAGGGGCTTTACAGAGACATCAATGAGAGATTATTCAGGGGCTTTACAGAGACATCAATGAGAGATTATTCAAGGGCTTTACACAGACATCAATGAGAGATTATTCAGGGGCCTTACGGAGACATCAATGTGAGATTATTCAAGGGCTTTACACAGACATCAATGAGAGATTATTCAGGGGCCTTACGGAGACATCAATGTGAGATTATTCAGGGGCTTTACAGAGACATCAATGAGAGATTATTCAGGGGCCTTACGGAGACATCAATGTGAGATTATTCAGGGGCTTTACAGAGACATCAATGAGAGATTATTCAGGGGCTTTACAGAGACATCAATGAGAGATTATTCAGGGGCTTTACAGAGACATCAATGAGAGATTATTCAAGGGCTTTACACAGACATCAATGAGAGATTATTCAGGGGCCTTACGGAGACATCAATGAGAGATTATTCAAGGGCTTTACACAGACATCAATGAGAGATTATTCAGGGGCCTTACGGAGACATCAATGTGAGATTATTCAGGGGCTTTACAGAGACATCAATGAGAGATTATTCAGGGGCTTTACAGAGACATCAATGAGAGATTATTCAGACAGAGACATCAATGAGAGATTATTCAGGGGCCTTACGGAGACATCAATGTGAGATTATTCAGGGGCTTTACAGAGACATCAATGAGAGATTATTCAGGGGCTTTACAGAGACATCAATGAGAGATTATTCAGGGGCTTTACAGAGACATCAATGAGAGATTATTCAGGGGCCTTACGGAGACATCATTGTGAGATTATTCAGGGGCCTTACGGAGACATCAATGAGAGATTATTCAGAGGCTTTACAGAGACATCAATGAGAGATTATTCAGGGGCTTTACAGAGACATCAATGTGAGATTATTCAGGGGCCTTATGGAGACATTAATGAGAGATTATTCAGGGGCTTTACAGAGACATCAATGTGAGATTATTCAGGGGCCTTACGGAGACATCAATGTGACATTATTCAGGGGCTTTACAGAGACATCAATGAGAGATTATTCAGGGGCCTTACGGAGACATCAATGTGAGATTATTCAGGGGCTTTACAGAGACATCAATGAGAGATTATTCAGGGGCCTTACGGAGACATCAATGAGAGATTATTCAGGGGCTTTACAGAGACATCAATGTGAGATTATTCAGGGGCTTTACGGAGACATCATTGTGAGATTATTCAGGGGCCTTACGGAGACATCATTGTGAGATTATTCAGGGGCCTTACGGAGACATCATTGTGAGATTATTCAGGGGCCTTACGGAGACATCATTGTGAGATTATTCAGGGGCCTTACGGAGACATCATTGTGAGATTATTCAGGGGCCTTACAGAGACATCAATGTGAGATTATTCAGGGGCTTTACAGAGACATCAATGAGAGATTATTCAGGGGCCTTATGGAGACATTAATGAGATTATTCAGGGGCCTTACTGAGACATCAATGAGAGATTATTCAGGGGCTTTACAGAGACATCAATGAGAGATTATTCAGGGGCCTTACTGAGACATCAATGTGAGATTATTCAGGGGCTTTACAGAGACATCAATGAGAGATTATTCAGGGGCCTTATGGAGACATTAATGAGGTTATTCAGGGGCTTTACAGAGACATCAATGAGAGATTATTCAGGGGCCTTACTGAGACATCAATGTGAGATTATTCAGGGGCTTTATAGAGACATCAATGTGAGATTATTCAGGGGCCTTACTGAGACATCAATGTGAGATTATTCAGGGGCCTTACTGAGACATCAATGTGAGATTATTCAGGGGCCTTACTGAGACATCAATGTGAGATTATTCAGGGGCTTTACAGAGACATCAATGTGAGATTATTCAGGGGCCTTATGGAGACATTAATGAGGTTATTCAGGGGCTTTACAAAGACATCAATGTGAGATTATTCAGGGGCCTTATGGAGACATTAATGAGGTTATTCAGGGGCTTTACAGAGACATCAATGTGAGATTATTCAGGGGCCTTATGGAGACATTAATGAGGTTATTCAGGGGCTTTACAAAGACATCAATGCGAGATTATTCAGGGGCTTTACAGAGACATCAATGAGAGCTTATTCAGGGGCCTTATGGAGACATTAATGAGATTATTCAGGGGCTTTACAGAGACATCAATGAGAGATTATTCAGGGGCCTTACGGAGACATCAATGTGAGATTATTCAGGGGCTTTACAGAGACATCAATGTGAGATTATTCAGGGGCTTTACAGAGACATCAATGTGAGATTATTCAGGGGCTTTACAGAGACATCAATGTGAGATTATTCAGGGGCCTTACGGAGACATCAATGAGATTATTCAGGGGCCTTACGGAGACATCAATGAGAGATTATTCAGGGGCCTTACGGAGACATCAATGAGATTATTCAGGGGCTTTAGAGAGACATCAATGAGAGATTATTCAGGGGCCTTACGGAGACATCAATGTGAGATTATTCAGGGGCTTTACAGAGACATCAATGAGAGATTATTCAGGGGCTTTACAGAGACATCAATGAGAGATTATTCAGGGGCTTTACAGAGACATCAATGAGATTATTCAGGGGCTTTACAGAGACATCAATGAGAGATTATTCAGGGGCCTTACAGAGACATCAATGAGAGATTATTCAGGGGCTTTACAGAGACATCAATGAGAGATTATTCAGGGGCCTTACGGAGACATCAATGAGAGATTATTCAGGGGCTTTACAGAGACATCAATGAGATTATTCAGGGGCTTTACAGAGACATCAATGAGAGATTATTCAGGGGCTTTACACAGACATCAATGTGAGATTATTCAGGGGCTTTACAGAGACATCAATGTGAGATTATTCAGGGGCTTACTGAGACATCAATGAGAGGTTATTCAGGGGTTTTACAGAGACATCAATGAGAGATTATTCAGGGGTTTTACAGAGACATCAATGAGAGATTATTCAGGGGCCTTACAGAGACATCAATGAGAGATTATTCAGGGGCTTTACAGAGACATCAATGTGAGATTATTCAGGGGCTTTACAGAGACATCAATGTGAGATTATTCAGGGGCTTTACAGAGACATCAATGAGAGATTATTCAGGGGCCTTACAGAGACATCAATGAGAGATTATTCAGGGGCTTTACAGAGACATCAATGTGAGATTATTCAGGGGCTTTACAGAGACATCAATGAGAGATTATTCAGGGGCCTTACAGAGACATCAATGAGAGATTATTCAGGGGCCTTACAGAGACATCAATGAGAGATTATTCAGGGGCTTTACAGAGTCTTCAATGTGAGATTATTCAGGGGCTTTACAGAGACATCAATGAGAGATTATTCAGGGGCCTTACAGAGACATCAATGAGAGATTATTCAGGGGCTTTACAGAGACATCAATGAGAGATTATTCAGGGGCTTTACAGAGACATCAATGTGAGATTATTCAGGGGCTTTACAGAGACATCAATGAGAGATTATTCAGGGGCTTTACAGAGACATCAATGAGAGATTATTCAGGGGCTTTACAGAGACATCAATGTGAGATTATTCAGGGGCTTTACAGAGACATCAATGAGAGATTATTCAGGGGCTTTACAGAGACATCAATGAGAGGTTATTCAGGGGCTTTACAGAGACATCAATGAGAGATTATTCAGGGGCCTTATGGAGACATTAATGAGATTATTCAGGGGCTTTACAGAGACATCAATGTGAGATTATTCAGGGGCTTTACAGAGACATCAATGAGAGATTATTCAGGGGCTTTACAGAGACATCAATGTGAGATTATTCAGGGGCCTTACTGAGACATCAATGAGAGATTATTCAGGGGCTTTACAGAGACATCAATGAGAGATTATTCAGGGGCCTTACTGAGACATCAATGAGAGATTATTCAGGGTCTTTACAGAGACATCAATGTGAGATTATTCAGGGGCCTTATGGAGACATTAATGAGATTATTCAGGGGCCTTACAGAGACATCAATGAGAGATTATTCAGGGGCTTTACAGAGACATCAATGAGAGATTATTCAGGGGCCTTACAGAGACATCAATGAGAGATTATTCAGGGGCTTTACAGAGACATCAATGTGAGATTATTCAGGGGCCTTATGGAGACATTAATGAGATTATTCAGGGGCCTTACAGAGACATCAATGAGAGATTATTCAGGGGCTTTACAGAGACATCAATGAGAGATTATTCAGGGGCCTTATGGAGACATTAATGAGATTATTCAGGGGCTTTACAGAGACATCAATGAGAGGTTATTCAGGGGCTTTACGGAGACATCAATGTGAGATTATTCAGGGGCCTTATGGAGACATCAATGTGAGATTATTCAGGGGCCTTATGGAGACATTAATGAGATTATTCAGGGGCTTTACAGAGACATCAATGAGAGGTTATTCAGGGGCTTTACAGAGACATCAATGAGAGATTATTCAGGGGCTTTACAGAGACATCAATGAGAGATTATTCAGGGGCCTTACTGAGACATCAATGAGAGATTATTCAGGGTCTTTACAGAGACATCAATGTGAGATTATTCAGGGGCCTTATGGAGACATTAATGAGATTATTCAGGGGCCTTACAGAGACATCAATGAGAGATTATTCAGGGGCTTTACAGAGACATCAATGAGAGATTATTCAGGGGCCTTACAGAGACATCAATGAGAGATTATTCAGGGGCTTTACAGAGACATCAATGAGAGATTATTCAGGGGCCTTATGGAGACATTAATGAGATTATTCAGGGGCTTTACAGAGACATCAATGAGAGATTATTCAGGGGCCTTACGGAGACATCAATGTGAGATTATTCAGGGGCTTTACAGAGACATCAATGTGAGATTATTCAGGGGCTTTACAGAGACATCAATGTGAGGTTATTCAGGGGCTTTACAGAGACATCAATGTGAGATTATTCAGGGGCCTTACGGAGACATCAATGAGATTATTCAGGGGCCTTACGGAGACATCAATGAGAGATTATTCAGGGGCCTTACGGAGACATCAATGAGATTATTCAGGGGCTTTACAGAGACATCAATGAGAGATTATTCAGGGGCCTTACGGAGACATCAATGTGAGATTATTCAGGGGCTTTACAGAGACATCAATGAGAGATTATTCAGGGGCCTTACGGAGACATCAATGAGAGATTATTCAGGGGCCTTACGGAGACATCAATGTGAGATTATTCAGGGGCTTTACAGAGACATCAATGTGAGATTATTCAGGGGCTTTACAGAGACATCAATGTGAGATTATTCAGGGGCTTTACAGAGACATCAATGTGAGATTATTCAGGGGCCTTACGGAGACATCAATGAGAGATTATTCAAGGGCTTTACACAGACATCAATGAGAGATTATTCAGGGGCCTTACGGAGACATCAATGTGAGATTATTCAGGGGCCTTACGGAGACATCAATGTGAGATTATTCAGGGGCTTTACAGAGACATCAATGAGAGATTATTCAGGGGCTTTACAGAGACATCAATGAGAGATTATTCAGACAGAGACATCAATGAGAGATTATTCAGGGGCTTTACAGAGACATCAATGAGAGATTATTCAGGGGCTTTACAGAGACATCAATGAGAGATTATTCAAGGGCTTTACACAGACATCAATGAGAGATTATTCAGGGGCCTTACGGAGACATCAATGTGAGATTATTCAGGGGCTTTACAGAGACATCAATGAGAGATTATTCAGGGGCTTTACAGAGACATCAATGAGAGATTATTCAGACAGAGACATCAATGAGAGATTATTCAGGGGCCTTACGGAGACATCAATGTGAGATTATTCAGGGGCTTTACAGAGACATCAATGAGAGATTATTCAGGGGCTTTACAGAGACATCAATGAGAGATTATTCAGGGGCTTTACAGAGACATCAATGAGAGATTATTCAGGGGCCTTACGGAGACATCATTGTGAGATTATTCAGGGGCCTTACGGAGACATCAATGAGAGATTATTCAGAGGCTTTACAGAGACATCAATGAGAGATTATTCAGGGGCTTTACAGAGACATCAATGTGAGATTATTCAGGGGCCTTATGGAGACATTAATGAGAGATTATTCAGGGGCTTTACAGAGACATCAATGTGAGATTATTCAGGGGCCTTACGGAGACATCAATGTGACATTATTCAGGGGCTTTACAGAGACATCAATGAGAGGTTATTCAGGGGCTTTACAGAGACATCAATGTGAGATTATTCAGGGGCCTTACTGAGACATCAATGTGAGATTATTCAGGGGCTTTACAGAGACATCAATGAGAGATTATTCAGACAGAGACATCAATGAGAGATTATTCAGGGGCCTTACGGAGACATCAATGTGAGATTATTCAGGGGCTTTACAGAGACATCAATGAGAGATTATTCAGACAGAGACATCAATGAGAGATTATTCAGGGGCCTTACGGAGACATCAATGTGAGATTATTCAGGGGCTTTACAGAGACATCAATGAGAGATTATTCAGGGGCTTTACAGAGACATCAATGAGAGATTATTCAGGGGCTTTACAGAGACATCAATGAGAGATTATTCAGGGGCCTTACGGAGACATCATTGTGAGATTATTCAGGGGCCTTACGGAGACATCAATGAGAGATTATTCAGAGGCTTTACAGAGACATCAATGAGAGATTATTCAGGGGCTTTACAGAGACATCAATGTGAGATTATTCAGGGGCCTTATGGAGACATTAATGAGAGATTATTCAGGGGCTTTACAGAGACATCAATGTGAGATTATTCAGGGGCCTTACGGAGACATCAATGTGACATTATTCAGGGGCTTTACAGAGACATCAATGAGAGATTATTCAGGGGCCTTACGGAGACATCAATGTGAGATTATTCAGGGGCTTTACAGAGACATCAATGAGAGATTATTCAGGGGCCTTACGGAGACATCAATGAGAGATTATTCAGGGGCTTTACAGAGACATCAATGTGAGATTATTCAGGGGCTTTACGGAGACATCATTGTGAGATTATTCAGGGGCCTTACGGAGACATCATTGTGAGATTATTCAGGGGCCTTACGGAGACATCATTGTGAGATTATTCAGGGGCCTTACGGAGACATCATTGTGAGATTATTCAGGGGCCTTACGGAGACATCATTGTGAGATTATTCAGGGGCCTTACAGAGACATCAATGTGAGATTATTCAGGGGCTTTACAGAGACATCAATGAGAGATTATTCAGGGGCCTTATGGAGACATTAATGAGATTATTCAGGGGCCTTACTGAGACATCAATGAGAGATTATTCAGGGGCTTTACAGAGACATCAATGAGAGATTATTCAGGGGCCTTACTGAGACATCAATGTGAGATTATTCAGGGGCTTTACAGAGACATCAATGAGAGATTATTCAGGGGCCTTATGGAGACATTAATGAGGTTATTCAGGGGCTTTACAGAGACATCAATGAGAGATTATTCAGGGGCCTTACTGAGACATCAATGTGAGATTATTCAGGGGCTTTACAGAGACATCAATGTGAGATTATTCAGGGGCCTTATGGAGACATTAATGAGGTTATTCAGGGGCTTTACAGAGACATCAATGTGAGATTATTCAGGGGCCTTATGGAGACATTAATGAGGTTATTCAGGGGCTTTACAAAGACATCAATGTGAGATTATTCAGGGGCCTTATGGAGACATTAATGAGGTTATTCAGGGGCTTTACAAAGACATCAATGTGAGATTATTCAGGGGCCTTATGGAGACATTAATGAGGTTATTCAGGGGCTTTACTGAGACATCAATGAGAGATTATTCAGGGGCCTTATGGAGACATTAATGAGGTTATTCAGGGGCTTTACAGAGACATCAATGTGAGATTATTCAGGGGCCTTATGGAGACATTAATGAGGTTATTCAGGGGCTTTACAAAGACATCAATGCGAGATTATTCAGGGGCCTTATGGAGACATTAATGAGGTTATTCAGGGGCTTTACTGAGACATCAATGAGAGATTATTCAGGGGCCTTATGGAGACATTAATGAGGTTATTCAGGGGCTTTACAAAGACATCAATGCGAGATTATTCAGGGGCCTTATGGAGACATTAATGAGGTTATTCAGGGGCTTTACTGAGACATCAATGAGAGATTATTCAGGGGCCTTATGGAGACATCAATGAGAGATTATTCAGGGGCTTTACAGAGACATCAATGAGAGATTATTCAGGGGCCTTACTGAGACATCAATGTGAGATTATTCAGGGGCTTTACAGAGACATCAATGAGAGATTATTCAGGGGCCTTATGGAGACATTAATGAGGTTATTCAGGGGCTTTACAGAGACATCAATGAGAGATTATTCAGGGGCTTTACAGAGACATCAATGAGAGATTATTCAGGGGCCTTATGGAGACATCAATGTGAGATTATTCAGGGGCCTTATGGAGACATTAATGTGAGATTATTCAGGGGCTTTACAGAGACATCAATGTGAGATTATTCAGGGGCTTTACAGAGACATCAATGAGAGATTATTCAGGGGCCTTATGGAGACATCAATGTGAGATTATTCAGGGGCCTTATGGAGACATTAATGTGAGGTTATTCAGGGGCTTTACAGAGACATCAATGAGAGGTTATTCAGGGGCTTTACAAAGACATCAATGAGATTATTCAGGGGCCTTACAGAGACATCAATGTGAGATTATTCAGGGGCTTTACAGAGACATCAATGTGAGATTATTCAGGGGCCTTACAAAGACATCAATGAGATTATTCAGGGGCCTTACAGAGACATCAATGTGAGATTATTCAGGGGCCTTACAGAGACATCAATGTGAGATTATTCAGGGGCTTTACAAAGACATCAATGAGATTATTCAGGGGCCTTACAGAGACATCAATGTGAGATTATTCAGGGGCTTTACAGAGACATCAATGAGAGGTTATTCAGGGGCTTTACAGAGACATCAATGTGAGATTATTCAGGGGCCTTACTGAGACATCAATGAGAGATTATTCAGGGGCTTTACAGAGACATCAATGAGAGATTATTCAGGGGCTTTACAGAGACATCAATGTGAGATTATTCAGGGGCTTTACAGAGACATCAATGTGAGATTATTCAGGGGCTTTACAGAGACATCAATGAGAGATTATTCAGGGGCCTTACGGAGACATCAATGTGAGATTATTCAGGGGCTTTACAGAGACATCAATGTGAGATTATTCAGGGGCCTTATGGAGACATTAATGAGATTATTCAGGGGCTTTACAGAGACATCAATGAGAGATTATTCAGGGGCCTTACGGAGACATCAATGTGAGATTATTCAGGGGCTTTACAGAGACATCAATGTGAGATTATTCAGGGGCTTTACAGAGACATCAATGTGAGATTATTCAGGGGCTTTACAGAGACATCAATGTGAGATTATTCAGGGGCCTTACGGAGACATCAATGAGATTATTCAGGGGCCTTACGGAGACATCAATGAGAGATTATTCAGGGGCCTTACGGAGACATCAATGAGATTATTCAGGGGCTTTAGAGAGACATCAATGAGAGATTATTCAGGGGCCTTACGGAGACATCAATGTGAGATTATTCAGGGGCTTTACAGAGACATCAATGAGAGATTATTCAGGGGCTTTACAGAGACATCAATGAGAGATTATTCAGGGGCTTTACAGAGACATCAATGAGATTATTCAGGGGCTTTACAGAGACATCAATGAGAGATTATTCAGGGGCCTTACAGAGACATCAATGAGAGATTATTCAGGGGCTTTACAGAGACATCAATGAGAGATTATTCAGGGGCCTTACGGAGACATCAATGAGAGATTATTCAGGGGCCTTACAGAGACATCAATGTGAGATTATTCAGGGGCTTTACAGAGACATCAATGAGAGGTTATTCAGGGGCTTTACAGAGACATCAATGTGAGATTATTCAGGGGCCTTACTGAGACATCAATGAGAGATTATTCAGGGGCTTTACAGAGACATCAATGAGAGATTATTCAGGGGCTTTACAGAGACATCAATGTGAGATTATTCAGGGGCTTTACAGAGACATCAATGTGAGATTATTCAGGGGCTTTACAGAGACATCAATGAGAGCTTATTCAGGGGCCTTATGGAGACATTAATGAGATTATTCAGGGGCTTTACAGAGACATCAATGAGAGATTATTCAGGGGCCTTACGGAGACATCAATGTGAGATTATTCAGGGGCTTTACAGAGACATCAATGTGAGATTATTCAGGGGCTTTACAGAGACATCAATGTGAGATTATTCAGGGGCTTTACAGAGACATCAATGTGAGATTATTCAGGGGCCTTACGGAGACATCAATGAGATTATTCAGGGGCCTTACGGAGACATCAATGAGAGATTATTCAGGGGCCTTACGGAGACATCAATGAGATTATTCAGGGGCTTTAGAGAGACATCAATGAGAGATTATTCAGGGGCCTTACGGAGACATCAATGTGAGATTATTCAGGGGCTTTACAGAGACATCAATGAGAGATTATTCAGGGGCTTTACAGAGACATCAATGAGAGATTATTCAGGGGCTTTACAGAGACATCAATGAGATTATTCAGGGGCTTTACAGAGACATCAATGAGAGATTATTCAGGGGCCTTACAGAGACATCAATGAGAGATTATTCAGGGGCTTTACAGAGACATCAATGAGAGATTATTCAGGGGCCTTACGGAGACATCAATGAGAGATTATTCAGGGGCTTTACAGAGACATCAATGAGATTATTCAGGGGCTTTACAGAGACATCAATGAGAGATTATTCAGGGGCTTTACACAGACATCAATGTGAGATTATTCAGGGGCTTTACAGAGACATCAATGTGAGATTATTCAGGGGCTTACTGAGACATCAATGAGAGGTTATTCAGGGGTTTTACAGAGACATCAATGAGAGATTATTCAGGGGTTTTACAGAGACATCAATGAGAGATTATTCAGGGGCCTTACAGAGACATCAATGAGAGATTATTCAGGGGCTTTACAGAGACATCAATGTGAGATTATTCAGGGGTTTTACAGAGACATCAATGAGAGATTATTCAGGGGCTTTACAGAGACATCAATGTGAGATTATTCAGGGGCTTTACAGAGACATCAATGAGAGATTATTCAGGGGCCTTACAGAGACATCAATGAGAGATTATTCAGGGGCCTTACAGAGACATCAATGAGAGATTATTCAGGGGCCTTACAGAGACATCAATGAGAGATTATTCAGGGGCTTTACAGAGACATCAATGAGAGATTATTCAGGGGCTTTACAGAGACATCAATGAGAGATTATTCAGGGGCCTTACAGAGACATCAATGAGAGATTATTCAGGGGCTTTACAGAGACATCAATGTGAGATTATTCAGGGGCCTTACTGAGACATCAATGAGAGATTATTCAGGGGCTTTACAGAGACATCAATGAGAGATTATTCAGGGGCCTTACTGAGACATCAATGAGAGATTATTCAGGGTCTTTACAGAGACATCAATGTGAGATTATTCAGGGGCCTTATGGAGACATTAATGAGATTATTCAGGGGCCTTACAGAGACATCAATGAGAGATTATTCAGGGGCTTTACAGAGACATCAATGAGAGATTATTCAGGGGCCTTACAGAGACATCAATGAGAGATTATTCAGGGGCTTTACAGAGACATCAATGTGAGATTATTCAGGGGCCTTATGGAGACATTAATGAGATTATTCAGGGGCCTTACAGAGACATCAATGAGAGATTATTCAGGGGCTTTACAGAGACATCAATGAGAGATTATTCAGGGGCCTTATGGAGACATTAATGAGATTATTCAGGGGCTTTACAGAGACATCAATGAGAGGTTATTCAGGGGCTTTACAGAGACATCAATGTGAGATTATTCAGGGGCCTTACTGAGACATCAATGAGAGATTATTCAGGGGCTTTACAGAGACATCAATGAGAGATTATTCAGGGGCTTTACAGAGACATCAATGTGAGATTATTCAGGGGCTTTACAGAGACATCAATGTGAGATTATTCAGGGGCTTTACGGAGACATCAATGTGAGATTATTCAGGGGCCTTATGGAGACATTAATGAGATTATTCAGGGGCTTTACAGAGACATCAATGAGAGATTATTCAGGGGCCTTACGGAGACATCAATGTGAGATTATTCAGGGGCTTTACAGAGACATCAATGTGAGATTATTCAGGGGCTTTACAGAGACATCAATGTGAGGTTATTCAGGGGCTTTACAGAGACATCAATGTGAGATTATTCAGGGGCCTTACGGAGACATCAATGAGATTATTCAGGGGCCTTACGGAGACATCAATGAGAGATTATTCAGGGGCCTTACGGAGACATCAATGAGATTATTCAGGGGCTTTACAGAGACATCAATGAGAGATTATTCAGGGGCCTTACGGAGACATCAATGTGAGATTATTCAGGGGCTTTACAGAGACATCAATGAGAGATTATTCAGGGGCCTTACGGAGACATCAATGAGAGATTATTCAGGGGCCTTACGGAGACATCAATGTGAGATTATTCAGGGGCTTTACAGAGACATCAATGTGAGATTATTCAGGGGCTTTACAGAGACATCAATGTGAGATTATTCAGGGGCTTTACAGAGACATCAATGTGAGATTATTCAGGGGCTTTACAGAGACATCAATGTGAGATTATTCAGGGGCCTTACGGAGACATCAATGAGAGATTATTCAAGGGCTTTACACAGACATCAATGAGAGATTATTCAGGGGCCTTACGGAGACATCAATGTGAGATTATTCAGGGGCCTTACGGAGACATCAATGTGAGATTATTCAGGGGCTTTACAGAGACATCAATGAGAGATTATTCAGGGGCTTTACAGAGACATCAATGAGAGATTATTCAGACAGAGACATCAATGAGAGATTATTCAGGGGCTTTACAGAGACATCAATGAGAGATTATTCAGGGGCTTTACAGAGACATCAATGAGAGATTATTCAAGGGCTTTACACAGACATCAATGAGAGATTATTCAGGGGCCTTACGGAGACATCAATGTGAGATTATTCAGGGGCTTTACAGAGACATCAATGAGAGATTATTCAGGGGCTTTACAGAGACATCAATGTGAGATTACAGAGACATCAATGAGAGATTATTCAGACAGAGACATCAATGAGAGATTATTCAGGGGCCTTATGGAGACATCAATGTGAGATTATTCAGGGGCTTTACAGAGACATCAATGAGAGATTATTCAGGGGCTTTACAGAGACATCAATGAGAGATTATTCAGGGGCTTTACAGAGACATCAATGAGAGATTATTCAGGGGCTTTACAGAGACATCAATGAGAGATTATTCAGGGGCTTTACAGAGACATCAATGAGAGATTATTCAGGGGCTTTACAGAGACATCATTGTGAGATTATTCAGGGGCCTTATGGAGACATTAATGAGAGATTATTCAGGGGCTTTACAGAGACATCAATGTGAGATTATTCAGGGGCCTTACGGAGACATCAATGTGAGATTATTCAGGGGCTTTACAGAGACATCAATGAGAGATTATTCAGGGGCCTTACGGAGACATCAATGAGAGATTATTCAGGGGCTTTACAGAGACATCAATGAGAGATTATTCAGGGGCCTTACGGAGACATCAATGAGAGATTATTCAGGGGCTTTACAGAGACATCAATGTGAGATTATTCAGGGGCTTTACGGACACATCAATGTGAGATTATTCAGGGGCTTTACAGAGACATCAATGAGAGATTATTCAGGGGCCTTACAGAGACATCAATGAGAGATTATTCAGGGGCTTTACAGAGACATCAATGTGAGATTATTCAGGGGCTTTACAGAGACATCAATGAGAGATTATTCAGGGGCCTTACGGAGACATCAGTGTGAGATTATTCAGGGGCTTTACAGAGACATCAATGTGAGATTATTCAGGGGCCTTACGGAGACATTAATGAGATTATTCAGGGGCCTTACTGAGACATCAATGTGAGATTATTCAGGGGCCTTACGGAGACATTAATGACATTATTCAGGGACCTTACGGAGACATCAATGTGAGATTATTCAGGGGGCTTACGGAGACATTAATGAGATTATTCAGGGGCCTTACGGAGACATCAGTGTGAGATTATTCAGGGGCTTTACAGAGACATCAATGAGATTATTCAGGGGCCTTACAGAGACATCAATGTGAAATTATTCAGGGGCTTTACAGAGACATCAATGAGAGATTATTCAGGGGCTTTACAGAGACATCAATGAGAGATTATTCAGGGGCCTTACGGAGACATCAATGAGAGATTATTCAGGGGCTTTACAGAGACATCAATGTGAGATTATTCAGGGGCTTTACAGAGACATCAATGAGAGATTATTCAGGGGCTTTACGGAGACATCAATGAGAGATTATTCAGGGGCCTTACGGAGACATCAATGAGAGATTATTCAGGGGCCTTACGGAGACATCAATGTGAGATTATTCAGGGGCTTTACAGAGACATCAATGAGAGATTATTCAGGGGCCTTACGGAGACATCAATGAGAGATTATTCAGGGGCCTTACGGAGACATCAATGAGAGATTATTCAGGGGCTTTACAGAGACATCAATGTGAGATTATTCAGGGGCTTTACAGAGACATCAATGAGAGATTATTCAGGGGCTTTACAGAGACATCAATGTGAGATTATTCAGGGGCTTTACAGAGACATCAATGAGAGATTATTCAGGGGCTTTACAGAGACATCAATGTGAGATTATTCAGGGGCTTTACAGAGACATCAATGAGAGATTATTCAGGGGCTTTACAGAGACATCAATGAGAGATTATTCAGGGGCCTTACGGAGACATCAATGTGAGATTATTCAGGGGCCTTACGGAGACATCAATGTGAGATTATTCAGGGGCTTTACAGAGACATCAATGTGAGATTATTCAGGGGCCTTACTGAGACATCAATGAGAGATTATTCAGGGGCCTTACGGAGACATCAATGAGAGATTATTCAGACAGAGACATCAATGAGAGATTATTCAGGGGCCTTACGGAGACATCATTGTGAGATTATTCAGGGGCTTTACAGAGACATCAATGAGAGATTATTCAGGGGCCTTACAGAGACATCATTGTGAGATTATTCAGGGGCCTTACGGAGACATCATTGTGAGATTATTCAGGGGCCCTACGGAGACATCATTGTGAGATTATTCAGGGGCTTTACAGAGACATCAATGAGAGATTATTCAGGGGCCTTACGGAGACATCAATGAGAGATTATTCAGGGGCTTTACAGAGACATCAATGAGAGATTATTCAGGGGCCTTACAGAGACATCATTGTGAGATTATTCAGGGGCCTTACGGAGACATCATTGTGAGATTATTCAGGGGCAGGCGCTGACTCTGCATTTTGGGCAGCGATTGCTCCCGATTTGGAAGGATTGGCAGCTTCCCAGAGGGCTTTTTTGGATGTCATGTCTTGCATACCTGAGTTTACCACTTAGTGTTGAAAAGATGAATAAACGAGCTATCCTGGGATCAGTGGCCTGCTCTTCTACTCCCAAACTCCAGGTACAGCTGGGAACTAAATGAATTCACCGTGTTTCTTCATCCAACGATTCCAAGACCTTCGCATTTTCCATCAATCTTCTCAGAGAGGAGTAAAGTTCGGCATTCGTGTTGAGTCTGATGGAAAACAGAAGAAAAAAAAAGACATCATGGTCTCACTAATTTGAACAACATTTTGCAATTTCACAAGGTCATTGATTGGGCGTAAGACAATGTTTAACTCCGCCGCCGAAGGTGGACGGAGGCTATGTTTTCACTCACCCCTGTCTGTTTGTCTGTGAGCAGGATATGTCAAAGTTGTGCACGGCTTCTGACAAAATTTGGTGGACAGGTTAGGTGTGTGACAAAGACGAATATATTAGATTTTAGTGAACATCCAGATCCGGATACGAGAAGTTTTTCAGAGATTCCGCACCATTGAGAGACGGGGCCAATAAGGAAATACAGCACGATATCCCAAAAGGTTACGGATGAATTAGGATGGAACTTGGTGGACAGGTCGGGTGTGTGACAAGGACAATATACAGATGATTCTGCCATACGAGACAGGACTTGTGTTATGGTTGTACGTTTGTGTTGCGCAACCTGCAGCTCCATACTGGCTCCGATTACAGAGTGTCGTCACGTTTGCAGACGAGGAAAAAACAAAAAACGGGAAGTTGGCAGCAACCGTTAAAAACACAACAACGTATGTCCAAGGCAATTGAAATGGAGAAATCACATGTGGAGTTGGAGGACAAAAACAATACTGTAGGGACAGATCGCAAACTGCACCGAAAGGAACTCCGTCAGTGTTTTTTAATGACAGAGGGCACGCGTGACTTCTGTGAACTTGAAGCTGTGGTGAGGATTTATGGAAGTTAACGGGCCTAATAAATTAATTTCAGGATTCGTGTACTCGCAAGTTAAAAAATCTGGAAAACGGCAACTTGCTCACATGTGAGAGTCATGAGACATGGTGACATCATGTCTGTTTATACTTTTCATTCGCCATCCAAAATGGCAGCAGTTAGTACACTGCTCGGCCCAAGAGGTGCGTTCAATAACTTTTCCTGTCATCCCCGGCCTAACTTCCCCCACGGAAAACCCCAAAAGATGGTGGGATGAATTGTCGCCGGAAAAGAACGGGTGGTAGACCCGGACGTGTTGAAGCTACAACCACCGTAACGTTTCTCGGTCTTACTTCTCCACCATCGTGCCGATGCTCACACAAGCTTCATCCGCTGCTTCTCGGAAAGCCTCATCAGGGTGAGCGATTCGGATGAAGTCGGCCTGCAACCATCGCGGTTTGGGAAAATGTGAAATCAAAATGCTCGTTGCTGAAAGTTATACAAACAGGTGAACAAAGCATTTCACTCTCCCTCAATGTACAGAAGCCAAGGTACTTTGGACAAACTTTCAAAGGGCATTTATAAAAATAAAAAAACAACTACAAACTAGAATGGCTCTCGGGACAGCACATACCTCCACCTGAACAGTTTACCATTTGTAACCCACTGATAGGCCGTGTATGGCAAGACTTGGATCCGGATCTTCACCAAAATCGAATCGATCCGGCCTTGTCACATACCCAACCTGTGCACCACGTTTTGGCCGAATCCATCCGTAACCTTTTCAGATATCGTGCTATATAATCGTTTTTGGCCTGATCGCTCAATGGTGAAGAATCACTTTAAAATTCCAATATCCGGATCCAGATCGTCACCAAAGTTGAATCGATCCGGCCTTGTCACACACCCAACCTGTGCACCACGTTTTGGCCGAATCCATCCGTAACCTTTTCAGATATCGTGCTATATAATCGTTTTTGGCTTGATCGCTCAATGGTGAAGAATCACTTTAAAATTCCAATATCCGGATCCAGATCGTCACCAAATTGAATCTATTCGTCCTCGTCACACACCCAACCTGTGCACCACGTATTGGCCGAATCCATCCGTAACCTTTTCAGATATCGTGCTATATAATCGTTTTTGGCCTGATCCCTCGATGGTGAAGAATCACTTTAAAATTCCAATATCCGGATCCAGATCGTCACCAAAATTGAATCGATCCGGCCTCATCACATACCCAACCTGTGCACCACATTTTGGCCGAATCCATCCATAACCTTTTCAGATATCGTGCTATATAATCGTTTTTGGCCTGATCCCTCAATGGTGAAGAATGACTTTAAAATTCTAGTATCCGGATCCGGATCTCCACCAAAATTGAATCTATTCGTCCTCGTCACACACCCAACCTATGCACCAAGTATTGGCCGAATCCATCCGTAACCTTTTCAGATATCGTGCTATATAATCGTTTTTGGCCTGATCGCTCAATGGTGAAGAATCCCTTTAAAATTCCAATATCCGGATCCAGATCGTCACCAAATTGAATCTATTCGTCCTCGTCACACACCCAACCTATGCACCAAGTATTGGCCGAATCCATCCATAACCTTTTCAAATATTGTGCTATATAATCGTTTTTGACCTGATCGCTCAATGGTGAAGAATCCCTTTAAAATTCCAATATCCGGATCCAGATAGTCACAAGAATTGAATCGATCCGGCCTTGTCACACACCCAACCTGTGCACCAAATTTCATCCAAGTCCGTCCATAACTATTTGAGACATCGTTCTCACAGACAGAGAGATGGGGGTGAAAATATAACGTCTGAATAAAGATAAGTAAAAAAGTTAATTTCAGCCCATTAGTACTTTTTCTGCGTTCACAAATCGCCACAGTTGCTTCCAGTGTAACCAGGGGCCGATTATATTTATTTACTCTCATCAAAATGGATACATCCACACACCTACTCTCCCATATCATGCCAACTACTGATACATTGGTGTCCTTTCAAAGTGAGAATCGTAATGAAAAATATGAACTTGAATGTGTATCGTTTTCGCCACGTGACCTTTGTGGCACAACATGACAGCCTGATGAACAACATCCTCTAAATATCCCCCAAAACCCCCATTTTAACATCAACATGCTCGGAGACATGACAAGATGCCGTCTTCATGCAAAGCGATTCACAAAAACACCTCAAAGCTCAATTTATATCAATAAGCACTTGTTAAAGTTGGTCAATCTTCTATATCCATAACGCTCAAATCAATTAAATATATATATATATATATATGTATATGTTTTTCTTTACTTTAATAAAGCACCTAAAGTTTTGATTAAGATAAGTTTTTGACCACATTCGCACATTTCTGTGCATCGAAACATCGTCCAAGAATATTGAAAAGATGAAGAAACTTTTTACATCATCGGGGCCATCGCTGAGGAGTAAAATGTGCAAGTCATTTACAATGGGGATGTTAAAGGTGAACAACGACAAGGTGAATGGTGAAAATGAGACGTACATACAAAACAAGCAAATTGAAAGGGATGGCGTACAGACGTGGTGACGCCTGTGACATAAATCCAACAAATCCTGTGCGCTGTCCAGCAAATATTCCTTCAGGTCGCACAAGATCTGCCAGCAACCCTCTTCTGGTGAAACTGCCAAAATCAAGACTCTCTGCTCACCTTCACTCCTTCATTCCTCTTTTCTCCCGCCTCCGGAACAATCTCCCTCACTCCCTTCAATCCCACTCCTCCCTCCAGGTCTTTAAAACAGCTTAAACCACCAGCTCTTATCTTCCCCCATCCAAAACCTTGATCTTTTCTACCCCCCGTTAATCCACCTCCTTCAAATTCCCTGTTTTCTTTCCTGAAATCCGCTTCAGTGTACATCGCCTTCACTGAAATCCCCTTCACCTGAAATCCCCTTCACTGTAGTGTACATCTTGTTTATCCCGTGTAATTCAACCCAGCCCTCTCCCTTCCACAGATCTCCCGATGTCCCTGTTCTCTACTGTTGTTGTGCTTCCCTCTCTCTCCTCCTCTTGTCTCTCGCTCCCTTTATTATGTTGTTGCGGTTTTGAGATTGTAAATATGACATCATTAAAGGTTAAAGGTTTGCCCCCCATAGTTAGTCCACAAGCAACACGTAGGCCCATTAGAATTAGTTATGTCATAGTATGTGTAAGAGTAGGCCATTTCCCTAGTGACATCTGCGTTGTGTAAAGAAATGAGCTTAGGTCCTTTTCATTTTGCGGCCACCCTTCATTTTCATCTATGGGCAAACTCGATCCCGCGCCCCATTTGGCATCCCTCAAGTTTGTTACGCTTTGGCTACCAGCAGCGTTCGCTGCCCTTGGTTTTGCTCGAAACTAGTCGGGGACCACGAGGTAGGCCTAAGAAGAGGGAGGAGCGCGAAGGTCGAGGTGTGGCCGCGACAAGCAGCACGTCAGAGGCGGTGATGGTAAGAGAAACAGCCAACCAGGGCTGAGAGGGCATGGCATGATAGGGCGTGGTAAAGAGCGTCTAGTAAGTGCTGGAAGGTTCGCTGGGCAAAGCTATATAAGCGAGTGCACAAAGCCCTTGAAAGGACTCGTGCGACAGGACTTGATGAGGACTCGCATGCATACGGAGCTATGAGAAGGGAGAGGCAGGCACTCGTGTTGAGAGAGAACTGTGTTGGAGAGAACTGATCCGGAGCACTCGTGTGAGGAGAACTGAGGTCCGGCGTGCACACGGCAGTGTCGAGAGCCCTTGATTGAGAAGCGCATATTGAACTATTCGCTTATTACGTACGCGGCCGCAGCCGGCAAGTGTAACCGCCAAAGCCAGCCCTACGGTTCGCCCTGTAATAATCCCGTGCGCGAAAACGACACGTGGAGAGCTCCTGCCGTCTTTATCCATCTTCTTCGCGGTGCGAGTTGGGGACCGGAGGAAGAGCTGCCCAGACGCCATCTCTGGACCATCGACCTGTTCATCTGCAACCCCGTGTGAGTGTGTCTGAGAGTGAACGGGCCCGTTTGTCTTGGGATAAGTTAAGACTGTGATTAAGGCTGCACTGTGTATTCTTCTTCTTCTTATTGTACAAAGTGTAAATAAACCTTGTTATTCCTTTCTTCCAAATTCGACCGTTTCCATAATTTCCTCCATTGGGTAAGCGTGGCACGATTACGAACCGCTTGGATCCGTTTTAGTCATTGATAACGGCTCGGGTCACGGGTTCGCTACCGCTCGGCGTTTCCACCAACACCCGTGATTTGGGCAGGGCTTATTTCCTCGTTTCCGGTCAGCGCGAGTAATTAGGTAATAGTGATTAGTCCTACGACCCTACTTCGCGCTGTCCGGGAAGGACGTCATCGGTCCCGGGTCCCGTCGGCTAGTCAAAGGCAAGGCGACTAATCCCCCCTTGGTAAGGGGAAAGGCCGGCGCAGAGATCCGCAACAATATGTTATGTGTTAGCTCTTATACGAGCCTTGAATTATTACACAAAAAAGTTAAAAAATAAAAATAATAAAATAATAAAATAATAAATCCTTATCCTGACCACATGATATACCGTACTTTATTTCACCCCAAACGTGCACGCTTCCTGGGGTTTGTGCGCATGCGCAGAGCATTCTGGGGCAGATTATGTCATTTTGAAAGTCGCGTATTAACCTTGTGAGTCAAATGGCCATTGCTACTACGACTACTGCTACTACTATAACAGCCCCCAATTAATCCCATCTTCTTGCGGGGTCTGCCTGGGAAGGTTATTTTACCCAAGTTTTTTGCCAACAGGCTTACAAGGCCTGAAGCTCAACTGGAGGTGGCAGGAAATGACAATTTGTTCAGGGCTCTACCGATACCTCATCTACACTTCGTGAAAAACACCGCCATTTTTAGCATACACCAACTAATGCTAGCTTGTGAGACATCCGGCTTAACATCCATCTGAAGGATGGTGCATTTTGTGATGTGCCCTTTCTGAAAAGCACCAATCTGACAGTATTAGTCGGGTCGGGAATCAAACCCAGACCTTACGCAACTCAAAGGTAAGCCTGGTACCTCTCTCTACTCCATCCTGTGGGACATCATCACTTTACCAATTCAGCAGATCACATGACACGTGAGAATTACTGAAGCAGCTCTGCATCCTTAGTCCACATCAGTCACCACACCCAGGCATTCAATGTGTGCGTGCACCTGAGTACATCAAATGGATATATTACCTGTCTGAAGTATTTTGTACCAAGAACACACCTTTCAGTGAACAATCCAAGGCATACGGCACAATTGATGCTTCAAGGCTTCGGACGACTGTCATGACAAAAATTATTGAAGTTTACCTGTACCCAATGTTCGTCCGAAGGGTAAATCGTATCCTGACACAAACACTATGAGTTGAGGGAATCCACTTCTCACCAGGTCAGCAACTCGACACAGACAATCGGACAGTTCATCAAAGAGCTCGACGACCCTCGGGCCAGGCTCTGCTCGACAAGCCTCCTCTACGAGGCACTCGGCTCTCTGCAGTGCGGTGCGACGAGCCTCCGTAAATCCCTCGGGGCAATTAAGCTCAGGTACACCAAACAAGCCCTGAAAAGGTATGGTGAAAAACAACAACCAGGCAACATGTTCAAGATTAGTCGACCAGGGTATTGCTTGTACATTTTCATTTTGAAAAGTCCTTGCAAAACACAGAGCCAACTGCGGCGGTGCTCAGAATGTGGTAGCGCCCAGATAAGTCGGAATTGAACGTACGTTGGTTGCATTTGCTTTCATGAGAGACTGCTGAGCCTGCATGTTGAAGGCTGCACCCACGGGAGACCATGTGACCACACATCTCTGGGACCGGCGAGACTTTGGGACACGGTGGAGAGCTCGCCACGCGTGGTTCCATCGAAGCGCTGCTCGACTCGTGGTGAACATGTCCTCAAAGCTCTGCAAAAGAACAAGTTCAGGATAAAGGTGGAAGGTCGGCCTCGGTATGGCAAGTCTTCAACTAAAAGGACAATGACACATATCCATTTATTACGTATGCACATATGGCAGACATTTTGACAACTACTCATCCATACCTTAGATAGGGGGTTAGGCATGGATGAGTGTGGTTGTCCATCAAGTTATTACCCTGCGCTTGCGAAGCGAAATGCAGGGTTAAGCATTCGGGTCCATCCGTACGTCGTATGTACGTACGTACATACGTACATGCGTGTCTGCATTTTAAAAATTCATTTTCTCGGCAACCGTTGGTCCCATTGACATGAAATTTTCACCATCGGAGGAACTCCTCCTGTAGAATATTTTAGTGAACATTATGACGTCACAGGTCACGTAGTACTGGTGCCATCTTGGAAAAACCAAAACACTTTGCACCTCTATATCTCAAAAACCGCTGCACAGAAATAATTGAGACAGGTCTCATTGCAAATAACTCTCCATGCGGAATAACATATGTGAATGATGACATCATAGGTGCCGCTGTTATGACGTCATAATTCGACAAGTAAACAACTATCCAATCAGGATGCAATTTCTTAAGTATCTTCTCAGTATAAATTGATGCAGAAATAAAATTATAATGACGTCGTATGTCACGTGGTTCGGCCGCCATATTGTTTTGAGTGAAAAGCCTGAAAAACCACTGAAATCCAATTTTCTCCAGAACGACAGAACAGATCGAGGCCAAACTTTGCAGGCAGAATCGCATACCCATGACGAACAAAAAAGTCAGCGAGCATGACGTCATGCGTCACATGGTTTCGGAGTTATGACGTTTTTAAGCATAAACTTTTAAAACCTAGCTCCTCCCTCATTTTTGATCCTATCGAGGGGAAACTTCACAGATGTGTTCAGCATATCAGTCTGCTAAAATGACCTTTTGGAAATTGTGATAGGTGACATGGTTTGGCAGATATAAATACTTAAACGAAAATATTTAAAATTTTATAACTCTTGAACCGCTTCATTGATCGATGTGAAACTTTATATTATAGTAGAGGTCATTAAGTGTAACAAGTGTGGAAAATTTCAAGATGATTGGACGTACGATCTGGAAGCTAGAAGTTGTTATTGCGTGAAGAAGAAGAGTCTTCTCTAGTGGGCATTGAATTATTTATCACACTGCACATGATGAGCAGGCAAAGTACGGAGCGACCTCACGGGATCATTTTGACCTCAAATAAAATTCTGATTTCAGATTTGTCAATCGCTGAGGTATATTAACACACGACCAAAACAGATTTGGCGAAATTCCGACGATTTTTGACGAAAATATAACATTTGTGTCTGCATTTCAGTAAAGTAAAGTGTGTGCCGTGTCAGCATTTTAAAAATTGAAACGTGGCTCATTGTAAATAACTCCATGTGGGGAATAGGTGTTGTTAACGATGACGTCATTGGTGCCATAATTATGACGTCATAATTCGACAGGTACAACGCTTAGTCTGATCGGTTTGAAATTTAATTGAGCATGATCTATGCAACGATTATTTAGATAATATAAATGTATGATGTCATCGCTCACGTGGTCTGGCAGCCATATTGGATCAAAAAAAAAAAACGTTCAAAAATAGAAGAGTTGGCTCACACCAAGTTGACTGTGCAGGGTAAGTATTCTATGAATACCATCTAGTTATTATTGTTATAAAAGGATGGCTCTGATAGTATTACATCGTATTTTAATAACAAAACATGAATTCAGATTTCAACTCCTGCTGAAAGGTAACCTTCACCTAGTTTGGTGGGACCGTTGCAGCGGTTATAGACCCGGAATGGTACTAGCCAGAGCCATATTCTCTGACCTGGTACGACATAGACCTCAGGTGACGAAATCAAATGGGACATTGTTCAAAAATCAAGTGAATAAAGAGGTGCTAACAAGGTGGCAAAAAAACTCTTAACTTGCACTCGTGTATAAAGATGTCAGTACAAAGGCCTAACTTGACTTGCTCGAAGATGTAAGGATCATGAGGGGTCATGAGTGGTGCACCCCCTCCCCAACCCCTCCAGGGAACGCTTAAGGTCTCTCCAAAGTAAAGAGTACTCCGAGATGCAGCACTACGTCAGGACGGCGGTTAATAGTCGAATCGGAGCCCCCAATGGATCAAGTCGCCCACGAGACACACGTGAAGCACAATTCCTTAATCGTTAATGGAGCGTGAGAGGGTAACGTACCGAACCTCCAAAGCGATGCTTTACACATGTCCAAACGGTCCAACACACGCAAGACCGCTTAATCCTTAATGTGATGGCAAAATCGAACTCCTCCAAATTAATTATATCAGACGTTCCGCGAATTCAGGAATTCACTTTCGATGTTTGTTGAAAGTGACACATTGAATTGGCGGATACTCCGGAGACTCCGGATAGACAAACTTCGTGTCGTAAAGAAAAACAATACCTTCGACGAAAACAACGAAGATACAAAGAAAATGTAACTGTTCATTTATAAGAATAAAGGAAAGTTATTTTAGCATTATATCACCAGGTAATACTTCAGGACGCGGTAGAACTAATTTGGGGTGTATTGCAGACATTCAGTCAGCTAAAACAGACTTACCTTTTATTTTTCCGGTTCATCGACATTCCGACGGAATTAAATTCTGATTTTCCAATAAGATTAAACTTTAAGGGATGCAAGTATATGGTTTTTGTTCGTAATTCGCAGAAAACGCAGTGTCCATTTTAATGCGCCTAGTTCGGTCAATCTCGGGCAAGGCGCTTCATGACGCCATTATTGATCCAATGAAGGATGCGGGGTGGGCGGAGATTCCTGTGACGTAACATACCCACGTGTATTCAGCAAAGGAAGGAGATTCCCGAACCCAGTCAGGTTAATATGTCCTGTCTATGAAAGTCGGTGAAACTTATATCAATTGAATCCGACTATGAAGTCCTGTTGGTGGAGGCCTAAATAACAATGGCAGGCTTGGTAGGTCGAACGTCCTCCTCCTGCTTCCTCCTTGTACTTGTACAATAAATCGCTCAAACAGGATGAATCCGACAAATCCAGGAATACACAAAAATGTATCCTTTGGGATACGAGATTTGCTTTGTTTACGATCGCGCCGTTTCCACAGCGACGCAGCAGTCACAGCCTCACGTGGTACACAAAATACACCACGTGCGGTTGGTTTGACATTGCTCTTGGAGGAGTTTAGTACGTGAGGAGTCGGGAGGTTAACATTTATTAGACTTTTAAACATCAATCTTGGTTATATACTAAAATCTAACCTAATCTTGATCATGTTACCTCTCTCAGGTTAACATTAATTTATTAGACTTTTAAACATCAATCTTGGTTATTTACTAAAATCTAACCTGATCTTGATCATGTTACCTCTCTCAGGTTAACATTTATTAGACTTTTAAACATCAATCTTGGTTATTTACTAAAATCTAACCTGATCTTGATCATGTTACCTCTCTCAGGTTAACATTAATTTATTAGACTTTTAAACATCAATCTTGGTTATTTACTAAAATCTAACCTGATCTTGATCATGTTACCTCTCTCAGGTTAACATTTATTAGACTTTTAAACATCAATCTTGGTTATATACTAAAATCTAACCTGATCTTGATCCTGTTACCTCTCTCAGGTTAACATTTATTAGACTTTTAAACATCAATCTTGGTTATTTACTAAAATCTAACCTGATCTTGATCCTGTTACCTCTCTCAGGTTAACATTTATTAGACTTTTAAACATCAATCTTGGTTATTTACTCAAATCTAACCTGATCTTGATCTTGTTACCTCTCTCAGGTTAACATTTATTAGACTTTTAAACATCAATCTTGGTTATATACTAAAATCTAACCTGATCTTGATCATGTTACCTCTCTCAGGTTAACATTAATTTATTAGACTTTTAAACATCAATCTTGGTTATTTACTAAAATCTAACCTGATCTTGATCATGTTACCTCTCTCAGGTTAACGTTTATTAGACTTTTAAACATCAATCTTGGTTATTTACTAAAATCTAACCTGATCTTGATCTTGTTACCTCTCTCAGGTTAACATTTATTAGACTTTTAAACATCAATCTTGGTTATTTACTAAAATCTAACCTGATCTTGATCTTGTTACCTCTCTCAGGTTAACGTTTATTAGACTTTTAAACATCAATCTTGGTTATTTACTAAAATCTAACCTGATCTTGATCATGTTACCTCTCTCAGGTTAACATTTATTAGAATTTTAAACATCAATCTTGATTATTTACTAAAATCTAACCTGATCTTTATCCTGTTACCTCTCTCAGGTTAACATTTATTAGAATTTTAAACATCAATCTTGGTTATTTACTAAAATCTAACCTGATCTTGATCATGTTACCTCTCTCAGGTTAACTTTTATTGGAATTTTAAACATCACTCTTGATTATTTAATAAAATCTAACCTGATCTTGATCTTGTTACCTCTCTCAGGTTAGCTTTTATTAGACTTTTAAACATCACTCTTGGTTATTTACTAAAATCTAACCTGATCTTGATCATGTTACCTCTCTCAGGTTAACATTTATTAGACTTTTAAACATCAATCTTGGTTATTTACTAAAATCTAACCTAATCTTGATCTTGTTACCTCTCTCAGGTTAAAATTTATTAGACTTTTAAACAACAATCTTGGTTATTTACTAAAATCTAACCTGATCTTGATCATGTTACCTCTCTCAGGTTAACGTTTATTCGACTTTTAAACATCAATCTTGGTTATTTACTAAAATCTAACCTGATCTTGATCATGTTACCTCTCTCAGGTTAACATTTATTAGACTTTTAAATATCAATCTTGGTTATTTACTAAAATCTAACCTGATCTTGATCAGGTTACCTCTCTCAGGTTAACATTTATTAGACTTTTAAACATCAATCTTGGTTATTTACTAAAATCTAACCTGATCTTGATCTTGTTACCTCTCTCAGGTTAACATTTATTAGACTTTTAAACATCAATCTTGGTTATTTACTAAAATCTAACCTGATCTTGATCATGTTACCTCTCTCAGGTTAACATTTATTAGACTTTTAAACATCAATCTTGGTTATTTACTAAAATCTCACCTGATCTTGATCATGTTACCTCTCTCAGGTTAACATTTATAAGACTTTAAAACATCAATCTTGGTTATTTACGAAAATCTAACCTGATCTTGATCTTGTTACCTCTCTCAGGTTAACATTTATTAGAATTTTAAACATCAATCTTGGTTATTTACTAAAATATAACCTGATTTGCTCATGTTACCTCTCTCAGGTTAACGTTTATTAGACTTTTAAACATCAATCTTGGTTATTTACTAAAATCTAACCTGATCTTGATAATGTTACCTCTCTCAGGTTAACATTTATTAGACTTTTAAACATCATTCTTGGTTATTTACTAAAATCTAACCTAATCTTGATCATGTTACCTCTCTCAGGTTAACGTTTATTAGACTTTTAAACATCAATCTTGGTTATTTACTAAAATATAACCTGATCTTGCTCATGTTACCTCTCTCAGGTTAACGTTTATTAGACTTTTAAACATCAATCTTGGTTATTTACTAAAATCTAACCTGATCTTGATCATGTTACCTCTCTCAGGTTAACTTTTATTGGACTTTTAAACATCATTCTTGGTTATTTACTAAAATCTAACCTGATCTTGATCCTGTTACCTCTCTCAGGTTAACTTTTATTAGCCTTTTAAACATCAATCTTGGTTATATACTAAAATCTAACCTAATCTTGATCATGTTACCTCTCTCAGGTTAACATTAATTTATTAGACTTTTAAACATCAATCTTGGTTATTTACTAAAATCTAACCTGATCTTGATCATGTTACCTCTCTCAGGTTAACATTTATTAGACTTTTAAACATCAATCTTGGTTATTTACTAAAATCTAACCTGATCTTGATCATGTTACCTCTCTCAGGTTAACATTAATTTATTAGACTTTTAAA
Source organism: Myxine glutinosa (assembly GCF_964187855.1). Classification (NCBI taxonomy): domain Eukaryota; kingdom Metazoa; phylum Chordata; class Myxini; order Myxiniformes; family Myxinidae; genus Myxine; species Myxine glutinosa. The sequence continues at coordinate 107,159,836 of NC_136265.1, read as the reverse complement.
CATCAATCTTGGTTATTTACTAAAATCTAACCTGATCTTGATCATGTTACCTCTCTCAGGTTAACATTTATTAGACTTTTAAACATCAATCTTGGTTATATACTAAAATCTAACCTAATCTTGATCATGTTACCTCTCTCAGGTTAACATTAATTTATTAGACTTTTAAACATCAATCTTGGTTATTTACTAAAATCTAACCTGATCTTGATCATGTTACCTCTCTCAGGTTAACATTTATTAGACTTTTAAACATCAATCTTGGTTATTTACTAAAATCTAACCTGATCTTGATCCTGTTACCTCTCTCAGGTTAACATTTATTAGACTTTTAAACATCAATCTTGGTTATATACTAAAATCTAACCTGATCTTGATCCTGTTACCTCTCTCAGGTTAACATTTATTAGACTTTTAAACATCAATCTTGGTTATTTACTAAAATCTAACCTGATCTTGATCATGTTACCTCTCTCAGGTTAACGTTTATTCGACTTTTAAACATCAATCTTGGTTATTTACTAAAATCTAACCTGATCTTGATCATGTTACCTCTCTCAGGTTAACATTTATTAGACTTTTAAATATCAATCTTGGTTATTTACTAAAATCTAACCTGATCTTGATCAGGTTACCTCTCTCAGGTTAACATTTATTAGACTTTTAAACATCAATCTTGGTTATTTACTAAAATCTAACCTGATCTTGATCTTGTTACCTCTCTCAGGTTAACATTTATTAGACTTTTAAACATCAATCTTGGTTATTTACTAAAATCTAACCTGATCTTGATCATGTTACCTCTCTCAGGTTAACATTTATTAGACTTTTAAACATCAATCTTGGTTATTTACTAAAATCTCACCTGATCTTGATCATGTTACCTCTCTCAGGTTAACATTTATAAGACTTTAAAACATCAATCTTGGTTATTTACGAAAATCTAACCTGATCTTGATCTTGTTACCTCTCTCAGGTTAACATTTATTAGAATTTTAAACATCAATCTTGGTTATTTACTAAAATATAACCTGATTTGCTCATGTTACCTCTCTCAGGTTAACGTTTATTAGACTTTTAAACATCAATCTTGGTTATTTACTAAAATCTAACCTGATCTTGATAATGTTACCTCTCTCAGGTTAACATTTATTAGACTTTTAAACATCATTCTTGGTTATTTACTAAAATCTAACCTAATCTTGATCATGTTACCTCTCTCAGGTTAACGTTTATTAGACTTTTAAACATCAATCTTGGTTATTTACTAAAATATAACCTGATCTTGCTCATGTTACCTCTCTCAGGTTAACGTTTATTAGACTTTTAAACATCAATCTTGGTTATTTACTAAAATCTAACCTGATCTTGATCATGTTACCTCTCTCAGGTTAACTTTTATTGGACTTTTAAACATCATTCTTGGTTATTTACTAAAATCTAACCTGATCTTGATCCTGTTACCTCTCTCAGGTTAACTTTTATTAGCCTTTTAAACATCAATCTTGGTTATATACTAAAATCTAACCTAATCTTGATCATGTTACCTCTCTCAGGTTAACATTAATTTATTAGACTTTTAAACATCAATCTTGGTTATTTACTAAAATCTAACCTGATCTTGATCATGTTACCTCTCTCAGGTTAACATTTATTAGACTTTTAAACATCAATCTTGGTTATTTACTAAAATCTAACCTGATCTTGATCATGTTACCTCTCTCAGGTTAACATTAATTTATTAGACTTTTAAACATCAATCTTGGTTATTTACTAAAATCTAACCTGATCTTGATCATGTTACCTCTCTCAGGTTAACATTTATTAGACTTTTAAACATCAATCTTGGTTATATACTAAAATCTAACCTAATCTTGATCATGTTACCTCTCTCAGGTTAACATTAATTTATTAGACTTTTAAACATCAATCTTGGTTATTTACTAAAATCTAACCTGATCTTGATCATGTTACCTCTCTCAGGTTAACATTTATTAGACTTTTAAACATCAATCTTGGTTATTTACTAAAATCTAACCTGATCTTGATCCTGTTACCTCTCTCAGGTTAACATTTATTAGACTTTTAAACATCAATCTTGGTTATATACTAAAATCTAACCTGATCTTGATCCTGTTACCTCTCTCAGGTTAACATTTATTAGACTTTTAAACATCAATCTTGGTTATTTACTAAAATCTAACCTGATCTTGATCCTGTTACCTCTCTCAGGTTAACATTTATTAGACTTTTAAACATCAATCTTGGTTATTTACTAAAATCTAACCTGATCTTGATCTTGTTACCTCTCTCAGGTTAACATTTATTAGACTTTTAAACATCAATCTTGGTTATTTACTAAAATCTAACCTGATCTTGATCTTGTTACCTCTCTCAGGTTAACGTTTATTAGACTTTTAAACATCAATCTTGGTTATTTACTAAAATCTAACCTGATCTTGATCATGTTACCTCTCTCAGGTTAACATTTATTAGAATTTTAAACATCAATCTTGATTATTTACTAAAATCTAACCTGATCTTGATCCTGTTACCTCTCTCAAGTTAACATTTATTAGAATTTTAAACATCAATCTTGATTATTTACTAAAATCTAACCTGATCTTTATCCTGTTACCTCTCTCAGGTTAACATTTATTAGAATTTTAAACATCAATCTTGGTTATTTACTAAAATCTAACCTGATCTTGATCATGTTACCTCTCTCAGGTTAACTTTTATTGGAATTTTAAACATTACTCTTGATTATTTAATAAAATCTAACCTGATCTTGATCTTGTTACCTCTCTCAGGTTAGCTTTTATTAGACTTTTAAACATCACTCTTGGTTATTTACTAAAATCTAACCTGATCTTGATCATGTTACCTCTCTCAGGTTAACATTTATTAGACTTTTAAACATCAATCTTGGTTATTTACTAAAATCTAACCTAATCTTGATCTTGTTACCTCTCTCAGGTTAAAATTTATTAGACTTTTAAACAACAATCTTGGTTATTTACTAAAATCTAACCTGATCTTGATCATGTTACCTCTCTCAGGTTAACGTTTATTCGACTTTTAAACATCAATCTTGGTTACTTACTAAAATCTAACCTGATCTTGATCATGTTACCTCTCTCAGGTTAACATTTATTAGACTTTTAAATATCAATCTTGGTTATTTACTAAAATCTAACCTGATCTTGATCATGTTACCTCTCTCAGGTTAACATTTATTAGACTTTTAAACATCAATCTTGGTTATTTACTAAAATCTAACCTGATCTTGATCTTGTTACCTCTCTCAGGTTAACATTTATTAGACTTTTAAACATCAATCTTGGTTATTTACTAAAATCTAACCTGATCTTGATCATGTTACCTCTCTCAGGTTAACATTTATTAGACTTTTAAACATCAATCTTGGTTATTTACTAAAATCTCACCTGATCTTGATCATGTTACCTCTCTCAGGTTAACATTTATAAGACTTTAAAACATCAATCTTGGTTATTTACGAAAATCTAACCTGATCTTGATCTTGTTACCTCTCTCAGGTTAACATTTATTAGAATTTTAAACATCAATCTTGGTTATTTACTAAAATATAACCTGATTTGCTCATGTTACCTCTCTCAGGTTAACGTTTATTAGACTTTTAAACATCAATCTTGGTTATTTACTAAAATCTAACCTGATCTTGATAATGTTACCTCTCTCAGGTTAACGTTTATTAGACTTTTAAACATCAATCTTGGTTATTTACGAAAATCTAACCTGATCTTGATCTTGTTACCTCTCTCAGGTTAACATTTATTAGAATTTTAAACATCAATCTTGGTTATTTACTAAAATATAACCTGATTTGCTCATGTTACCTCTCTCAGGTTAACGTTTATTAGACTTTTAAACATCAATCTTGGTTATTTACTAAAATCTAACCTGATCTTGATAATGTTACCTCTCTCAGGTTAACGTTTATTAGACTTTTAAACATCAATCTTGGTTATTTACTAAAATCTAACCTAATCTTGATCTTGTTACCTCTCTCAGGTGAACATTTATTAGACTTTTAAACATCATTCTTGGTTATTTACTAAAATCTAACCTAATCTTGATCATGTTACCTCTCTCAGGTTAACGTTTATTAGACTTTTAAACATCAATCTTGGTTATTTACTAAAATATAACCTGATCTTGCTCATGTTACCTCTCTCAGGTTAACGTTTATTAGACTTTTAAACATCAATCTTGGTTATTTACTAAAATCTAACCTGATCTTGATCCTGTTACCTCTCTCAGGTTAACTTTTATTAGCCTTTTAAACATCAATCTTGATTTTTTACTAAAATCTAACCTGATCTTGATCCTGTTACCTCTCTCAGGTTAACTTTTATTGGACTTTTAAACATCATTCTTGGTTATTTACTAAAATCTAACCTGATCTTGATCCTGTTACCTCTCTCAGGTTAACTTTTATTAGACTTTTAAACATCAATCTTGGTTATTTACTAAAATCTAACCTGATCTTGATCATGTTACCTTTTTCAGGTTAACGTTTATTAGACTTTTAAACATCAATCTTGATTATTTACTAAAATCTAACCTGATGTTGATCATGTTACCTCTCCCAGGTTAACATTTATTAGACTTTTAAATATCAATCTTGGTTATTTACTAAAATCTAACCTGATCTTGATCATGTTACCTCTCTCAGGTTAACATTTATTAGACTTTTAAACATCATTCTTGGTTATTTACTAAAATCTAACCTGATCTTGATCCTGTTACCTCTCTCAGGTTAACTTTTATTAGACTTTTAAACATCATTCTTGGTTATTTACTAAAATCTAACCTGATCTTGATCCTGTTACCTCTCTCAGGTTAACTTTTATTCGACTTTTAAACATCATTCTTGGTTATTTACTAAAATCTAACCTGATCTTGATCCTGTTACCTCTCTCAGGTTAACATTTATTGGACTTTTAAACATCAATCTTGGTTATTTACTAAAATCTAACCTGATCTTGATCATGTTACCTCTCTCAGGTTAACGTTTATTAGACTTTTAAACATCAATCTTGGTTATTTACTAAAATCTAACCTGATCTTGATCATGTTACCTCTCTGAGGTTAACGTTTATTTGACTTTTAAACATCAACCTTGGTTATTTCCTAAAATCTAACCTAATCTTGATTTTGTTACCTCTCTCAGGTTAACATTTATTGGACTTTTAAACATCAATCTTGGTTATTTACTAAAATCTAACCTGATCTTGATCATGTTACCTCTCTCAGGTTAACGTTTATTAGACTTTTAAACATCAATCTTGGTTATTTACTAAAATCTAACCTGATCTTGATCTTGTTACCTCTCTCAGGTTAACATTTATTCGACTTTTAAACAACATTCTTGATTATTTACTAAAATCTAACCTGATCTTGATCATGTTACCTCTCTCAGGTTAACGTTTATTAGACTTTTAAACATCAATCTTGGTTATTTACTAAAATATAACCTGATCTTGAGCTTGTTACCTCTCTCAGGTTAACTTTTATTCGACTTTTAAACATCAATCTTGATTATTTACTAAAATCTAACCTGATCTTGATCTTGTTACCTCTCTCAGGTTAACTTTTATTAGACTTTTAAACATCAATCTTGGTTATTTACTAAAATCTAACCTAATCTTGATAATGTTACCTCTCTCAGGTTAACATTTATTAGACTTTTAAACATCATTCTTGGTTATTTACTAAAATCTAACCTAATCTTGATCATGTTACCTCTCTCAGGTTAACGTTTATTAGACTTTTAAACATCAATCTTGGTTATTTACTAAAATATAACCTGATCTTGCTCATGTTACCTCTCTCAGGTTAACGTTTATTAGACTTTTAAACATCAATCTTGGTTATTTACTAAAATCTAACCTGATCTTGATCATGTTACCTCTCTCAGGTTAACTTTTATTGGACTTTTAAACATCATTCTTGGTTATTTACTAAAATCTAACCTGATCTTGATCCTGTTACCTCTCTCAGGTTAACTTTTATTAGCCTTTTAAACATCAATCTTGGTTATATACTAAAATCTAACCTAATCTTGATCATGTTACCTCTCTCAGGTTAACATTAATTTATTAGACTTTTAAACATCAATCTTGGTTATTTACTAAAATCTAACCTGATCTTGATCATGTTACCTCTCTCAGGTTAACATTTATTAGACTTTTAAACATCAATCTTGGTTATTTACTAAAATCTAACCTGATCTTGATCATGTTACCTCTCTCAGGTTAACATTAATTTATTAGACTTTTAAACATCAATCTTGGTTATTTACTAAAATCTAACCTGATCTTGATCATGTTACCTCTCTCAGGTTAACATTTATTAGACTTTTAAACATCAATCTTGGTTATATACTAAAATCTAACCTAATCTTGATCATGTTACCTCTCTCAGGTTAACATTAATTTATTAGACTTTTAAACATCAATCTTGGTTATTTACTAAAATCTAACCTGATCTTGATCATGTTACCTCTCTCAGGTTAACATTTATTAGACTTTTAAACATCAATCTTGGTTATTTACTAAAATCTAACCTGATCTTGATCCTGTTACCTCTCTCAGGTTAACATTTATTAGACTTTTAAACATCAATCTTGGTTATATACTAAAATCTAACCTGATCTTGATCCTGTTACCTCTCTCAGGTTAACATTTATTAGACTTTTAAACATCAATCTTGGTTATTTACTAAAATCTAACCTGATCTTGATCCTGTTACCTCTCTCAGGTTAACATTTATTAGACTTTTAAACATCAATCTTGGTTATTTACTAAAATCTAACCTGATCTTGATCTTGTTACCTCTCTCAGGTTAACATTTATTAGACTTTTAAACATCAATCTTGGTTATATACTAAAATCTAACCTGATCTTGATCATGTTACCTCTCTCAGGTTAACATTAATTTATTAGACTTTTAAACATCAATCTTGGTTATTTACTAAAATCTAACCTGATCTTGATCTTGTTACCTCTCTCAGGTTAACGTTTATTAGACTTTTAAACATCAATCTTGGTTATTTACTAAAATCTAACCTGATCTTGATCTTGTTACCTCTCTCAGGTTAACGTTTATTAGACTTTTAAACATCAATCTTGGTTATTTACTAAAATCTAACCTGATCTTGATCATGTTACCTCTCTCAGGTTAACATTTATTAGAATTTTAAACATCAATCTTGATTATTTACTAAAATCTAACCTGATCTTGATCCTGTTACCTCTCTCAAGTTAACATTTATTAGAATTTTAAACATCAATCTTGATTATTTACTAAAATCTAACCTGATCTTTATCCTGTTACCTCTCTCAGGTTAACATTTATTAGAATTTTAAACATCAATCTTGGTTATTTACTAAAATCTAACCTGATCTTGATCATGTTACCTCTCTCAGGTTAACTTTTATTGGAATTTTAAACATCACTCTTGATTATTTAATAAAATCTAACCTGATCTTGATCTTGTTACCTCTCTCAGGTTAGCTTTTATTAGACTTTTAAACATCACTCTTGGTTATTTACTAAAATCTAACCTGATCTTGATCATGTTACCTCTCTCAGGTTAACATTTATTAGACTTTTAAACATCAATCTTGGTTATTTACTAAAATCTAACCTAATCTTGATCTTGTTACCTCTCTCAGGTTAAAATTTATTAGACTTTTAAACAACAATCTTGGTTATTTACTAAAATCTAACCTGATCTTGATCATGTTACCTCTCTCAGGTTAACGTTTATTCGACTTTTAAACATCAATCTTGGTTATTTACTAAAATCTAACCTGATCTTGATCATGTTACCTCTCTCAGGTTAACATTTATTAGACTTTTAAATATCAATCTTGGTTATTTACTAAAATCTAACCTGATCTTGATCATGTTACCTCTCTCAGGTTAACATTTATTAGACTTTTAAACATCAATCTTGGTTATTTACTAAAATCTAACCTGATCTTGATCTTGTTACCTCTCTCAGGTTAACATTTATTAGACTTTTAAACATCAATCTTGGTTATTTACTAAAATCTAACCTGATCTTGATCATGTTACCTCTCTCAGGTTAACATTTATTAGACTTTTAAACATCAATCTTGGTTATTTACTAAAATCTCACCTGATCTTGATCATGTTACCTCTCTCAGGTTAACATTTATAAGACTTTAAAACATCAATCTTGGTTATTTACGAAAATCTAACCTGATCTTGATCTTGTTACCTCTCTCAGGTTAACATTTATTAGAATTTTAAACATCAATCTTGGTTATTTACTAAAATATAACCTGATTTGCTCATGTTACCTCTCTCAGGTTAACGTTTATTAGACTTTTAAACATCAATCTTGGTTATTTACTAAAATCTAACCTGATCTTGATAATGTTACCTCTCTCAGGTTAACATTTATTAGACTTTTAAACATCATTCTTGGTTATTTACTAAAATCTAACCTAATCTTGATCATGTTACCTCTCTCAGGTTAACGTTTATTAGACTTTTAAACATCAATCTTGGTTATTTACTAAAATATAACCTGATCTTGCTCATGTTACCTCTCTCAGGTTAACGTTTATTAGACTTTTAAACATCAATCTTGGTTATTTACTAAAATCTAACCTGATCTTGATCCTGTTACCTCTCTCAGGTTAACTTTTATTAGCCTTTTAAACATCAATCTTGATTTTTTACTAAAATCTAACCTGATCTTGATCCTGTTACCTCTCTCAGGTTAACTTTTATTGGACTTTTAAACATCATTCTTGGTTATTTACTAAAATCTAACCTGATCTTGATCCTGTTACCTCTCTCAGGTTAACTTTTATTAGACTTTTAAACATCAATCTTGGTTATTTACTAAAATCTAACCTGATCTTGATCATGTTACCTTTTTCAGGTTAACGTTTATTAGACTTTTAAACATCAATCTTGATTATTTACTAAAATCTAACCTGATGTTGATCATGTTACCTCTCCCAGGTTAACATTTATTAGACTTTTAAATATCAATCTTGGTTATTTACTAAAATCTAACCTGATCTTGATCATGTTACCTCTCTCAGGTTAACATTTATTAGACTTTTAAACATCATTCTTGGTTATTTACTAAAATCTAACCTGATCTTGATCCTGTTACCTCTCTCAGGTTAACTTTTATTCGACTTTTAAACATCATTCTTGGTTATTTACTAAAATCTAACCTGATCTTGATCCTGTTACCTCTCTCAGGTTAACTTTTATTCGACTTTTAAACATCATTCTTGGTTATTTACTAAAATCTAACCTGATCTTGATCCTGTTACCTCTCTCAGGTTAACATTTATTGGACTTTTAAACATCAATCTTGGTTATTTACTAAAATCTAACCTGATCTTGATCATGTTACCTCTCTCAGGTTAACGTTTATTAGACTTTTAAACATCAATCTTGGTTATTTACTAAAATCTAACCTGATCTTGATCATGTTACCTCTCTGAGGTTAACGTTTATTTGACTTTTAAACATCAACCTTGGTTATTTCCTAAAATCTAACCTAATCTTGATTTTGTTACCTCTCTCAGGTTAACATTTATTGGACTTTTAAACATCAATCTTGGTTATTTACTAAAATCTAACCTGATCTTGATCATGTTACCTCTCTCAGGTTAACGTTTATTAGACTTTTAAACATCAATCTTGGTTATTTACTAAAATCTAACCTGATCTTGATCTTGTTACCTCTCTCAGGTTAACATTTATTCGACTTTTAAACAACATTCTTGATTATTTACTAAAATCTAACCTGATCTTGATCATGTTACCTCTCTCAGGTTAACGTTTATTAGACTTTTAAACATCAATCTTGGTTATTTACTAAAATATAACCTGATCTTGAGCTTGTTACCTCTCTCAGGTTAACTTTTATTCGACTTTTAAACATCAATCTTGATTATTTACTAAAATCTAACCTGATCTTGATCTTGTTACCTCTCTCAGGTTAACTTTTATTAGACTTTTAAACATCAATCTTGGTTATTTACTAAAATCTAACCTAATCTTGATCATGTTACCTCTCTCAGGTTAACATTTATTAGACTTTTAAACATCAATCTTGGTTATTTACTAAAATCTAACCTGATCTTGATCTTGTTACCTCTCTCAGGTTAACATTTATTAGACTTTTAAACATCAATCTTGGTTATTTACTAAAATCTAACCTGATCTTGATCATGTTACCTCTCTCAGGTTGACGTTTATTAGACTTTTAAACATCATTCTTGGTTATTTAATAAAATCTAACCTAATCTTGATCTTGTTACCTCTCTCAGGTTCACTTTTATTGGACTTTTAAACATCATTCTTGATTATTTACTAAAATCTAACCTGATCTTGGTCATGTTACCTCTCTCAGGTTAACATTTATTGGACTTTTAAACATCAATCTTGGTTATTTAGTAAAATCTAACCTGATCTTGATCATGTTACCTCTCTCAGGTTAACGTTTATTAGACTTTTAAACATCAATCTTGGTTATTTACTAAAATCTAACCTGATCTTGATCATGTTACCTCTCTCAGGTTAACGTTTATTAGACTTTTAAACATCAATCTTGGTTATTTACTAAAATCTAACCTGATCTTGATCATGTTACCTCTCTCAGGTTAACATTTATTAGACTTTTAAACATCAATCTTGGTTATTTACTAAAATCTAACCTGATCTTGATCCTGTTACCTCTCTCAGGTTAACATTTATTAGACTTTTAAACATCAATCTTGGTTATATACTAAAATCTAACCTGATCTTGATCCTGTTACCTCTCTCAGGTTAACATTTATTAGACTTTTAAACATCAATCTTGGTTATTTACTAAAATCTAACCTGATCTTGATCCTGTTACCTCTCTCAGGTTAACATTTATTAGACTTTTAAACATCAATCTTGGTTATTTACTAAAATCTAACCTGATCTTGATCTTGTTACCTCTCTCAGGTTAACATTTATTAGACTTTTAAACATCAATCTTGGTTATATACTAAAATCTAACCTGATCTTGATCATGTTACCTCTCTCAGGTTAACATTAATTTATTAGACTTTTAAACATCAATCTTGGTTATTTACTAAAATCTAACCTGATCTTGATCTTGTTACCTCTCTCAGGTTAACGTTTATTAGACTTTTAAACATCAATCTTGGTTATTTACTAAAATCTAACCTGATCTTGATCTTGTTACCTCTCTCAGGTTAACGTTTATTAGACTTTTAAACATCAATCTTGGTTATTTACTAAAATCTAACCTGATCTTGATCATGTTACCTCTCTCAGGTTAACATTTATTAGAATTTTAAACATCAATCTTGATTATTTACTAAAATCTAACCTGATCTTGATCCTGTTACCTCTCTCAGGTTAACTTTTATTGGAATTTTAAACATCACTCTTGATTATTTAATAAAATCTAACCTGATCTTGATCTTGTTACCTCTCTCAGGTTAGCTTTTATTAGACTTTTAAACATCACTCTTGGTTATTTACTAAAATCTAACCTGATCTTGATCATGTTACCTCTCTCAGGTTAACATTTATTAGACTTTTAAACATCAATCTTGGTTATTTACTAAAATCTAACCTAATCTTGATCTTGTTACCTCTCTCAGGTTAAAATTTATTAGACTTTTAAACAACAATCTTGGTTATTTACTAAAATCTAACCTGATCTTGATCATGTTACCTCTCTCAGGTTAACGTTTATTCGACTTTTAAACATCAATCTTGGTTATTTACTAAAATCTAACCTGATCTTGATCATGTTACCTCTCTCAGGTTAACATTTATTAGACTTTTAAATATCAATCTTGGTTATTTACTAAAATCTAACCTGATCTTGATCATGTTACCTCTCTCAGGTTAACATTTATTAGACTTTTAAACATCAATCTTGGTTATTTACTAAAATCTAACCTGATCTTGATCTTGTTACCTCTCTCAGGTTAACATTTATTAGACTTTTAAACATCAATCTTGGTTATTTACTAAAATCTAACCTGATCTTGATCATGTTACCTCTCTCAGGTTAACATTTATTAGACTTTTAAACATCAATCTTGGTTATTTACTAAAATCTCACCTGATCTTGATCATGTTACCTCTCTCAGGTTAACATTTATAAGACTTTAAAACATCAATCTTGGTTATTTACGAAAATCTAACCTGATCTTGATCTTGTTACCTCTCTCAGGTTAACATTTATTAGAATTTTAAACATCAATCTTGGTTATTTACTAAAATATAACCTGATTTGCTCATGTTACCTCTCTCAGGTTAACGTTTATTAGACTTTTAAACATCAATCTTGGTTATTTACTAAAATCTAACCTGATCTTGATAATGTTACCTCTCTCAGGTTAACATTTATTAGACTTTTAAACATCATTCTTGGTTATTTACTAAAATCTAACCTAATCTTGATCATGTTACCTCTCTCAGGTTAACGTTTATTAGACTTTTAAACATCAATCTTGGTTATTTACTAAAATATAACCTGATCTTGCTCATGTTACCTCTCTCAGGTTAACGTTTATTAGACTTTTAAACATCAATCTTGGTTATTTACTAAAATCTAACCTGATCTTGATCCTGTTACCTCTCTCAGGTTAACTTTTATTAGCCTTTTAAACATCAATCTTGATTTTTTACTAAAATCTAACCTGATCTTGATCCTGTTACCTCTCTCAGGTTAACTTTTATTGGACTTTTAAACATCATTCTTGGTTATTTACTAAAATCTAACCTGATCTTGATCCTGTTACCTCTCTCAGGTTAACTTTTATTAGACTTTTAAACATCAATCTTGGTTATTTACTAAAATCTAACCTGATCTTGATCATGTTACCTTTTTCAGGTTAACGTTTATTAGACTTTTAAACATCAATCTTGATTATTTACTAAAATCTAACCTGATGTTGATCATGTTACCTCTCCCAGGTTAACATTTATTAGACTTTTAAATATCAATCTTGGTTATTTACTAAAATCTAACCTGATCTTGATCATGTTACCTCTCTCAGGTTAACATTTATTAGACTTTTAAACATCATTCTTGGTTATTTACTAAAATCTAACCTGATCTTGATCCTGTTACCTCTCTCAGGTTAACTTTTATTCGACTTTTAAACATCATTCTTGGTTATTTACTAAAATCTAACCTGATCTTGATCCTGTTACCTCTCTCAGGTTAACTTTTATTCGACTTTTAAACATCATTCTTGGTTATTTACTAAAATCTAACCTGATCTTGATCCTGTTACCTCTCTCAGGTTAACATTTATTGGACTTTTAAACATCAATCTTGGTTATTTACTAAAATCTAACCTGATCTTGATCATGTTACCTCTCTCAGGTTAACGTTTATTAGACTTTTAAACATCAATCTTGGTTATTTACTAAAATCTAACCTGATCTTGATCATGTTACCTCTCTGAGGTTAACGTTTATTTGACTTTTAAACATCAACCTTGGTTATTTCCTAAAATCTAACCTAATCTTGATTTTGTTACCTCTCTCAGGTTAACATTTATTGGACTTTTAAACATCAATCTTGGTTATTTACTAAAATCTAACCTGATCTTGATCATGTTACCTCTCTCAGGTTAACGTTTATTAGACTTTTAAACATCAATCTTGGTTATTTACTAAAATCTAACCTGATCTTGATCTTGTTACCTCTCTCAGGTTAACATTTATTCGACTTTTAAACAACATTCTTGATTATTTACTAAAATCTAACCTGATCTTGATCATGTTACCTCTCTCAGGTTAACGTTTATTAGACTTTTAAACATCAATCTTGGTTATTTACTAAAATATAACCTGATCTTGAGCTTGTTACCTCTCTCAGGTTAACTTTTATTCGACTTTTAAACATCAATCTTGATTATTTACTAAAATCTAACCTGATCTTGATCTTGTTACCTCTCTCAGGTTAACTTTTATTAGACTTTTAAACATCAATCTTGGTTATTTACTAAAATCTAACCTAATCTTGATCATGTTACCTCTCTCAGGTTAACATTTATTAGACTTTTAAACATCAATCTTGGTTATTTACTAAAATCTAACCTGATCTTGATCTTGTTACCTCTCTCAGGTTAACATTTATTAGACTTTTAAACATCAATCTTGGTTATTTACTAAAATCTAACCTGATCTTGATCATGTTACCTCTCTCAGGTTGACGTTTATTAGACTTTTAAACATCATTCTTGGTTATTTAATAAAATCTAACCTAATCTTGATCTTGTTACCTCTCTCAGGTTCACTTTTATTGGACTTTTAAACATCATTCTTGATTATTTACTAAAATCTAACCTGATCTTGGTCATGTTACCTCTCTCAGGTTAACATTTATTGGACTTTTAAACATCAATCTTGGTTATTTAGTAAAATCTAACCTGATCTTGATCATGTTACCTCTCTCAGGTTAACGTTTATTAGACTTTTAAACATCAATCTTGGTTATTTACTAAAATCTAACCTGATCTTGATCATGTTACCTCTCTCAGGTTAACGTTTATTAGACTTTTAAACATCAATCTTGGTTATTTACTAAAATCTAACCTGATCTTGATCATGTTACCTCTCTCAGGTTAACGTTTATTAGACTTTTAAACATCAATCTTGGTTATTTACTAAAATCTAACCTGATCTTTATCCTGTTACCTCTCTCAGGTTAACATTTATTAGACTTTTAAACATCAATCTTGGTTATTTACTAAAATCTCACCTGATCTTGATCATGTTACCTCTCTCAGGTTAACATTTATAAGACTTTAAAACATCAATCTTGGTTATTTACTAAAATCTAACCTGATCTTGATCTTGTTACCTCTCTCAGGTTAACATTTATTAGACTTTTAAACATCAATCTTGGTTATTTACTAAAATCTAACCTGATCTTGATCTTGTTACCTCTCTCAGGTTAACATTTATTAGACTTTTAAACATCAATCTTGGTTATTTACTAAAATCTAACCTGATCTTGCTCATGTTACCTCTCTCAGGTTAACGTTTATTAGACTTTTAAACATCAATCTTGGTTATTTACTAAAATATAACCTGATCTTGCTCATGTTACCTCTCTCAGGTTAACGTTTATTAGACTTTTAAACATCAATCTTGGTTATTTACTAAAATCTAACCTGATCTTGATAATGTTACCTCTCTCAGGTTAACATTTATTAGACTTTTAAACATCATTCTTGGTTATTTACTAAAATCTAACCTGATCTTGCTCATGTTACCTCTCTCAGGTTAACGTTTATTAGACTTTTAAACATCAATCTTGGTTATTTACTAAAATCTAACCTAATCTTGATCATGTTACCTCTCTCAGTTTAACGTTTATTAGACTTTTAAACATCAATCTTGGTTATTTACTAAAATATAACCTGATCTTGCTCATGTTACCTCTCTCAGCTTAACGTTTATTAGACTTTTAAACATCAATCTTGGTTATTTACTAAAATATAACCTGATCTTGCTCATGTTACCTCTCTCAGGTTAACGTTTATTAGACTTTTAAACATCAATCTTGGTTATTTACTAAAATCTAACCTGATCTTGATCATGTTACCTCTCTCAGTTTAACGTTTATTAGACTTTTAAACATCAATCTTGGTTATTTACTAAAATATAACCTGATCTTGATCCTGTTACCTCTCTCAGGTTAACGTTTATTAGACTTTTAAACATCAATCTTGGTTATTTACTAAAATATAACCTGATCTTGCTCATGTTACCTCTCTCAGGTTAACGTTTATTAGACTTTTAAACATCAATCTTGGTTATTTACTAAAATCTAACCTGATCTTGATCATGTTACCTCTCTCAGGTTAACATTTATTAGACTTTTAAACATCAATCTTGGTTATTTACTAAAATCTAACCTGATCTTGATCATGTTACCTCTCTCAGGTTAACGTTTATTAGACTTTTAAACATCAATCTTGGTTATTTACTAAAATCTAACCTGATCTTGATCATGTTACCTCTCTGAGGTTAACGTTTATTTGACTTTTAAACATCAACCTTGGTTATTTCCTAAAATCTAACCTAATCTTGATTTTGTTACCTCTCTCAGGTTAACATTTATTGGACTTTTAAACATCAATCTTGGTTATTTACTAAAATCTAACCTGATCTTGATCATGTTACCTCTCTCAGGTTAACGTTTATTAGACTTTTAAACATCAATCTTGGTTATTTACTAAAATCTAACCTGATCTTGATCTTGTTACCTCTCTCAGGTTAACATTTATTCGACTTTTAAACAACATTCTTGATTATTTACTAAAATCTAACCTGATCTTGATCATGTTACCTCTCTCAGGTTAACGTTTATTCGACTTTTAAACATCAATCTTGATTATTTACTAAAATCTAACCTGATCTTGATCTTGTTACCTCTCTCAGGTTAACTTTTATTAGACTTTTAAACATCAATCTTGGTTATTTACTAAAATCTAACCTAATCTTGATCATGTTACCTCTCTCAGGTTAACATTTATTAGACTTTTAAACATCAATCTTGGTTATTTACTAAAATCTAACCTGATCTTGATCTTGTTACCTCTCTCAGGTTAACATTTATTAGACTTTTAAACATCAATCTTGGTTATTTACTAAAATCTAACCTGATCTTGATCATGTTACCTCTCTCAGGTTGACGTTTATTAGACTTTTAAACATCATTCTTGGTTATTTAATAAAATCTAACCTAATCTTGATCTTGTTACCTCTCTCAGGTTCACTTTTATTGGACTTTTAAACATCATTCTTGATTATTTACTAAAATCTAACCTGATCTTGGTCATGTTACCTCTCTCAGGTTAACATTTATTGGACTTTTAAACATCAATCTTGGTTATTTAGTAAAATCTAACCTGATCTTGATCATGTTACCTCTCTCAGGTTAACGTTTATTAGACTTTTAAACATCAATCTTGGTTATTTACTAAAATCTAACCTGATCTTGATCATGTTACCTCTCTCAGGTTAACGTTTATTAGACTTTTAAACATCAATCTTGGTTATTTACTAAAATCTAACCTGATCTTGATCATGTTACCTCTCTCAGGTTAACGTTTATTAGACTTTTAAACATCAATCTTGGTTATTTACTAAAATCTAACCTGATCTTTATCCTGTTACCTCTCTCAGGTTAACATTTATTAGACTTTTAAACATCAATCTTGGTTATTTACTAAAATCTCACCTGATCTTGATCATGTTACCTCTCTCAGGTTAACATTTATAAGACTTTAAAACATCAATCTTGGTTATTTACTAAAATCTAACCTGATCTTGATCTTGTTACCTCTCTCAGGTTAACATTTATTAGACTTTTAAACATCAATCTTGGTTATTTACTAAAATCTAACCTGATCTTGATCTTGTTACCTCTCTCAGGTTAACATTTATTAGACTTTTAAACATCAATCTTGGTTATTTACTAAAATCTAACCTGATCTTGCTCATGTTACCTCTCTCAGGTTAACGTTTATTAGACTTTTAAACATCAATCTTGGTTATTTACTAAAATATAACCTGATCTTGCTCATGTTACCTCTCTCAGGTTAACGTTTATTAGACTTTTAAACATCAATCTTGGTTATTTACTAAAATCTAACCTGATCTTGATAATGTTACCTCTCTCAGGTTAACATTTATTAGACTTTTAAACATCATTCTTGGTTATTTACTAAAATCTAACCTGATCTTGCTCATGTTACCTCTCTCAGGTTAACGTTTATTAGACTTTTAAACATCAATCTTGGTTATTTACTAAAATCTAACCTAATCTTGATCATGTTACCTCTCTCAGTTTAACGTTTATTAGACTTTTAAACATCAATCTTGGTTATTTACTAAAATATAACCTGATCTTGCTCATGTTACCTCTCTCAGCTTAACGTTTATTAGACTTTTAAACATCAATCTTGGTTATTTACTAAAATATAACCTGATCTTGCTCATGTTACCTCTCTCAGGTTAACGTTTATTAGACTTTTAAACATCAATCTTGGTTATTTACTAAAATCTAACCTGATCTTGATCATGTTACCTCTCTCAGTTTAACGTTTATTAGACTTTTAAACATCAATCTTGGTTATTTACTAAAATATAACCTGATCTTGATCCTGTTACCTCTCTCAGGTTAACGTTTATTAGACTTTTAAACATCAATCTTGGTTATTTACTAAAATATAACCTGATCTTGCTCATGTTACCTCTCTCAGGTTAACGTTTATTAGACTTTTAAACATCAATCTTGGTTATTTACTAAAATCTAACCTGATCTTGATCATGTTACCTCTCTCAGGTTAACATTTATTAGACTTTTAAACATCAATCTTGGTTATTTACTAAAATATAACCTGATCTTGCTCATGTTACCTCTCTCAGGTTAACGTTTATTAGACTTTTAAACATCAATCTTGGTTATTTACTAAAATCTAACCTGATCTTGATCATGTTACCTCTCTCAGGTTAACTTTTATTGGACTTTTAAACATCATTCTTGGTTATTTACTAAAATCTAACCTGATCTTGATCCTGTTACATCTCGCAGGTTAACTTTTATTGGACTTTTAAACATCATTCTTGGTTATTTACTAAAATCTAACCTGATCTTGATCCTGTTACCTCTCTCAGGTTAACTTTTATTGGACTTTTAATCATCATTCTTGGTTATTTACTAAAATCTAACATGATCTTGACCCTGTTACCTCTCTCAGGTTAACTTTTATTAGACTTTTAAACATCAATCTTGGTTATTTACTAAAATATAACCTGATCTTGATCATGTTACCTCTCTCAGGTTAACGTTTATTAGACTTTTAAACATCAATCTTGATTATTTACTAAAATCTAACCTGATGTTGATCATGTTACCTCTCCCAGGTTAACATTTATTAGACTTTTAAATATCAATCTTGGTTATTTACTAAAATCTAACCTGATCTTGATCATGTTACCTCTCTCAGGTTAACATTTATTAGACTTTTAAACATCATTTTTGGTTATTTACTAAAATCTAACCTGATCTTGATCCTGTTACCTCTCTCAGGTTAACTTTTATTAGACTTTTAAACATCATTCTTGGTTATTTACTAAAATCTAACCTGATCTTGATCCTGTTACCTCTCTCAGGTTAACATTTATTAGACTTTTAAACATCATTCTTGGTTATTTACTAAAATCTAACCTGATCTTGATCATGTTACCTCTCTCAGGTTAACTTTTATTGGACTTTTAAACATCATTCTTGGTTATTTACTAAAATCTAACCTGATCTTGATCCTGTTACCTCTCTCAGGTTAACATTTATTAGACTTTTAAACATCAATCTTGGTTATTTACTAAAATCTAACCTGATCTTGATCCTGTTACCTCTCTCAGGTTAACATTTATTAGACTTTTAAACATCAATCTTGGTTATTTACTAAAATCTAACCTGATCTTGATCCTGTTACCTCTCTCAGGTTAACGTTTATTAGACTTTTAAACATCAATCTTGGTTATTTACTAAAATCTAACCTGATCTTGATCATGTTACCTCTCTCAGGTTAACATTTATTAGACTTTTAAACATCAATCTTGGTTATTTACTAAAATCTAACCTGATCTTGATCATGTTACCTCTCTCAGGTTAACATTTATTAGACTTTTAAACATCAATCTTGGTTATTTACTAAAATCTAACCTGATCTTTATCATGTTACCTCTCTCAGGTTAACGTTTATTAGACTTTTAAACATCAGTCTTGATTATTTACTAAAATCTAACCTGATCTTGATCATGTTACCTCTGTCAGGTTAACATTTATTAGAATTTTAAACTTCAATCTTGGTTATTTACTAAAATCTAACCTGATCTTGATCATGTTACCTCTCTCAGGTTAACATTTATTAGAATTTTAAACATCGATCTTGATTATTTACTAAAATCTAACCTGAGCTTGATCCTGTTACCTCTCTCAAGTTAACATTTATTAGACTTTTAAACATCAATCTTGGTTATTTACTAAAATCTAACCTGATCTTGATCATGTTACCTCTCTCAGGTTAACATCTATTAGAATTTTAAACATCAATCTTGGTTATTTACTCAAATCTAACCTGATCTTGATCATGTTACCTCTCTCAGGTTAACATTTATTAGAATTTTAAACATCAATCTTGATTATTTACTAAAATCTAACCTGATCTTGATCATGTTACCTCTCTCAGGTTAACTTTTATTGGACTTTTAAACATCATTCTTGGTTATTTAATAAAATCTAACCTAATCTTGATCTTGTTACCTCTCTCAGGTTAACATTTATTGGACTTTTAAACATCATTCTTGATTATTTACTAAAATCTAACCTGATCTTGATCATGTTACCTCTCTCAGGTTAACGTTTATTAGACTTTTAAACATCAGTCTTGATTATTTACTGAAATCTAACCTGATCTTGATCATGTTACCTCTCTCAGGTTAACTTTTATTAGACTTTTAAACATCAATCTTGGTTATTTAATAAAATCTAACCTAATCTTGATCTTGTTACCTCTCTCAGGTTAACATTTATTGGACTTTTAAACATCATTCTTGATTATTTACTAAAATCTAACCTGATCTTGATCATGTTACCTCTCTCAGGTTAACGTTTATTGGACTTTTAAACATCATTCTTGATTATTTACTAAAATCTAACCTAATCTTGATCATGTTACCTCTCTCAGGTTAACGTTTATTAGACTTTTAAACATCAGTCTTGATTATTTACTAAAATCTAACCTGATCTTGATCATGTTACCTCTCTCAGGTTAACGTTTATTAGACTTTTAAACATCAATCTTGGTTATTTACTAAAATCTAACCTGATCTTGATCTTGTTACCTCTCTCAGGTTAACATTTATTAGACTTTTAAACATCAATCTTGGTTATTTACTAAAATCTAACCTAATCTTGATCATGTTACCTCTCTCAGATGAACATTTATTAGACTTTTAAACATCATTCTTGGTTATTTAATAAAATCTAACCTAATCTTGATCTTGTTACCTCTCTCAGGTTAACATTTATTGGACTTTTAAACATCATTCTTGATTATTTACTAAAATCTAATCTGATCTTGATCATGTTACCTCTCTCAGGTTAACGTTTATTAGACTTTTAAACATCAGTCTTGATTATTTACTAAAATCTAACCTGATCTTGATCATGTTACCTCTCTCAGGTTAACTTTTATTGGACTTTTAAACATCATTCTTGGTTATTTAATAAAATCTAACCTAATCTTGATCTTGTTACCTCTCTCAGGTTAACATTTATTGGACTTTTAAACATCATTCTTGATTATTTACTAAAATCTAACCTGATCTTGATCATGTTACCTCTCTCAGGTTAACGTTTGTTAGACTTTTAAACATCAATCTTGGTTATTTACTAAAATCTAACCTGATCTTGATCTTGTTACCTCTCTCAGGTTAACATTTATTAGACTTTTAAACATCAATCTTGGTTATTTACTAAAATCTAACCTGATCTTGATCCTGTTACCTCTCTCATGTTAACTTTTATTAGACTTTTAAACATCAATCTTGGTTATTTACTAAAATCTAACCTGATCTTGATCATGTTACCTCTCTCAGGTTAACTTTTATTCGACTTTTAAACATCAGTCTTGGTTATTTACTAAAATCTAACCTGATCTTGATCATGTTACCTCTCTCAGGTTAACATTTATTAGACTTTTAAACATCAATCTTGGTTATTTACTAAAATCTAACCTGATCTTGATCTTGTTACCTCTCTCAGGTTAACATTTATTAGACTTTTAAACATCAATCTTGGTTATTTACTAAAATCTAACCTGATCTTGATCATGTTACCTCTCTCAGGTTAACTTTTATTCGACTTTTAAACATCAGTCTTGGTTATTTACTAAAATCTAACCTGATCTTGATCATGTTACCTCTCTCAGGTTAACATTTATTAGACTTTTAAACATCAATCTTGGTTATTTACTAAAATCTAACCTGATCTTGCTCATGTTACCTCTCTCAGGTTAACGTTTATTAGACTTTTAAACATCAATCTTGGTTATTTACTAAAATCTAACCTGATCTTGATAATGTTACCTCTCTCAGGTTAACATTTATTAGACTTTTAAACATCATTCTTGGTTATTTACTAAAATCTAACCTAATCTTGATCATGTTACCTCTCTCAGTTAACGTTTATTAGACTTTTAAACATCAATCTTGGTTATTTACTAAAATATAACCTGATCTTGCTCATGTTACCTCTCTCAGGTTAACGTTTATTAGACTTTTAAACATCAATCTTGGTTATTTACTAAAATCTAACCTGATCTTGATCATGTTACCTCTCTCAGGTTAACTTTTATTGGACTTTTAAACATCATTCTTGGTTATTTACTAAAATCTAACCTGATCTTGATCCTGTTACCTCTCGCAGGTTAACTTTTATTGGACTTTTAAACATCATTCTTGGTTATTTACTAAAATCTAACCTGATCTTGATCATGTTACCTCTCTCAGGTTAACTTTTATTGGACTTTTAAACATCATTCTTGGTTATTTACTAAAATCTAACCTGATCTTGATCCTGTTACATCTCGCAGGTTAACTTTTATTAGACTTTTAAACATCAATCTTGATTATTTACTAAAATCTAACCTGATCTTGATCCTGTTACCTCTCTCAGGTTAACTTTTATTGGACTTTTAATCATCATTCTTGGTTATTTACTAAAATCTAACATGATCTTGACCCTGTTACTTCTCTCAGGTTAACTTTTATTAGACTTTTAAACATCAATCTTGGTTATTTACTAAAATATAACCTGATCTTGATCATGTTACCTCTCTCAGGTTAACGTTTATTAGACTTTTAAACATCAATCTTGATTATTTACTAAAATCTAACCTGATGTTGATCATGTTACCTCTCAGGTTAACATTTATTAGACTTTTAAACATCATTTTTGGTTATTTACTAAAATCTAACCTGATCTTGATCCTGTTACCTCTCTCAGGTTAACTTTTATTAGACTTTTAAACATCATTCTTGGTTATTTACTAAAATCTAACCTGATCTTGATCCTGTTACCTCTCTCAGGTTAACATTTATTAAACTTTTAAACATCATTCTTGGTTATTTACTAAAATCTAACCTGATCTTGATCATGTTACCTCTCTCAGGTTAACTTTTATTGGACTTTTAAACATCATTCTTGGTTATTTACTAAAATCTAACCTGATCTTGATCCTGTTACCTCTCTCAGGTTAACTTTTATTAGACTTTTAAACATCAATCTTGAATATTTACTAAAATCTAACCTGATCTTGATCCTGTTACCTCTCTCAGGTTAACATTTATTAGACTTTTAAACATCAATCTTGGTTATTTACTAAAATCTAACCTGATCTTGATCCTGTTACCTCTCTCAGGTTAACATTTATTAGACTTTTAAACATCAATCTTGGTTATTTACTAAAATCTAACCTGATCTTGATCATGTTACCTCTCTCAGGTTAACATTTATTAGACTTTTAAACATCAATCTTGGTTATTTACTAAAATCTAACCTGATCTTGATCATGTTACCTCTCTCAGGTTAACATTTATTAGACTTTTAAACATCAATCTTGGTTATTTACTAAAATCTCACCTGATCTTGATCATGTTACCTCTCTCAGGTTAACGTTTATTAGACTTTTAAACATCAGTCTTGATTATTTACTAAAATCTAACCTGATCTTGATCATGTTACCTCTGTCAGGTTAACATTTATTAGAATTTTAAACATCAATCTTGGTTATTTACTAAAATCTAACCTGATCTTGATCATGTTACCTCTCTCAGGTTAACATTTATTAGAATTTTAAACATCGATCTTGATTATTTACTAAAATCTAACCTGAGCTTGATCCTGTTACCTCTCTCAAGTTAACATCTATTAGAATTTTAAACATCAATCTTGGTTATTTACTCAAATCTAACCTGATCTTGATCATGTTACCTCTCTCAGGTTAACATTTATTAGAATTTTAAACATCAATCTTGATTATTTACTAAAATCTAACCTGATCTTTATCCTGTTACCTCTCAGGTTAACATTTATTAGAATTTTAAACATCAATCTTGGTTATTTACTAAAATCTAACCTGATCTTGATCATGTTACCTCTCTCAGGTTAACATTTATTAGAATTTTAAACATCAATCTTGGTTATTTACTAAAATCTAACCTGATCTTGATCATGTTACCTCTCTCAGGTTAACTTTTATTGGAATTTTAAACATCACTCTTGATTATTTAATAAAATCTAACCTGATCTTGATCTTGTTACCTCTCTCAGGTTAACTTTTATTAGACTTTTAAACATCACTTTTGGTTATTTACTAAATCTAACCTGATCTTGATCATGTTACCTCTCTCAGGTTAACGTTTATTAGACTTTTAAACATCAATCTTGGTTATTTACTAAAATCTAACCTGATCTTGATCATGTTACCTCTCTCAGGTTAACATTTATAAGACTTTAAAACATCAATCTTGGTTATTTACTAAAATCTAACCTGATCTTGATCATGTTACCTCTCTCAGGTTAACGTTTATTAGACTTTTAAACATCAGTCTTGATTATTTACTAAAATCTAACCTGATCTTGATCCTGTTACCTCTCTCAGGTTAACATTTATTAGAATTTTAAACATCAATCTTGGTTATTTACTAAAATCTAACCTGATCTTGATCCTGTTACCTCTCTCAGGTTAACGTTTATTAGACTTTTAAACATCAATCTTGATTATTTACTAAAATGTAACCTGATCTTGATCATGTTACCTCTCTCAGGTTAACATTTATTAGACTTTTAAACATCAATCTTGGTTATTTACTAAAATCTAACCTGATCTTGATCATGTTACCTCTCTCAGGTTAACATTTATTAGACTTTTAAACATCAATCTTGGTTATATACTAAAATCTAATCTGATCTTGATCCTGTTACCTCTCTCAGGTTAACTTTTATTAGAATTTTAAACATCAATCTTGGTTATTTACTAAAATCTAACCTTATCTTGATCATGTTACCTCTCTCAGGTTAACTTTTATTAGACTTTTAAACATCAATCTTGGTTATTTACTAAAATCTAACCTGATCTTGATCTTGTTACCTCTCTCAGGTTAACATTTATTAGACTTTTAAACATCAATCTTGGTTATATACTAAAATCTAATCTGATCTTGATCCTGTTACCTCTCTCAGGTTAACTTTTATTAGAATTTTAAACATCAATCTTGGTTATTTACTAAAATCTAACCTTCTCTTGATCATGTTACCTCTCTCAGGTTAACTTTTATTAGACTTTTAAACATCATTCTTGGTTATTTACTAAAATCTAACCTGATCTTGATCCTGTTACCTCTCTCATGTTAACTTTTATTAGACTTTTAAACATCAATCTTGGTTATTTACTAAAATCTAACCTGATCTTGATCATGTTACCTCTCTCAGGTTAACTTTTATTCGACTTTTAAACATCAGTCTTGGTTATTTACTAAAATCTAACCTGATCTTGATCATGTTACCTCTCTCAGGTTAACATTTATTAGACTTTTAAACATCAATCTTGGTTATTTACTAAAATCTAACCTGATCTTGATCTTGTTACCTCTCTCAGGTTAACATTTATTAGACTTTTAAACATCAATCTTGGTTATTTACTAAAATCTAACCTGATCTTGATCATGTTACCTCTCTCAGGTTAACTTTTATTCGACTTTTAAACATCAATCTTGGTTATTTACTAAAATCTAACCTGATCTTGATCATGTTACCTCTCTCAGGTTAACTTTTATTAGACTTTTAATCATCAATCTTGGTTATTTACTAAAATCTAACCTGATCTTGATCATGTTACCTCTCTCAGGTTAACGTTTATTAGACTTTTAAACATCAATCTTGGTTATTTACTAAAATCGAACCTGATCTTGATCATGTTACCTCTCTCAAGTTAACTTTTATTGGACTTTTAAACATCAATCTTAGTTATTTACTAAAATCTAACCTGATCTTGATCATGTTACCTCTCTCAGGTTAACTTTTATTCGACTTTTAAACATCAATCTTGGTGATTTACTAAAATCTAACCTGATATTGATCATGTTACCTCTCTCAGGTTAACTTTTATTAGACTTTTAAACATCAATCTTGGTTATTTACTAAAATCTAACCTGATCTTGATCATGTTACCTCTCTCAGGTTAACATTTATTAGACTTTTAAACATCAATCTTGGTTATTTACTAAAATCTAACTTAATCTTGATCTTGTTACCTCTCTCAGGTTAACATTTATTAGACTTTTAAACATCAGTCTTGATTATTTACTAAAATCTAACCTGATCTTGATCATGTTACCTCTCTCAGGTTAACTTTTATTAGACTTTTAAACATCAATCTTGGTTATTTACTAAAATCTAACCTGATCTTGATCTTGTTACCTCTCTCAGGTTAACTTTTATTGGACTTTTAAACATCATTCTTGGTTATTTAATAAAATCTAACCTAATCTTGATCTTGTTACCTCTCTCAGGTTAACATTTATTGGACTTTTAAACATCATTCTTGATTATTTACTAAAATCTAATCTGATCTTGATCATGTTACCTCTCTCAGGTTAACGTTTATTAGACTTTTAAACATCAGTCTTGATTATTTACTAAAATCTAACCTGATCTTGATCATGTTACCTCTCTCAGGTTAACTTTTATTGGACTTTTAAACATCATTCTTGGTTATTTAATAAAATCTAACCTAATCTTGATCTTGTTACCTCTCTCAGGTTAACATTTATTTGGACTTTTAAACATCATTCTTGATTATTTACTAAAATCTAACCTGATCTTGATCATGTTACCTCTCTCAGGTTAACGTTTATTAGACTTTTAAACATCAGTCTTGATTATTTACTGAAATCTAACCTGATCTTGATCATGTTACCTCTCTCAGGTTAACTTTTATTGGACTTTTAAACATCATTCTTGGTTATTTAATAAAATCTAACCTAATCTTGATCTTGTTACCTCTCTCAGGTTAACATTTATTGGACTTTTAAACATCATTCTTGATTATTTACTAAAATCTAACCTGATCTTGATCATGTTACCTCTCTCAGGTTAACGTTTATTAGACTTTTAAACATCAGTCTTGATTATTTACTGAAATCTAACCTGATCTTGATCATGTTACCTCTCTCAGGTTAACGTTTATTAGACTTTTAAACATCAATCTTGGTTATTTACTAAAATCTAACCTAATCTTGATCATGTTACCTCTCTCAGGTGAACATTTATTAGACTTTTAAACATCAATCTTGGTTATTTACTAAAATCTAACCTGATCTTGATCATGTTACCTCTCTCAGGTTAACGTTTATTAGACTTTTAAACATCAATCTTGGTTATTTACTAAAATCTAACCTCATCTTGATCTTGTTACCTCTCTCAGGTTAACGTTTATTAGACTTTTAAACATCAGTCTTGATTATTTACTAAAATCTAACCTGATCTTGATCATGTTACCTCTCTCAGGTTAACTTTTATTGGACTTTTAAACATCATTCTTGGTTATTTAATAAAATCTAACCTAATCTTGATCTTGTTACCTCTCTCAGGTTAACATTTATTGGACTTTTAAACATCATTCTTGATTATTTACTAAAATCTAACCTGATCTTGATCATGTTACCTCTCTCAGGTTAACGTTTATTAGACTTTTAAACATCAGTCTTGATTATTTACTGAAATCTAACCTGATCTTGATCATGTTACCTCTCTCAGGTTAACTTTTATTAGACTTTTAAACATCAATCTTGGTTATTTAATAAAATCTAACCTAATCTTGATCTTGTTACCTCTCTCAGGTTAACATTTATAGGACTTTTAAACATCATTCTTGATTATTTACTAAAATCTAACCTGATCTTGATCATGTTACCTCTCTCAGGTTAACGTTTATTGGACTTTTAAACATCATTCTTGATTATTTACTAAAATCTAACCTAATCTTGATCATGTTACCTCTCTCAGGTTAACGTTTATTAGACTTTTAAACATCAGTCTTGATTATTTACTAAAATCTAACCTGATCTTGATCATGTTACCTCTCTCAGGTTAACGTTTATTAGACTTTTAAACATCAATCTTGGTTATTTACTAAAATCTAACCTGATCTTGATCTTGTTACCTCTCTCAGGTTAACATTTATTAGACTTTTAAACATCAATCTTGGTTATTTACTAAAATCTAACCTAATCTTGATCATGTTACCTCTCTCAGATGAACATTTATTAGACTTTTAAACATCATAATCTTGATCTTGTTACCTCTCTCAGGTTAACTTTTATTAGACTTTTAAACATCAGTCTTGATTATTTACTAAAATCTAACCTGATCTTGATCATGTTACCTCTCTCAGGTTAACTTTTATTGGACTTTTAAACATCATTCTTGGTTATTTAATAAAATCTAACCTAATCTTCTTGATCTTGTTACCTCTCTCAGGTTAACATTTATTGGACTTTTAAACATCATTCTTGATTATTTACTAAAATCTAACCTGATCTTGATCATGTTACCTCTCTCAGGTTAACGTTTATTAGACTTTTAAACATCAATCTTGGTTATTTACTAAAATCTAACCTGATCTTGATCTTGTTACCTCTCTCAGGTTAACATTTATTCGACTTTTAAACATCAATCTTGGTTATTTACTAAAATCTAACCTAATCTTGATCATGTTACCTCTCTCAGGTGAACATTTATTCGACTTTTAAACATCATTCTTGGTTATTTAATAAAATCTAACCTAATCTTGATCTTGTTACCTCTCTCAGGTTAACATTTATTGGACTTTTAAACATCATTCTTGATTATTTACTAAAATCTAATCTGATCTTGATCATGTTACCTCTCTCAGGTTAACGTTTATTAGACTTTTAAACATCAGTCTTGATTATTTACTAAAATCTAACCTGATCTTGATCATGTTACCTCTCTCAGGTTAACTTTTATTGGACTTTTAAACATCATTCTTGGTTATTTAATAAAATCTAACCTAATCTTGATCTTGTTACCTCTCTCAGGTTAACATTTATTGGACTTTTAAACATCATTCTTGATTATTTACTAAAATCTAACCTGATCTTGATCATGTTACCTCTCTCAGGTTAACGTTTATTAGACTTTTAAACATCAGTCTTGATTATTTACTGAAATCTAACCTGATCTTGATCATGTTACCTCTCTCAGGTTAACTTTTATTGGACTTTTAAATATCATTCTTGGTTATTTAATAAAATCTAACCTAATCTTGATCTTGTTACCTCTCTCAGGTTAACATTTATTGGACTTTTAAACATCATTCTTGATTATTTACTAAAATCTAACCTGATCTTGATCATGTTACCTCTCTCAGGTTAACGTTTATTAGACTTTTAAACATCAGTCTTGATTATTTACTGAAATCTAACCTGATCTTGATCATGTTACCTCTCTCAGGTTAACATTTATTAGACTTTTAAACATCATTCTTGATTATTTACTAAAATCTAACCTGATCTTGATCATGTTACCTCTCTCAGGTTAACGTTTATTAGACTTTTAAACATCAGTCTTGATTATTTACTGAAATCTAACCTGATCTTGATCATGTTACCTCTCTCAGGTTAACGTTTATTAGACTTTTAAACATCAGTCTTGATTATTTACTGAAATCTAACCTGATCTTGATCATGTTACCTCTCTCAGGTTAACGTTTATTAGACTTTTAAACATCATTCTTGATTATTTACTAAAATCTAACCGAATCTTGATCATGTTACCTCTCTCAGGTTAACTTTTATTAGACTTTTAAACATCAATCTTGGTTATTTACTAAAATCTAACCTGATCTTGATCATGTTACCTCTCTCAGGTGAACATTTATTAGACTTTTAAACATCAATCTTGGTTATTTACTAAAATCTAACCTGATCTTGATCTTGTTACCTCTCTCAGGTTAACGTTTATTAGACTTTTAAACATCAATCTTGGTTATTTACTAAAATCTAACCTGATCTTGATCTTGGTACCTCTCTCAGGTTAACTTTTATTGGACTTTTAAACATCATTCTTGATTATTTACTAAAATCTAACCTGATCTTGATCATGTTACCTCTCTCAGGTTAACTTTTATTGGACTTTTAAACATCATTCTTGATTATTTACTAAAATCTAACCTGATCTTGATCATGTTACCTCTCTCAGGTTAACTTTTATTGGACTTTTAAACATCATTCTTGATTATTTACTAAAATCTAACCTGATCTTGATCATGTTACCTCTCTCAGGTTAACGTTTATTAGACTTTTAAACATCAGTCTTGATTATTTACTAAAATCTAACCTGATCTTGATCATGTTACCTCTCTCAGGTTAACTTTTATTGGACTTTTAAACATCATTCTTGGTTATTTAATAAAATCTAACCTAATCTTGATCTTGTTACCTCTCTCAGGTTAACATTTATTGGACTTTTAAACATCATTCTTGATTATTTACTAAAATCTAACCTGATCTTGATCATGTTACCTCTCTCAGGTTAACGTTTATTAGACTTTTAAACATCAGTCTTGATTATTTACTGAAATCTAACCTGATCTTGATCATGTTACCTCTCTCAGGTTAACTTTTATTAGACTTTTAAACATCAATCTTGGTTATTTACTAAAATCTAACCTAATCTTGATCATGTTACCTCTCTCAGGTTAACGTTTATTAGACTTTTAAACATCAATCTTGGTTATTTACTAAAATCTAACCTGATCTTGATCTTGTTACCTCTCTCAGGTTAACGTTTATTAGACTTTTAAACATCAATCTTGGTTATTTACTAAAATCGAACCTGATCTTGATCATGTTACCTCTCTCAAGTTAACTTTTATTGGACTTTTAAACATCAATCTTAGTTATTTACTAAAATCTAACCTGATCTTGATCATGTTACCTCTCTCAGGTTAACTTTTATTCGACTTTTAAACATCAATCTTGGTGATTTACTAAAATCTAACCTGATATTGATCATGTTACCTCTCTCAGGTTAACTTTTATTAGACTTTTAAACATCAATCTTGGTTATTTACTAAAATCTAACCTGATCTTGATCATGTTACCTCTCTCAGGTTAACATTTATTGGACTTTTAAACATCAATCTTGGTTATTTACTAAAATCTAACTTAATCTTGATCTTGTTACCTCTCTCAGGTTAACATTTATTAGACTTTTAAACATCAGTCTTGATTATTTACTAAAATCTAACCTGATCTTGATCATGTTACCTCTCTCAGGTTAACTTTTATTAGACTTTTAAACATCAATCTTGGTTATTTACTAAAATCTAACCTGATCTTGATCTTGTTACCTCTCTCAGGTTAACTTTTATTGGACTTTTAAACATCATTCTTGGTTATTTAATAAAATCTAACCTAATCTTGATCTTGTTACCTCTCTCAAGTTAACATTTATTGGACTTTTAAACATCATTCTTGATTATTTACTAAAATCTAATCTGATCTTGATCATGTTACCTCTCTCAGGTTAACGTTTATTAGACTTTTAAACATCAGTCTTGATTATTTACTAAAATCTAACCTGATCTTGATCATGTTACCTCTCTCAGGTTAACTTTTATTGGACTTTATACATCATTCTTGGTTATTTAATAAAATCTAACCTAATCTTGATCTTGTTACCTCTCTCAGGTTAACATTTATTGGACTTTTAAACATCATTCTTGATTATTTACTAAAATATAACCTGATCTTGATCATGTTACCTCTCTCAGGTTAACGTTTATTAGACTTTTAAACATCAGTCTTGATTATTTACTGAAATCTAACCTGATCTTGATCATGTTACCTCTCTCAGGTTAACTTTTATTGGACTTTTAAACATCATTCTTGGTTATTTAATAAAATCTAACCTAATCTTGATCTTGTTACCTCTCTCAGGTTAACATTTATTGGACTTTTAAACATCATTCTTGATTATTTACTAAAATCTAACCTGATCTTGATCATGTTACCTCTCTCAGGTTAACTTTTATTAGACTTTTAATCATCAATCTTGGTTATTTACTAAAATCTAACCTGATCTTGATCATGTTACCTCTCTCAGGTTAACGTTTATTAGACTTTTAAACATCAATCTTGGTTATTTACTAAAATCGAACCTGATCTTGATCATGTTACCTCTCTCAAGTTAACTTTTATTGGACTTTTAAACATCAATCTTAGTTATTTACTAAAATCTAACCTGATCTTGATCATGTTACCTCTCTCAGGTTAACTTTTATTCGACTTTTGAACATCAATCTTGGTGATTTACTAAAATCTAACCTGATATTGATCATGTTACCTCTCTCAGGTTAACTTTTATTAGACTTTTAAACATCAATCTTGGTTATTTACTAAAATCTAACCTGATCTTGATCATGTTACCTCTCTCAGGTTAACATTTATTAGACTTTTAAACATCAATCTTGGTTATTTACTAAAATCTAACTTAATCTTGATCTTGTTACCTCTCTCAGGTTAACATTTATTAGACTTTTAAACATCAGTCTTGATTATTTACTAAAATCTAACCTGATCTTGATCATGTTACCTCTCTCAGGTTAACTTTTATTAGACTTTTAAACATCAATCTTGGTTATTTACTAAAATCTAACCTGATCTTGATCTTGTTACCTCTCTCAGGTTAACTTTTATTGGACTTTTAAACATCATTCTTGGTTATTTAATAAAATCTAACCTAATCTTGATCTTGTTACCTCTCTCAGGTTAACATTTATTGGACTTTTAAACATCATTCTTGATTATTTACTAAAATCTAATCTGATCTTGATCATGTTACCTCTCTCAGGTTAACGTTTATTAGACTTTTAAACATCAGTCTTGATTATTTACTAAAATCTAACCTGATCTTGATCATGTTACCTCTCTCAGGTTAACTTTTATTGGACTTTTAAACATCATTCTTGGTTATTTAATAAAATCTAACCTAATCTTGATCTTGTTACCTCTCTCAGGTTAACATTTATTTGGACTTTTAAACATCATTCTTGATTATTTACTAAAATCTAACCTGATCTTGATCATGTTACCTCTCTCAGGTTAACGTTTATTAGACTTTTAAACATCAGTCTTGATTATTTACTGAAATCTAACCTGATCTTGATCATGTTACCTCTCTCAGGTTAACTTTTATTGGACTTTTAAACATCATTCTTGGTTATTTAATAAAATCTAACCTAATCTTGATCTTGTTACCTCTCTCAGGTTAACATTTATTGGACTTTTAAACATCATTCTTGATTATTTACTAAAATCTAACCTGATCTTGATCATGTTACCTCTCTCAGGTTAACGTTTATTAGACTTTTAAACATCAGTCTTGATTATTTACTGAAATCTAACCTGATCTTGATCATGTTACCTCTCTCAGGTTAACGTTTATTAGACTTTTAAACATCAATCTTGGTTATTTACTAAAATCTAACCTAATCTTGATCATGTTACCTCTCTCAGGTGAACATTTATTAGACTTTTAAACATCAATCTTGGTTATTTACTAAAATCTAACCTGATCTTGATCATGTTACCTCTCTCAGGTTAACGTTTATTAGACTTTTAAACATCAATCTTGGTTATTTACTAAAATCTAACCTCATCTTGATCTTGTTACCTCTCTCAGGTTAACGTTTATTAGACTTTTAAACATCAGTCTTGATTATTTACTAAAATCTAACCTGATCTTGATCATGTTACCTCTCTCAGGTTAACTTTTATTGGACTTTTAAACATCATTCTTGGTTATTTAATAAAATCTAACCTAATCTTGATCTTGTTACCTCTCTCAGGTTAACATTTATTGGACTTTTAAACATCATTCTTGATTATTTACTAAAATCTAACCTGATCTTGATCATGTTACCTCTCTCAGGTTAACGTTTATTAGACTTTTAAACATCAGTCTTGATTATTTACTGAAATCTAACCTGATCTTGATCATGTTACCTCTCTCAGGTTAACTTTTATTAGACTTTTAAACATCAATCTTGGTTATTTAATAAAATCTAACCTAATCTTGATCTTGTTACCTCTCTCAGGTTAACATTTATTGGACTTTTAAACATCATTCTTGATTATTTACTAAAATCTAACCTGATCTTGATCATGTTACCTCTCTCAGGTTAACGTTTATTGGACTTTTAAACATCATTCTTGATTATTTACTAAAATCTAACCTAATCTTGATCATGTTACCTCTCTCAGGTTAACGTTTATTAGACTTTTAAACATCAGTCTTGATTATTTACTAAAATCTAACCTGATCTTGATCATGTTACCTCTCTCAGGTTAACGTTTATTAGACTTTTAAACATCAATCTTGGTTATTTACTAAAATCTAACCTGATCTTGATCTTGTTACCTCTCTCAGGTTAACATTTATTAGACTTTTAAACATCAATCTTGGTTATTTACTAAAATCTAACCTAATCTTGATCATGTTACCTCTCTCAGATGAACATTTATTAGACTTTTAAACATCATTCTTGGTTATTTAATAAAATCTAACCTAATCTTGATCTTGTTACCTCTCTCAGGTTAACATTTATTGGACTTTTAAACATCATTCTTGATTATTTACTAAAATCTAATCTGATCTTGATCATGTTACCTCTCTCAGGTTAACGTTTATTAGACTTTTAAACATCAGTCTTGATTATTTACTAAAATCTAACCTGATCTTGATCATGTTACCTCTCTCAGGTTAACTTTTATTGGACTTTTAAACATCATTCTTGGTTATTTAATAAAATCTAACCTAATCTTGATCTTGTTACCTCTCTCAGGTTAACATTTATTGGACTTTTAAACATCATTCTTGATTATTTACTAAAATCTAACCTGATCTTGATCATGTTACCTCTCTCAGGTTAACGTTTATTAGACTTTTAAACATCAATCTTGGTTATTTACTAAAATCTAACCTGATCTTGATCTTGTTACCTCTCTCAGGTTAACATTTATTAGACTTTTAAACATCAATCTTGGTTATTTACTAAAATCTAACCTAATCTTGATCATGTTACCTCTCTCACGTGAACATTTATTAGACTTTTAAACATCATTCTTGGTTATTTAATAAAATCTAACCTAATCTTGATCTTGTTACCTCTCTCAGGTTAACATTTATTGGACTTTTAAACATCATTCTTGATTATTTACTAAAATCTAATCTGATCTTGATCATGTTACCTCTCTCAGGTTAACGTTTATTAGACTTTTAAACATCAGTCTTGATTATTTACTAAAATCTAACCTGATCTTGATCATGTTACCTCTCTCAGGTTAACTTTTATTGGACTTTTAAACATCATTCTTGGTTATTTAATAAAATCTAACCTAATCTTGATCTTGTTACCTCTCTCAGGTTAACATTTATTGGACTTTTAAACATCATTCTTGATTATTTACTAAAATCTAACCTGATCTTGATCATGTTACCTCTCTCAGGTTAACGTTTATTAGACTTTTAAACATCAGTCTTGATTATTTACTGAAATCTAACCTGATCTTGATCATGTTACCTCTCTCAGGTTAACTTTTATTGGACTTTTAAATATCATTCTTGGTTATTTAATAAAATCTAACCTAATCTTGATCTTGTTACCTCTCTCAGGTTAACATTTATTGGACTTTTAAACATCATTCTTGATTATTTACTAAAATCTAACCTGATCTTGATCATGTTACCTCTCTCAGGTTAACGTTTATTAGACTTTTAAACATCAGTCTTGATTATTTACTGAAATCTAACCTGATCTTGATCATGTTACCTCTCTCAGGTTAACATTTATTAGACTTTTAAACATCATTCTTGATTATTTACTAAAATCTAACCTGATCTTGATCATGTTACCTCTCTCAGGTTAACGTTTATTAGACTTTTAAACATCAGTCTTGATTATTTACTGAAATCTAACCTGATCTTGATCATGTTACCTCTCTCAGGTTAACGTTTATTAGACTTTTAAACATCAGTCTTGATTATTTACTGAAATCTAACCTGATCTTGATCATGTTACCTCTCTCAGGTTAACGTTTATTAGACTTTTAAACATCATTCTTGATTATTTACTAAAATCTAACCGAATCTTGATCATGTTACCTCTCTCAGGTTAACTTTTATTAGACTTTTAAACATCAATCTTGGTTATTTACTAAAATCTAACCTGATCTTGATCATGTTACCTCTCTCAGGTGAACATTTATTAGACTTTTAAACATCAATCTTGGTTATTTACTAAAATCTAACCTGATCTTGATCTTGTTACCTCTCTCAGGTTAACGTTTATTAGACTTTTAAACATCAATCTTGGTTATTTACTAAAATCTAACCTGATCTTGATCTTGGTACCTCTCTCAGGTTAACTTTTATTGGACTTTTAAACATCATTCTTGATTATTTACTAAAATCTAACCTGATCTTGATCATGTTACCTCTCTCAGGTTAACTTTTATTGGACTTTTAAACATCATTCTTGATTATTTACTAAAATCTAACCTGATCTTGATCATGTTACCTCTCTCAGGTTAACTTTTATTGGACTTTTAAACATCATTCTTGATTATTTACTAAAATCTAACCTGATCTTGATCATGTTACCTCTCTCAGGTTAACGTTTATTAGACTTTTAAACATCAGTCTTGATTATTTACTAAAATCTAACCTGATCTTGATCTTGTTACCTCTCTCAGGTTAACTTTTATTGGACTTTTAAACATCATTCTTGGTTATTTAATAAAATCTAACCTAATCTTGATCTTGTTACCTCTCTCAGGTTAACATTTATTGGACTTTTAAACATCATTCTTGATTATTTACTAAAATCTAACCTGATCTTGATCATGTTACCTCTCTCAGGTTAACGTTTATTAGACTTTTAAACATCAGTCTTGATTATTTACTGAAATCTAACCTGATCTTGATCATGTTACCTCTCTCAGGTTAACTTTTATTAGACTTTTAAACATCAATCTTGGTTATTTACTAAAATCTAACCTAATCTTGATCATGTTACCTCTCTCAGGTTAACGTTTATTAGACTTTTAAACATCAATCTTGGTTATTTACTAAAATCTAACCTGATCTTGATCTTGTTACCTCTCTCAGGTTAACGTTTATTAGACTTTTAAACATCAATCTTGGTTATTTACTAAAATCGAACCTGATCTTGATCATGTTACCTCTCTCAAGTTAACTTTTATTGGACTTTTAAACATCAATCTTAGTTATTTACTAAAATCTAACCTGATCTTGATCATGTTACCTCTCTCAGGTTAACTTTTATTCGACTTTTAAACATCAATCTTGGTGATTTACTAAAATCTAACCTGATATTGATCATGTTACCTCTCTCAGGTTAACTTTTATTAGACTTTTAAACATCAATCTTGGTTATTTACTAAAATCTAACCTGATCTTGATCATGTTACCTCTCTCAGGTTAACATTTATTGGACTTTTAAACATCAATCTTGGTTATTTACTAAAATCTAACTTAATCTTGATCTTGTTACCTCTCTCAGGTTAACATTTATTAGACTTTTAAACATCACTCTTGGTTATTTACTAAAATCTAACCTGATCTTGATCATGTTACCTCTCTCAGGTTAACTTTTATTAGACTTTTAAACATCAATCTTGGTTATTTACTAAAATCTAACCTGATCTTGATCTTGTTACCTCTCTCAGGTTAACTTTTATTGGACTTTTAAACATCATTCTTGGTTATTTAATAAAATCTAACCTAATCTTGATCTTGTTACCTCTCTCAAGTTAACATTTATTGGACTTTTAAACATCATTCTTGATTATTTACTAAAATCTAATCTGATCTTGATCATGTTACCTCTCTCAGGTTAACGTTTATTAGACTTTTAAACATGTCTTGATTATTTACTAAAATCTAACCTGATCTTGATCATGTTACCTCTCTCAGGTTAACTTTTATTGGACTTTTAAACATCATTCTTGGTTATTTAATAAAATCTAACCTAATCTTGATCTTGTTACCTCTCTCAGGTTAACATTTATTGGACTTTTAAACATCATTCTTGATTATTTACTAAAATATAACCTGATCTTGATCATGTTACCTCTCTCAGGTTAACGTTTATTAGACTTTTAAACATCAGTCTTGATTATTTACTGAAATCTAACCTGATCTTGATCATGTTACCTCTCTCAGGTTAACTTTTATTGGACTTTTAAACATCATTCTTGGTTATTTAATAAAACCTAACCTAATCTTGATCTTGTTACCTCTCTCAGGTTAACATTTATTGGACTTTTAAACATCATTCTTGATTATTTACTAAAATCTAACCTGATCTTGATCATGTTACCTCTCTCAGGTTAACGTTTATTAGACTTTTAAACATCAGTCTTGATTATTTACTGAAATCTAACCTGATCTTGATCATGTTACCTCTCTCAGGTTAACTTTTATTAGACTTTTAAACATCAATCTTGGTTATTTACTAAAATCTAACCTAATCTTGATCATGTTACCTCTCTCAGGTGAACATTTATTAGACTTTTAAACATCAATCTTGGTTATTTACTAAAATCTAACCTGATCTTGATCATGTTACCTCTCTCAGGTTAACGTTTATTAGACTTTTAAACATCAATCTTGCTTATTTAGTAAAATCTAACCTGATCTTGATCTTGTTACCTCTCTCAGGTTAACGTTTATTAGGCTTTTAAACATCAATCTTGGTTATTTACTAAAATCTAACCTGATCTTGATCTTGTTACCTCTCTCAGGTTAACGTTTATTAGACTTTTAAACATCAGTCTTGATTATTTACTAAAATCTAACCTGATCTTGATCATGTTACCTCTCTCAGGTTAACTTTTATTGGACTTTTAAACATCATTCTTGGTTATTTAATAAAATCTAACCTAATCTTGATCTTGTTACCTCTCTCAGGTTAACATTTATTGGACTTTTAAACATCATTCTTGATTATTTACTAAAATCTAACCTGATCTTGATCATGTTACCTCTCTCAGGTTAACGTTTATTAGACTTTTAAACATCAGTCTTGATTATTTACTGAAATCTAACCTGATCTTGATCATGTTACCTCTCTCAGGTTAACTTTTATTAGACTTTTAAACATCAATCTTGGTTATTTACTAAAATCTAACCTAATCTTGATCATGTTACCTCTCTCAGGTGAACATTTATTAGACTTTTAAACATCAATCTTGGTTATTTACTAAAATCTAACCTGATCTTGATCATGTTACCTCTCTCAGGTTAACGTTTATTAGACTTTTAAACATCAATCTTGATTATTTACTAAAATCTAACCTGATCTTGATCATGTTACCTCTCTCAGGTTAACGTTTATTAGACTTTTAAACATCAATCTTGGTTATTTACTAAAATCTAACCTGATCTTGATCTTGTTACCTCTCTCAGGTTAACATTTATTAGACTTTTAAACATCAATCTTGGTTATTTCCTAAAATCTAACCTAATCTTGATCATGTTACCTCTCTCAGGTTAACTTTTATTGGACTTTTAAACATCATTCTTGATTATTTACTAAAATCTAACCTGATCTTGATCATGTTACCTCTCTCAGGTTAACTTTTATTGGACTTTTAAACATCATTCTTGATTATTTACTAAAATCTAACCTGATCTTGATCATGTTACCTCTCTCAGGTTAACGTTTATTGGACTTTTAAACATCATTCTTGGTTATTTAATAAAATCTAACCTAATCTTGATCTTGTTACCTCTCTCAGGTTAACGTTTATTAGACTTTTAAACATCAGTCTTGATTATTTACTAAAATCTAACCTGATCTTGATCATGTTACCTCTCTCAGGTTAACGTTTATTGGACTTTTAAACATCATTCTTGGTTATTTAATAAAATCTAACCTAATCTTGATCATGTTACCTCTCTCAGGTTAACGTTTATTAGACTTTTAAACATCAGTCTTGATTATTTACTAAAATCTAACCTGATCTTGATCATGTTACCTCTCTCAGGTTAACTTTTATTGGACTTTTAAACATCATTCTTGGTTATTTAATAAAATCTAACCTAATCTTGATCATGTTACCTCTCTCAGGTTAACGTTTATTAGACTTTTAAACATCAATCTTGATTATTTACTAAAATCTAACCTGATCTTGATCTTGTTACCTCTCTCAGGTTAACGTTTATTAGACTTTTAAACATCAATCTTGGTTATTTACTAAAATCGAACCTGATCTTGATCATGTTACCTCTCTCAAGTTAACTCTTATTGGACTTTTAAACATCAATCTTAGTTATTTACTAAAATCTAACCTGATCTTGATCATGTTACCTCTCTCAGGTTAACTTTTATTAGACTTTTAAACATCAATCTTGGTTATTTACTAAAATCTAACCTGATCTTGATCATGTTACCTCTCTCAGGTTAACTTTTATTCGACTTTTAAACATCAATCTTGGTGATTTACTAAAATCTAACCTGATATTGATCATGTTACCTCTCTCAGGTTAACTTTTATTAGACTTTTAAACATCAATCTTGGTTATTTACTAAAATCTAACCTGATCTTGATCATGTTACCTCTCTCAGGTTAACATTTATTGGACTTTTAAACATCAATCTTGGTTATTTACTAAAATCTAACTTAATCTTGATCTTGTTACCTCTCTCAGGTTAACATTTATTAGACTTTTAAACATCAGTCTTGATTATTTACTAAAATCTAACCTGATCTTGATCATGTTACCTCTCTCAGGTTAACTTTTATTAGACTTTTAAACATCAATCTTGGTTATTTACTAAAATCTAACCTGATCTTGATCTTGTTACCTCTCTCAGGTTAACTTTTATTGGACTTTTAAACATCATTCTTGGTTATTTAATAAAATCTAACCTAATCTTGATCTTGTTACCTCTCTCAAGTTAACATTTATTGGACTTTTAAACATCATTCGTGATTATTTACTAAAATCTAATCTGATCTTGATCATGTTACCTCTCTCAGGTTAACGTTTATTAGACTTTTAAACATCAGTCTTGATTATTTACTAAAATCTAACCTGATCTTGATCATGTTACCTCTCTCAGGTTAACTTTTATTGGACTTTTAAACATCATTCTTGGTTATTTAATAAAATCTAACCTAATCTTGATCTTGTTACCTCTCTCAGGTTAACATTTATTGGACTTTTAAACATCATTCTTGATTATTTACTAAAATATAACCTGATCTTGATCATGTTACCTCTCTCAGGTTAACGTTTATTAGACTTTTAAACATCAGTCTTGATTATTTACTGAAATCTAACCTGATCTTGATCATGTTACCTCTCTCAGGTTAACTTTTATTGGACTTTTAAACATCATTCTTGGTTATTTAATAAAATCTAACCTAATCTTGATCTTGTTACCTCTCTCAGGTTAACATTTATTGGACTTTTAAACATCATTCTTGATTATTTACTAAAATCTAACCTGATCTTGATCATGTTACCTCTCTCAGGTTAACGTTTATTAGACTTTTAAACATCAGTCTTGATTATTTACTGAAATCTAACCTGATCTTGATCATGTTACCTCTCTCAGGTTAACTTTTATTGGACTTTTAAACATCAATCTTGGTTATTTACTAAAATCTAACCTAATCTTGATCATGTTACCTCTCTCAGGTGAACATTTATTAGACTTTTAAACATCAATCTTGGTTATTTACTAAAATCTAACCTGATCTTGATCATGTTACCTCTCTCAGGTTAACGTTTATTAGACTTTTAAACATCAATCTTGCTTATTTAGTAAAATCTAACCTGATCTTGATCTTGTTACCTCTCTCAGGTTAACGTTTATTAGACTTTTAAACATCAATCTTGGTTATTTACTAAAATCTAACCTGATCTTGATCTTGTTACCTCTCTCAGGTTAACGTTTATTAGACTTTTAAACATCAGTCTTGATTATTTACTAAAATCTAACCTGATCTTGATCATGTTACCTCTCAGGTTAACTTTTATTGGACTTTTAAACATCATTCTTGGTTATTTAATAAAATCTAACCTAATCTTGATCTTGTTACCTCTCTCAGGTTAACATTTATTGGACTTTTAAACATCATTCTTGATTATTTACTAAAATCTAACCTGATCTTGATCATGTTACCTCTCTCAGGTTAACGTTTATTAGACTTTTAAACATCAGTCTTGATTATTTACTGAAATCTAACCTGATCTTGATCATGTTACCTCTCTCAGGTTAACTTTTATTAGACTTTTAAACATCAATCTTGGTTATTTACTAAAATCTAACCTAATCTTGATCATGTTACCTCTCTCAGGTGAACATTTATTAGACTTTTAAACATCAATCTTGGTTATTTACTAAAATCTAACCTGATCTTGATCATGTTACCTCTCTCAGGTTAACGTTTATTAGACTTTTAAACATCAATCTTGGTTATTTACTAAAATCTAACCTGATCTTGATCTTGTTACCTCTCTCAGGTTAACATTTATTAGACTTTTAAACATCAATCTTGGTTATTTACTAAAATCTAACCTAATCTTGATCATGTTACCTCTCTCAGATGAACATTTATTAGACTTTTAAACATCATTCTTGATTATTTATTAAAATCTAACCTGATCTTGATCTTGTTACCTCTCTCAGGTTAACATTTATTGGACTTTTAAACATCATTCTTGATTATTTATTAAAATCTAACCTGATCTTGATCTTGTTACCTCTCTCAGGTTAACGTTTATTAGACTTTTAAACATCAATCTTGGTTATTTACTAAAATCTAACCTGATCTTGATCTTGTTACCTCTCTCAGGTTAACATTTATTAGACTTTTAAACATCAATCTTGGTTATTTACTAAAATCTAACCTAATCTTGATCATGTTACCTCTCTCAGATGAACATTTATTAGACTTTTAAACATCATTCTTGATTATTTATTAAAATCTAACCTGATCTTGATCTTGTTACCTCTCTCAGGTTAACATTTATTAGACTTTTAAACATCAATCTTGGTTATTTACTAAAATCTAACCTGATCTTGATCTTGTTACCTCTCTCAGGTTAACATTTATTGGACTTTTAAACATCATTCTTGATTATTTATTAAAATCTAATCTGATCTTGATCATGTTACCTCTCTCAGGTTAACGTTTATTCGACTTTTAAACATCAGTCTTGATTATTTACTAAAATCTAACCTGATCTTGATCATGTTACCTCTCTCAGGTTAACGTTTATTGGACTTTTAAACATCATTCTTGGTTATTTAATAAAATCTAACCTAATCTTGATCTTGTTACCTCTCTCAGGTTAACGTTTATTAGACTTTTAAACATCAATCTTGATTATTTACTAAAATCTAACCTGATCTTGATCATGTTACCTCTCTCAGGTTAACTTTTATTGGACTTTTAAACATCATTCTTGGTTATTTAATAAAATCTAACCTAATCTTGATCTTGTTACCTCTCTCAGGTTAACGTTTATTAGACTTTTAAACATCAATCTTGATTATTTACTAAAATCTAACCTGATCTTGATCCTGTTACCTCTGTCAGGTTAACTTTTATTGGACTTTTAAACATCATTCTTGGTTATTTAATAAAATCTAACCTAATCTTGATCTTGTTACCTCTCTCAGGTTAACATTTATTGGACTTTTAAACATCATTCTTGATTATTTACTAAAATCGAACCTGATCTTGATCATGTTACCTCTCTCAGGTTAACGTTTATTAGACTTTTAAACATCAATCTTGGTTATTTACTAAAATCTAACCTGATCTTGATCTTGTTACCTCTCTCAGGTTAACATTTATTAGACTTTTAAACATCAATCTTGGTTATTTACTAAAATCTAACCTGATCTTGATCTTGTTACCTCTCTCAGGTTAACATTTATTAGACTTTTAAACATCAATCTTGGTTATTTACTAAAATCTAACCTGATCTTGATCTTGTTACCTCTCTCAGGTTAACATTTATTAGACTTTTAAACATCAATCTTGGTTATTTACTAAAATCTAACCTGATCTTGATCTTGTTACCTCTCTCAGTTGAACATTTATTAGACTTTTAAACATCAATCTTGGTTATTTACTAAAATCTAACCTGATCTTGATCTTGTTACCTCTCTCAGGTTAACATTTATTAGACTTTTAAACATCATTCTTGGTTATTTAATAAAATCTAACCTAATCTTGACCTTGTTACCTCTCTCAGGTTAACATTTATTGGACTTTTAAACATCATTCTTGAATATTTACTAAAATCTAATCTGATCTTGATCATGTTACCTCTCTCAGGTTAACTTTTATTCGACTTTTAAACATCAATCTTGATTATTTACTAAAATCTAACCTGATATTGATCATGTTACCTCTCTCAGGTTAACTTTTATTAGACTTTTAAACATCAATCTTGGTTATTT
The DNA here is from genome assembly GCF_964187855.1 of Myxine glutinosa. Taxonomy (NCBI): domain Eukaryota; kingdom Metazoa; phylum Chordata; class Myxini; order Myxiniformes; family Myxinidae; genus Myxine; species Myxine glutinosa. The sequence goes on along the minus strand of NC_136265.1, from coordinate 107,115,083 downwards.
ACTAAAATCTAACCTGATCTTGATCTTGTTACCTCTCTCAGGTTAACTTTTATTGGACTTTTAAACATCATTCTTGGTTATTTAATAAAATCTAACCTAATCTTGATCTTGTTACCTCTCTCAGGTTAACATTTATTGGACTTTTAAACATCATTCTTGATTATTTACTAAAATCTAATCTGATCTTGATCATGTTACCTCTCTCAGGTTAACGTTTATTAGACTTTTAAACATCAGTCTTGATTATTTACTAAAATCTAACCTGATCTTGATCATGTTACCTCTCTCAGGTTAACTTTTATTGGACTTTTAAACATCATTCTTGGTTATTTAATAAAATCTAACCTAATCTTGATCTTGTTACCTCTCTCAAGTTAACATTTATTGGACTTTTAAACATCATTCTTGATTATTTACTAAAATATAACCTGATCTTGATCATGTTACCTCTCTCAGGTTAACGTTTATTAGACTTTTAAACATCAGTCTTGATTATTTACTGAAATCTAACCTGATCTTGATCATGTTACCTCTCTCAGGTTAACTTTTATTGGACTTTTAAACATCATTCTTGGTTATTTAATAAAATCTAACCTAATCTTGATCTTGTTACCTCTCTCAGGTTAATATTTAGTGGACTTTTAAACATCATTCTTGATTATTTACTAAAATCTAACCTGATCTTGATCATGTTACCTCTCTCAGGTTAACGTTTATTAGACTTTTAAACATCAGTCTTGATTATTTACTGAAATCTAACCTGATCTTGATCATGTTACCTCTCTCAGGTTAACTTTTATTAGACTTTTAAACATCAATCTTGGTTATTTACTAAAATCTAACCTAATCTTGATCATGTTACCTCTCTCAGGTGAACATTTATTAGACTTTTAAACATCAATCTTGGTTATTTACTAAAATCTAACCTGATCTTGATCATGTTACCTCTCTCAGGTTAACATTTATTAGACTTTTAAACATCATTCTTGATTATTTACTAAAATCTAACCTGATCTTGATCATGTTACCTCTCTCAGGTTAACGTTTATTAGACTTTTAAACATCAGTCTTGATTATTTACTGAAATCTAACCTGATCTTGATCATGTTACCTCTCTCAGGTTAACGTTTATTAGACTTTTAAACATCAGTCTTGATTATTTACTGAAATCTAACCTGATCTTGATCATGTTACCTCTCTCAGGTTAACGTTTATTAGACTTTTAAACATCAGTCTTGATTATTTACTGAAATCTAACCTGATCTTGATCATGTTACCTCTCTCAGGTTAACGTTTATTAGACTTTTAAACATCATTCTTGATTATTTACTAAAATCTAACCGAATCTTGATCATGTTACCTCTCTCAGGTTAACTTTTATTAGACTTTTAAACATCAATCTTGGTTATTTACTAAAATCTAACCTGATCTTGATCATGTTACCTCTCTCAGGTGAACATTTATTAGACTTTTAAACATCAATCTTGGTTATTTACTAAAATCTAACCTGATCTTGATCTTGTTACCTCTCTCAGGTTAACGTTTATTAGACTTTTAAACATCAATCTTGGTTATTTACTAAAATCTTACCTGATCTTGATCTTGGTACCTCTCTCAGGTTAACTTTTATTGGACTTTTAAACATCATTCTTGATTATTTACTAAAATCTAACCTGATCTTGATCATGTTACCTCTCTCAGGTTAACTTTTATTGGACTTTTAAACATCATTCTTGATTATTTACTAAAATCTAACCTGATCTTGATCATGTTACCTCTCTCAGGTTAACTTTTACTGGACTTTAAAACATCATTCTTGATTATTTACTAAAATCTAACCTGATCTTGATCATGTTACCTCTCTCAGGTTAACGTTTATTAGACTTTTAAACATCAGTCTTGATTATTTACTAAAATCTAACCTGATCTTGATCTTGTTACCTCTCTCAGGTTAACTTTTATTGGACTTTTAAACATCATTCTTGGTTATTTAATAAAATCTAACCTAATCTTGATCTTGTTACCTCTCTCAGGTTAACATTTATTGGACTTTTAAACATCATTCTTGATTATTTACTAAAATCTAACCTGATCTTGATCATGTTACCTCTCTCAGGTTAACGTTTATTAGACTTTTAAACATCAGTCTTGATTATTTACTGAAATCTAACCTGATCTTGATCATGTTACCTCTCTCAGGTTAACTTTTATTAGACTTTTAAACATCAATCTTGGTTATTTACTAAAATCTAACCTAATCTTGATCATGTTACCTCTCTCAGGTTAACGTTTATTAGACTTTTAAACATCAATCTTGGTTATTTACTAAAATCTAACCTGATCTTGATCTTGTTACCTCTCTCAGGTTAACGTTTATTAGACTTTTAAACATCAATCTTGGTTATTTACTAAAATCGAACCTGATCTTGATCATGTTACCTCTCTCAAGTTAACTTTTATTGGACTTTTAAACATCAATCTTAGTTATTTACTAAAATCTAACCTGATCTTGATCATGTTACCTCTCTCAGGTTAACTTTTATTCGACTTTTAAACATCAATCTTGGTGATTTACTAAAATCTAACCTGATATTGATCATGTTACCTCTCTCAGGTTAACTTTTATTAGACTTTTAAACATCAATCTTGGTTATTTACTAAAATCTAACCTGATCTTGATCATGTTACCTCTCTCAGGTTAACATTTATTGGACTTTTAAACATCAATCTTGGTTATTTACTAAAATCTAACTTAATCTTGATCTTGTTACCTCTCTCAGGTTAACATTTATTAGACTTTTAAACATCACTCTTGGTTATTTACTAAAATCTAACCTGATCTTGATCATGTTACCTCTCTCAGGTTAACTTTTATTAGACTTTTAAACATCAATCTTGGTTATTTACTAAAATCTAACCTGATCTTGATCTTGTTACCTCTCTCAGGTTAACTTTTATTGGACTTTTAAACATCATTCTTGGTTATTTAATAAAATCTAACCTAATCTTGATCTTGTTACCTCTCTCAAGTTAACATTTATTGGACTTTTAAACATCATTCTTGATTATTTACTAAAATCTAATCTGATCTTGATCATGTTACCTCTCTCAGGTTAACGTTTATTAGACTTTTAAACATGTCTTGATTATTTACTAAAATCTAACCTGATCTTGATCATGTTACCTCTCTCAGGTTAACTTTTATTGGACTTTTAAACATCATTCTTGGTTATTTAATAAAATCTAACCTAATCTTGATCTTGTTACCTCTCTCAGGTTAACATTTATTGGACTTTTAAACATCATTCTTGATTATTTACTAAAATATAACCTGATCTTGATCATGTTACCTCTCTCAGGTTAACGTTTATTAGACTTTTAAACATCAGTCTTGATTATTTACTGAAATCTAACCTGATCTTGATCATGTTACCTCTCTCAGGTTAACTTTTATTAGACTTTTAAACATCAATCTTGGTTATTTACTAAAATCTAACCTAATCTTGATCATGTTACCTCTCTCAGGTGAACATTTATTAGACTTTTAAACATCAATCTTGGTTATTTACTAAAATCTAACCTGATCTTGATCATGTTACCTCTCTCAGGTTAACGTTTATTAGACTTTTAAACATCAATCTTGATTATTTACTAAAATCTAACCTGATCTTGATCATGTTACCTCTCTCAGGTTAACGTTTATTAGACTTTTAAACATCAATCTTGGTTATTTACTAAAATCTAACCTGATCTTGATCTTGTTACCTCTCTCAGGTTAACATTTATTAGACTTTTAAACATCAATCTTGGTTATTTCCTAAAATCTAACCTAATCTTGATCATGTTACCTCTCTCAGGTTAACTTTTATTGGACTTTTAAACATCATTCTTGATTATTTACTAAAATCTAACCTGATCTTGATCATGTTACCTCTCTCAGGTTAACTTTTATTGGACTTTTAAACATCATTCTTGATTATTTACTAAAATCTAACCTGATCTTGATCATGTTACCTCTCTCAGGTTAACGTTTATTGGACTTTTAAACATCATTCTTGGTTATTTAATAAAATCTAACCTAATCTTGATCTTGTTACCTCTCTCAGGTTAACGTTTATTAGACTTTTAAACATCAGTCTTGATTATTTACTAAAATCTAACCTGATCTTGATCATGTTACCTCTCTCAGGTTAACGTTTATTGGACTTTTAAACATCATTCTTGGTTATTTAATAAAATCTAACCTAATCTTGATCATGTTACCTCTCTCAGGTTAACGTTTATTAGACTTTTAAACATCAGTCTTGATTATTTACTAAAATCTAACCTGATCTTGATCATGTTACCTCTCTCAGGTTAACTTTTATTGGACTTTTAAACATCATTCTTGGTTATTTAATAAAATCTAACCTAATCTTGATCATGTTACCTCTCTCAGGTTAACGTTTATTAGACTTTTAAACATCAATCTTGATTATTTACTAAAATCTAACCTGATCTTGATCTTGTTACCTCTCTCAGGTTAACGTTTATTAGACTTTTAAACATCAATCTTGGTTATTTACTAAAATCGAACCTGATCTTGATCATGTTACCTCTCTCAAGTTAACTCTTATTGGACTTTTAAACATCAATCTTAGTTATTTACTAAAATCTAACCTGATCTTGATCATGTTACCTCTCTCAGGTTAACTTTTATTAGACTTTTAAACATCAATCTTGGTTATTTACTAAAATCTAACCTGATCTTGATCATGTTACCTCTCTCAGGTTAACTTTTATTCGACTTTTAAACATCAATCTTGGTGATTTACTAAAATCTAACCTGATATTGATCATGTTACCTCTCTCAGGTTAACTTTTATTAGACTTTTAAACATCAATCTTGGTTATTTACTAAAATCTAACCTGATCTTGATCATGTTACCTCTCTCAGGTTAACATTTATTGGACTTTTAAACATCAATCTTGGTTATTTACTAAAATCTAACTTAATCTTGATCTTGTTACCTCTCTCAGGTTAACATTTATTAGACTTTTAAACATCAGTCTTGATTATTTACTAAAATCTAACCTGATCTTGATCATGTTACCTCTCTCAGGTTAACTTTTATTAGACTTTTAAACATCAATCTTGGTTATTTACTAAAATCTAACCTGATCTTGATCTTGTTACCTCTCTCAGGTTAACTTTTATTGGACTTTTAAACATCATTCTTGGTTATTTAATAAAATCTAACCTAATCTTGATCTTGTTACCTCTCTCAAGTTAACATTTATTGGACTTTTAAACATCATTCGTGATTATTTACTAAAATCTAATCTGATCTTGATCATGTTACCTCTCTCAGGTTAACGTTTATTAGACTTTTAAACATCAGTCTTGATTATTTACTAAAATCTAACCTGATCTTGATCATGTTACCTCTCTCAGGTTAACTTTTATTGGACTTTTAAACATCATTCTTGGTTATTTAATAAAATCTAACCTAATCTTGATCTTGTTACCTCTCTCAGGTTAACATTTATTGGACTTTTAAACATCATTCTTGATTATTTACTAAAATATAACCTGATCTTGATCATGTTACCTCTCTCAGGTTAACGTTTATTAGACTTTTAAACATCAGTCTTGATTATTTACTGAAATCTAACCTGATCTTGATCATGTTACCTCTCTCAGGTTAACTTTTATTGGACTTTTAAACATCATTCTTGGTTATTTAATAAAATCTAACCTAATCTTGATCTTGTTACCTCTCTCAGGTTAACATTTATTGGACTTTTAAACATCATTCTTGATTATTTACTAAAATCTAACCTGATCTTGATCATGTTACCTCTCTCAGGTTAACGTTTATTAGACTTTTAAACATCAGTCTTGATTATTTACTGAAATCTAACCTGATCTTGATCATGTTACCTCTCTCAGGTTAACTTTTATTGGACTTTTAAACATCAATCTTGGTTATTTACTAAAATCTAACCTAATCTTGATCATGTTACCTCTCTCAGGTGAACATTTATTAGACTTTTAAACATCAATCTTGGTTATTTACTAAAATCTAACCTGATCTTGATCATGTTACCTCTCTCAGGTTAACGTTTATTAGACTTTTAAACATCAATCTTGCTTATTTAGTAAAATCGAACCTGATCTTGATCTTGTTACCTCTCTCAGGTTAACGTTTATTAGACTTTTAAACATCAATCTTGGTTATTTACTAAAATCTAACCTGATCTTGATCTTGTTACCTCTCTCAGGTTAACGTTTATTAGACTTTTAAACATCAGTCTTGATTATTTACTAAAATCTAACCTGATCTTGATCATGTTACCTCTCAGGTTAACTTTTATTGGACTTTTAAACATCATTCTTGGTTATTTAATAAAATCTAACCTAATCTTGATCTTGTTACCTCTCTCAGGTTAACATTTATTGGACTTTTAAACATCATTCTTGATTATTTACTAAAATCTAACCTGATCTTGATCATGTTACCTCTCTCAGGTTAACGTTTATTAGACTTTTAAACATCAGTCTTGATTATTTACTGAAATCTAACCTGATCTTGATCATGTTACCTCTCTCAGGTTAACTTTTATTAGACTTTTAAACATCAATCTTGGTTATTTACTAAAATCTAACCTAATCTTGATCATGTTACCTCTCTCAGGTGAACATTTATTAGACTTTTAAACATCAATCTTGGTTATTTACTAAAATCTAACCTGATCTTGATCATGTTACCTCTCTCAGGTTAACGTTTATTAGACTTTTAAACATCAATCTTGGTTATTTACTAAAATCTAACCTGATCTTGATCTTGTTACCTCTCTCAGGTTAACATTTATTAGACTTTTAAACATCAATCTTGGTTATTTACTAAAATCTAACCTAATCTTGATCATGTTACCTCTCTCAGGTTAACGTTTATTAGACTTTTAAACATCAATCTTGATTATTTACTAAAATCTAACCTAATCTTGATCTTGTTACCTCTCTCAGGTTAACGTTTATTAGACTTTTAAACATCAATCTTGGTTATTTACTAAAATCTAACCTGATCTTGATCTTGTTACCTCTCTCAGGTTAACATTTATTAGACTTTTAAACATCAATCTTGGTTATTTACTAAAATCTAACCTAATCTTGACCTTGTTACCTCTCTCAGGTTAACATTTATTGGACTTTTAAACATCATTCTTGAATATTTACTAAAATCTAATCTGATCTTGATCATGTTACCTCTCTCAGGTTAACTTTTATTCGACTTTTAAACATCAATCTTGATTATTTACTAAAATCTAACCTGATATTGATCATGTTACCTCTCTCAGGTTAACTTTTATTAGACTTTTAAACATCAATCTTGGTTATTTACTAAAATCTAACCTGATCTTGATCTTGTTACCTCTCTCAGGTTAACTTTTATTGGACTTTTAAACATCATTCTTGGTTATTTAATAAAATCTAACCTAATCTTGATCTTGTTACCTCTCTCAGGTTAACATTTATTGGACTTTTAAACATCATTCTTGATTATTTACTAAAATCTAATCTGATCTTGATCATGTTACCTCTCTCAGGTTAACGTTTATTAGACTTTTAAACATCAGTCTTGATTATTTACTAAAATCTAACCTGATCTTGATCATGTTACCTCTCTCAGGTTAACTTTTATTGGACTTTTAAACATCATTCTTGGTTATTTAATAAAATCTAACCTAATCTTGATCTTGTTACCTCTCTCAAGTTAACATTTATTGGACTTTTAAACATCATTCTTGATTATTTACTAAAATATAACCTGATCTTGATCATGTTACCTCTCTCAGGTTAACGTTTATTAGACTTTTAAACATCAGTCTTGATTATTTACTGAAATCTAACCTGATCTTGATCATGTTACCTCTCTCAGGTTAACTTTTATTGGACTTTTAAACATCATTCTTGGTTATTTAATAAAATCTAACCTAATCTTGATCTTGTTACCTCTCTCAGGTTAACATTTATTGGACTTTTAAACATCATTCTTGATTATTTACTAAAATCTAACCTGATCTTGATCATGTTACCTCTCTCAGGTTAACGTTTATTAGACTTTTAAACATCAGTCTTGATTATTTACTGAAATCTAACCTGATCTTGATCATGTTACCTCTCTCAGGTTAACTTTTATTAGACTTTTAAACATCAATCTTGGTTATTTACTAAAATCTAACCTAATCTTGATCATGTTACCTCTCTCAGGTGAACATTTATTAGACTTTTAAACATCAATCTTGGTTATTTACTAAAATCTAACCTGATCTTGATCATGTTACCTCTCTCAGGTTAACGTTTATTAGACTTTTAAACATCAATCTTGCTTATTTACTAAAATCTAACCTGATCTTGATCTTGTTACCTCTCTCAGGTTAACGTTTATTAGACTTTTAAACATCAATCTTGGTTATTTACTAAAATCTAACCTGATCTTGATCTTGTTACCTCTCTCAGGTTAACGTTTATTAGACTTTTAAACATCAGTCTTGATTATTTACTAAAATCTAACCTGATCTTGATCATGTTACCTCTCTCAGGTTAACTTTTATTGGACTTTTAAACATCATTCTTGGTTATTTAATAAAATCTAACCTAATCTTGATCTTGTTACCTCTCTCAGGTTAACATTTATTGGACTTTTAAACATCATTCTTGATTATTTACTAAAATCTAACCTGATCTTGATCATGTTACCTCTCTCAGGTTAACGTTTATTAGACTTTTAAACATCAGTCTTGATTATTTACTGAAATCTAACCTGATCTTGATCATGTTACCTCTCTCAGGTTAACTTTTATTAGACTTTTAAACATCAATCTTGGTTATTTACTAAAATCTAACCTAATCTTGATCATGTTACCTCTCTCAGGTGAACATTTATTAGACTTTTAAACATCAATCTTGGTTATTTACTAAAATCTAACCTGATCTTGATCATGTTACCTCTCTCAGGTTAACGTTTATTAGACTTTTAAACATCAATCTTGGTTATTTACTAAAATCTAACCTGATCTTGATCTTGTTACCTCTCTCAGGTTAACATTTATTAGACTTTTAAACATCAATCTTGGTTATTTACTAAAATCTAACCTAATCTTGATCATGTTACCTCTCTCAGGTTAACATTTATTGGACTTTTAAACATCATTCTTGATTATTTACTAAAATCTAACCTGATCTTGATCATGTTACCTCTCTCAGGTTAACGTTTATTAGACTTTTAAACATCAATCTTGGTTATTTACTAAAATCTAACCTGATCTTGATCTTGTTACCTCTCTCAGGTTAACATTTATTAGACTTTTAAACATCAATCTTGGTTATTTACTAAAATCTAACCTAATCTTGATCTTGTTACCTCTCTCAGGTGAACATTTATTAGACTTTTAAACATCAATCTTGGTTATTTACTAAAATCTAACCTGATCTTGATCATGTTACCTCTCTCAGGTTAACGTTTATTAGACTTTTAAACATCAATCTTGGTTATTTACTAAAATCTAACCTGATCTTGATCTTGTTACCTCTCTCAGGTTAACATTTATTAGACTTTTAAACATCAATCTTGGTTATTTACTAAAATCTAACCTAATCTTGATCATGTTACCTCTCTCAGGTTAACGTTTATTAGACTTTTAAACATCAGTCTTGATTATTTACTAAAATCTAACCTGATCTTGATCATGTTACCTCTCTCAGGTTAACGTTTATTAGACTTTTAAACATCAGTCTTGATTATTTACTAAAATCTAATCTGATCTTGATCATGTTACCTCTCTCAGGTTAACGTTTATTAGACTTTTAAACATCAGTCTTGATTATTTACTAAAATCTAACCTAATCTTGATCTTGTTACCTCTCTCAGGTTAACATTTATTGGACTTTTAAACATCATTCTTGATTATTTACTAAAATCTAATCTGATCTTGATCATGTTACCTCTCTCAGGTTAACGTTTATTAGACTTTTAAACATCAGTCTTGATTATTTACTAAAATCTAACCTGATCTTGATCATGTTACCTCTCTCAGGTTAACTTTTATTGGACTTTTAAACATCATTCTTGGGTATTTAATAAAATCTAACCTAATCTTGATCTTGTTACCTCTCTCAGGTTAACGTTTATTAGACTTTTAAACATCATTCTTGATTATTTACTAAAATCTAACCTGATCTTGATCATGTTACCTCTCTCAGGTTAACGTTTATTAGACTTTTAAACATCAGTCTTGATTATTTACTGAAATCTAACCTGATCTTGATCATGTTACCTCTCTCAGGTTAACATTTATTGGACTTTTAAACATCATTCTTGATTATTTACTAAAATCTAACCTGATCTTGATCATGTTACCTCTCTCAGGTTAACGTTTATTAGACTTTTAAACATCAGTCTTGATTATTTACTGAAATCTAACCTGATCTTGATCATGTTACCTCTCTCAGGTTAACATTTATTGGACTTTTAAACATCATTCTTGATTATTTACTAAAATCTAATCTGATCTTGATCATGTTACCTCTCTCAGGTTAACGTTTATTAGACTTTTAAACATCAGTCTTGATTATTTACTAAAATCTAACCTGATCTTGATCATGTTACCTCTCTCAGGTTAACTTTTATTGGACTTTTAAACATCATTCTTGGGTATTTAATAAAATCTAACCTAATCTTGATCTTGTTACCTCTCTCAGGTTAACGTTTATTAGACTTTTAAACGTCATTCTTGATTATTTACTAAAATCTAACCTGATCTTGATCATGTTACCTCTCTCAGGTTAACGTTTATTAGACTTTTAAACATCAGTCTTGATTATTTACTGAAATCTAACCTGATCTTGATCATGTTACCTCTCTCAGGTTAACGTTTATTAGACTTTTAAACATCAGTCTTGATTATTTACTGAAATCTAACCTGATCTTGATCATGTTACCTCTCTCAGGTTAACATTTATTAGACTTTTAAACATCAATCTTGGTTATTTACTAAAATCTAACCTGATCTTGATCCTGTTACCTCTCTCAGGTTAACGTTTATTAGACTTTTAAACATCAGTCTTGATTATTTACTAAAATCTAACCTGATCTTGATCATGTTACCTCTCTCAGGTTAACTTTTATTCGACTTTTAAACATCATTCTTGGTTATTTAATAAAATCTAACCTAATCTTGATCTTGTTACCTCTCTCAGGTTAACATTTATTAGACTTTTAAACATCAGTCTTGATTATTTACTGAAATCTAACCTGATCTTGATCATGTTACCTCTCTCAGGTTAACTTTTATTAGACTTTTAAACATCAATCTTGGTTATTTACTAAAATCTAACCTGATCTTGATCATGTTACCTCTCTCAGGTTAACGTTTATTAGACTTTTAAACATCAATCTTGGTTATTTACTAAAATCTAACCTGATCTTGATCATGTTACCTCTCTCAGGTTAACGTTTATTAGACTTTTAAACATCAATCTTGGTTATTTACTAAAATCTAACCTAATCTTGATCATGTTACCTCTCTCAGGTTAACGTTTATTAGACTTTTAAACATCAATCTTGGTTATTTACTAAAATCTAACCTAATCTTGATCATGTTACCTCTCTCAGGTTAACGTTTATTAGACTTTTAAACATCAATCTTGGTTATTTACTAAAATCTAACCTGATCTTGATCATGTTACCTCTCTCAGGTTAACGTTTATTAGACTTTTAAACATCAGTCTTGATTATTTACTAAAATCTAACCTGATCTTGATCATGTTACCTCTCTCAGGTTAACTTTTATTGGACTTTTAAACATCAATCTTGGTTATTTACTAAAATCTAACCTGATCTTGAACTTGTTACCTCTCTCAGGTTAACATTTATTAGACTTTTAAACATCATTCTTGGTTATTTAATAAAATCTAACCTAATCTTGACCTTGTTACCTCTCTCAGGTTAACGTTTATTAGACTTTTAAACATCAATCTTGGTTATTTACTAAAATCTAACCTGATCTTGAACTTGTTACCTCTCTCAGGTTAACATTTGTTAGACTTTTAAACATCAATCTTGGTTATTTACTAAAATCTAACCTGATCTTGAACTTGTTACCTCTCTCAGGTTAACATTTGTTAGACTTTTAAACATCAATCTTGGTTATTTACTAAAATCTAACCTAATCTTGATCATGTTACCTCTCTCAGGTGAACATTTATTCGACTTTTAAACATCATTCTTGGTTATTTAATAAAATCTAACCTAATCTTGATCTTGTTACCTCTCTCAGGTTAACATTTATTGGACTTTTAAACATCATTCTTGATTATTTACTAAAATCTAATCTGATCTTGATCATGTTACCTCTCTCAGGTTAACGTTTATTAGACTTTTAAACATCAGTCTTGATTATTTACTAAAATCTAACCTGATCTTGATCATGTTACCTCTCTCAGGTTAACTTTTATTGGACTTTTAAACATCATTCTTGGTTATTTAATAAAATCTAACCTAATCTTGATCTTGTTACCTCTCTCAGGTTAACATTTATTGGACTTTTAAACATCATTCTTGATTATTTACTAAAATCTAACCTGATCTTGATCATGTTACCTCTCTCAGGTTAACGTTTATTAGACTTTTAAACATCAGTCTTGATTATTTACTGAAATCTAACCTGATCTTGATCATGTTACCTCTCTCAGGTTAACTTTTATTAGACTTTTAAACATCATTCTTGGTTATTTAATAAAATCTAACCTGATCTTGATCATGTTACCTCTCTCAGGTTAACATTTATTGGACTTTTAAACATCATTCTTGATTATTTACTAAAATCTAACCTGATCTTGATCATGTTACCTCTCTCAGGTTAACGTTTATTAGACTTTTAAACATCAGTCTTGATTATTTACTGAAATCTAACCTGATCTTGATCATGTTACCTCTCTCAGGTTAACTTTTATTAGACTTTTAAACATCAATCTTGGTTATTTACTAAAATCTAACCTAATCTTGATCATGTTACCTCTCTCAGGTGAACATTTATTAGACTTTTAAACATCAATCTTGGTTATTTACTAAAATCTAACCTGATCTTGATCATGTTACCTCTCTCAGGTTAACGTTTATTAGACTTTTAAACATCAATCTTGGTTATTTACTAAAATCTAACCTGATCTTGATCTTGTTACCTCTCTCAGGTTAACGTTTATTAGACTTTTAAACATCAATCTTGGTTATTTACTAAAATCTAACCTGATCTTGATCTTGTTACCTCTCTCAGGTTAACGTTTATTAGACTTTTAAACATCAGTCTTGATTATTTACTAAAATCTAACCTGATCTTGATCATGTTACCTCTCTCAGGTTAACTTTTATTAGACTTTTAAACATCATTCTTGGTTATTTAATAAAATCTAACCTAATCTTGATCTTGTTACCTCTCTCAGGTTAACATTTATTGGACTTTTAAACATCATTCTTGATTATTTACTGAAATCTAACCTAATCTTGATCATGTTACCTCTCTCAGGTGAACATTTATAAGACTTTTAAACATCAATCTTGGTTATTTACTAAAATCTAACCTGATCTTGATCATGTTACCTCTCTCAGGTTAACGTTTATTAGACTTTTAAACATCAATCTTGGTTATTTACTAAAATCTAACCTGATCTTGATCTTGTTACCTCTCTCAGGTTAACATTTATTAGACTTTTAAACATCAATCTTGGTTATTTACTAAAATCTAACCTGATCTTGATCTTGTTACCTCTCTCAGGTTAACATTTATTGGACTTTTAAACATCATTCTTGATTATTTACTAAAATCTAACCTGATCTTGATCATGTTACCTCTCTCAGGTTAACGTTTATTAGACTTTTAAACATCAGTCTTGATTATTTACTGAAATCTAACCTGATCTTGATCATGTTACCTCTCTCAGGTTAACTTTTATTGGACTTTTAAACATCATTCTTGGTTATTTAATAAAATCTAACCTAATCTTGATCTTGTTACCTCTCTCAGGTTAACATTTATTGGACTTTTAAACATCATTCTTGATTATTTACTAAAATCTAACCTGATCTTGATCATGTTACCTCTCTCAGGTTAACGTTTATTAGACTTTTAAACATCAATCTTGGTTATTTACTAAAATCTAACCTAATCTTGATCATGTTACCTCTCTCAGGTGAACATTTATTAGACTTTTAAACATCAATCTTGGTTATTTACTAAAATCTAACCTGATCTTGATCATGTTACCTCTCTCAGGTTAACGTTTATTAGACTTTTAAACATCAATCTTGGTTATTTACTAAAATCTAACCTCATCTTGATCTTGTTACCTCTCTCAGGTTAACGTTTATTAGACTTTTAAACATCAGTCTTGATTATTTACTAAAATCTAACCTGATCTTGATCATGTTACCTCTCTCAGGTTAACTTTTATTGGACTTTTAAACATCATTCTTGGTTATTTAATAAAATCTAACCTAATCTTGATCTTGTTACCTCTCTCAGGTTAACATTTATTGGACTTTTAAACATCATTCTTGATTATTTACTAAAATCTAACCTGATCTTGATCATGTTACCTCTCTCAGGTTAACGTTTATTAGACTTTTAAACATCAGTCTTGATTATTTACTGAAATCTAACCTGATCTTGATCATGTTAGCTCTCTCAGGTTAACTTTTATTAGACTTTTAAACATCAATCTTGGTTATTTACTGAAATCTAACCTAATCTTGATCTTGTTACCTCTCTCAGGTTAACATTTATTGGACTTTTAAACATCATTCTTGATTATTTACTAAAATCTAACCTGATCTTGATCATGTTACCTCTCTCAGGTTAACGTTTATTGGACTTTTAAACATCATTCTTGATTATTTACTAAAATCTAACCTAATCTTGATCATGTTACCTCTCTCAGGTTAACATTTATTGGACTTTTAAACATCATTCTTGATTATTTACTAAAATCTAACCTGATCTTGATCATGTTACCTCTCTCAGGTTAACGTTTATTACACTTTTAAACATCAGTCTTGATTATTTACTAAAATCTAACCTGATCTTGATCATGTTACCTCTCTCAGGTTAACGTTTATTAGACTTTTAAACATCAATCTTGGTTATTTACTAAAATCTAACCTGATCTTGATCATGTTACCTCTCTCAGATGAACATTTATTAGACTTTTAAACATCATTCTTGGTTATTTAATAAAATCTAACCTAATCTTGATCTTGTTACCTCTCTCAGGTTAACATTTATTGGACTTTTAAACATCATTCTTGATTATTTACTAAAATCTAATCTGATCTTGATCATGTTACCTCTCTCAGGTTAACGTTTATTAGACTTTTAAACATCAGTCTTGATTATTTACTAAAATCTAACCTGATCTTGATCATGTTACCTCTCTCAGGTTAACTTTTATTGGACTTTTAAACATCATTCTTGGTTATTTAATAAAATCTAACCTAATCTTGATCTTGTTACCTCTCTCAGGTTAACATTTATTGGACTTTTAAACATCATTCTTGATTATTTACTAAAATCTAACCTGATCTTGATCTTGTTACCTCTCTCAGGTTAACGTTTATTAGACTTTTAAACATCAATCTTGGTTATTTACTAAAATCTAACCTGATCTTGATCTTGTTACCTCTCTCAGGTTAACATTTATTAGACTTTTAAACATCAATCTTGGTTATTTACTAAAATCTAACCTAATCTTGATCATGTTACCTCTCTCAGGTGAACATTTATTAGACTTTTAAACATCATTCTTGGTTATTTAATAAAATCTAACCTAATCTTGATCTTGTTACCTCTCTCAGGTTAACATTTATTGGACTTTTAAACATCATTCTTGATTATTTACTAAAATCTAATCTGATCTTGATCATGTTACCTCTCTCAGGTTAACGTTTATTAGACTTTTAAACATCATTCTTGATTATTTACTAAAATCTAATCTGATCTTGATCTTGTTACCTCTCTCAGGTTAACGTTTATTAGACTTTTAAACATCAGTCTTGATTATTTACTAAAATCTAACCTGATCTTGATCATGTTACCTCTCTCAGGTTAACTTTTATTGGACTTTTAAACATCATTCTTGGTTATTTAATAAAATCTAACCTAATCTTGATCTTGTTACCTCTCTCAGGTTAACATTTATTGGACTTTTAAACATCATTCTTGATTATTTACTAAAATCTAACCTGATCTTGATCATGTTACCTCTCTCAGGTTAACGTTTATTAGACTTTTAAACATCAGTCTTGATTATTTACTGAAATCTAACCTGATCTTGATCATGTTACCTCTCTCAGGTTAACTTTTATTGGACTTTTAAATATCATTCTTGGTTATTTAATAAAATCTAACCTAATCTTGATCTTGTTACCTCTCTCAGGTTAACATTTATTGGACTTTTAAACATCATTCTTGATTATTTACTAAAATCTAACCTGATCTTGATCATGTTACCTCTCTCAGGTTAACGTTTATTAGACTTTTAAACATCAGTCTTGATTATTTACTGAAATCTAACCTGATCTTGATCATGTTACCTCTCTCAGGTTAACTTTTATTAGACTTTTAAACATCAATCTTGGTTATTTACTAAAATCTAACCTGATCTTGATCATGTTACCTCTCTCAGGTGAACATTTATTAGACTTTTAAACATCAATCTTGGTTATTTACTAAAATCTAACCTGATCTTGATCTTGTTACCTCTCTCAGGTTAACTTTTATTGGACTTTTAAACATCAATCTTGGTTATTTACTAAAATCTAACCTAATCTTGATCTTGTTACCTCTCTCAGGTTAACGTTTATTAGACTTTTAAACATCAATCTTGGTTATTTACTAAAATCTAACCTGATCTTGATCTTGGTACCTCTCTCAGGTTAACTTTTATTGGACTTTTAAACATCATTCTTGATTATTTACTAAAATCTAACCTGATCTTGATCATGTTACCTCTCTCAGGTTAACTTTTATTGGACTTTTAAACATCATTCTTGATTATTTACTAAAATCTAACCTGATCTTGATCATGTTACCTCTCTCAGGTTAACTTTTATTGGACTTTTAAACATCATTCTTGATTACCTTCGCAAAAGCGGAAGGTTATGTTTTGATCGCTGTGTATTTATTTGTATGTCTGTGTGTGTGTGTGTATGTTATTCGCATAACTCAAAAAGTATTCAACCGATTCGCATGAAATTTGGTGGGATGATAGGTTATTATCCGGGAACCATTTGATTAGATTTTGGAATCGATCGGGTCAAAGGTCAAGGTCAAGGTCATGAAAAGGTCAAAATCGTCTTTTTACCATAGCGCGGTCAATTTGTGTCCAATTTGTATGAAACTAATGCCAAAATGTTCAGAATTCAATGCCCAATCTTGTGATATGCGACATGACACTCTGACGTCATAACCCTTGTTAGCGGTTGGGGGCCAAAGGTCAGGGGGGTCACGCCCTTGCAAAATGTGCGGTTTTTTAAAAATCATAACGCGGTCAATTCGGATCCAAATTGGATGAAAGTAGATGTGTCATTCTTATGTGTCATGATGTTTTCGACTGTTGGTGCAATTTGAAGAGATGAAAAACAGAACATATATATATATATATATGCATATTTTACAGTTGTAAGGATGCATGTAATAAACTTGGATTAGCAGCCGTAAACATGGTTCTTTCACAATTTAATGGTAATGTTCAGGGAACTTGTTTCACGAACGTCCGGCTTTGGACATGTATAGTTATGTACTTGTCAGAAAAATATAATAAAATACATATCAACAGAACAACCATTTCTCTGTCTCATATTTTTGCAGCACTTCGCAGCACATAGAGTCCAAATGTTATCAAGTACCACCACATGGATGTGATTACAATATCAAACTTTTGGCGGGATAGAATGGTTTAATTTGAAACAAATCTTCCCGCATGACAACGTAGGTGTGGCTTTGCTACACAGATCTTGTAGTCTTTTATTTTGGCAACAAAAGTAGCTGCGGCGAAGGTATGCGCTCTACCGAGTGCCCGTTCTAGTTATTTACTAAAATCTAACCTGATCTTGATCATGTTACCTCTCTCAGATGAACATTTATTAGACTTTTAAACATCATTCTTGGTTATTTAATAAAATCTAACCTAATCTTGATCTTGTTACCTCTCTCAGGTTAACGTTTATTCGACTTTTAAACATCAGTCTTGATTATTTACTAAAATCTAACCTGATCTTGATCATGTTACCTCTCTCAGGTTAACGTTTATTAGACTTTTAAACATCAATCTTGATTATTTACTAAAATCTAACCTAATCTTGATCATGTTACCTCTCTCAGGTTAACATTTATTACCTTCGCAAAAGCGGAAGGTTATGTTTTGATCGCTGTGTATTTATTTGTATGTCTGTGTGTGTGTGTGTATGTTATTAGCATAACTCAAAAAGTATTCAACCGAATTGCATGAAATTTGGTGGGATGATTGGTTATTATACGGGACACATTTGATTAGATTTTGGGAGCAATCGGGTCAAAGGTCAAGGTCAAGGTCACGAAAAGGTCAAAATCGTATTTTTGTTGTTCTGTTCCCTACACTCCCATGCCAAGTACAGAACAGTAGCTGCGGCGAAGGTATGCGCTCTACCGAGTGCCCGTTCTAGTTGGACTTTTAAACATCATTCTTGATTATTTACTAAAATCTAACCTGATCTTGATCATGTTACCTCTCTCAGGTTAACGTTTATTAGACTTTTAAACATCAGTCTTGATTATTTACTGAAATCTAACCTGATCTTGATCATGTTACCTCTCTCAGGTTAACTTTTATTAGACTTTTAAACATCAATCTTGGTTATTTACTAAAATCTAACCTAATCTTGATCATGTTACCTCTCTCAGGTTAACGTTTATTACCTTCGCAAAAGCGGAAGGTTATGTTTTGATCGCTGTGTATTTATTTGTATGTCTGTGTGTGTGTGTGTATGTTATTCGCATAACTCAAAAAGTATTCAACCGAATTGCATGAAATTTGGTGGGATGATTGTTTATTATACGGGACACATTTGATTAGATTTTGGGAGCAATCGGGTCAAAGGTCAAGGTCAAGGTCACGAAAAGGTCAAAATCGTATTTTTGTTGTTCTGTTCCCTACACTCCCATGCCAAGTACAGAACAGTAGCTGCGGCGAAGGTATGCGCTCTACCGAGTGCCCGTTCTAGTTAGACTTTTAAACATCAATCTTGGTTATTTACTAAAATCTAACCTGATCTTGATCTTGTTACCTCTCTCAGGTTAACGTTTATTAGACTTTTAAACATCAATCTTGGTTATTTACTAAAATCGAACCTGATCTTGATCATGTTACCTCTCTCAAGTTAACTTTTATTACCTTCGCAAAAGCGGAAGGTTATGTTTTGATCGCTGTGTATTTATTTGTATGTCTGTGTGTGTGTGTGTGTGTATGTTATTCGCATAACTCAAAAAGTATTCAACCGAATTGCATGAAATTTGGTGGGATGATTGGTTATTATACGGGACACATTTGATTAGATTTTGGGAGCAATCGGGTCAAAGGTCAAGGTCAAGGTCACGAAAAGGTCAAAATCGTATTTTTACCATAGCGCGGTCAATTTTTATCCAATTGGCATGCAACTAATGCCAAAATGTTCAGAATTCAATGCCCGATCTTGTGATATACGACATGACCCAGTGAAGACATTACCCTTGTTAGCGGTTGGGGGTCAAAGGTCAGGGGGGTCACGACCTTGCAAAATGTGCGTTTTTTGTCATAACTCGGTCAATTCTTATCCGATTTGCATGAAATCAGCACCAAACTGTTCACTGTTCTGTTCCCTACACTCCCATGCCAAGTACAGAACAGTAGCTGCGGCGAAGGTATGCGCTCTACCGAGTGCCCGTTCTAGTTGGACTTTTAAACATCAATCTTAGTTATTTACTAAAATCTAACCTGATCTTGATCATGTTACCTCTCTCAGGTTAACTTTTATTCGACTTTTAAACATCAATCTTGGTGATTTACTAAAATCTAACCTGATATTGATCATGTTACCTCTCTCAGGTTAACTTTTATTAGACTTTTAAACATCAATCTTGGTTATTTACTAAAATCTAACCTGATCTTGATCATGTTACCTCTCTCAGGTTAACATTTATTGGACTTTTAAACATCAATCTTGGTTATTTACTAAAATCTAACTTAATCTTGATCTTGTTACCTCTCTCAGGTTAACATTTATTAGACTTTTAAACATCAGTCTTGATTATTTACTAAAATCTAACCTGATCTTGATCATGTTACCTCTCTCAGGTTAACTTTTATTAGACTTTTAAACATCAATCTTGGTTATTTACTAAAATCTAACCTGATCTTGATCTTGTTACCTCTCTCAGGTTAACTTTTATTGGACTTTTAAACATCATTCTTGGTTATTTAATAAAATCTAACCTAATCTTGATCTTGTTACCTCTCTCAAGTTAACATTTATTGGACTTTTAAACATCATTCTTGATTATTTACTAAAATCTAATCTGATCTTGATCATGTTACCTCTCTCAGGTTAACGTTTATTAGACTTTTAAACATCAGTCTTGATTATTTACTAAAATCTAACCTGATCTTGATCATGTTACCTCTCTCAGGTTAACTTTTATTGGACTTTTAAACATCATTCTTGGTTATTTAATAAAATCTAACCTAATCTTGATCTTGTTACCTCTCTCAGGTTAACATTTATTGGACTTTTAAACATCATTCTTGATTATTTACTAAAATATAACCTGATCTTGATCATGTTACCTCTCTCAGGTTAACGTTTATTAGACTTTTAAACATCAGTCTTGATTATTTACTGAAATCTAACCTGATCTTGATCATGTTACCTCTCTCAGGTTAACTTTTATTGGACTTTTAAACATCATTCTTGGTTATTTACTAAAATCTAACCTGATCTTGATCATGTTACCTCTCTCAGGTTAACGTTTATTAGACTTTTAAACATCAGTCTTGATTATTTACTGAAATCTAACCTGATCTTGATCATGTTACCTCTCTCAGGTTAACTTTTATTAGACTTTTAAACATCAATCTTGGTTATTTACTAAAATCTAACCTAATCTTGATCATGTTACCTCTCTCAGGTGAACATTTATTAGACTTTTAAACATCAATCTTGGTTATTTAGTAAAATCTAACCTGATCTTGATCTTGTTACCTCTCTCAGGTTAACGTTTATTAGACTTTTAAACATCAATCTTGCTTATTTAGTAAAATCTAACCTGATCTTGATCTTGTTACCTCTCTCAGGTTAACGTTTATTAGACTTTTAAACATCAATCTTGGTTATTTACTAAAATCTAACCTGATCTTGATCTTGTTACCTCTCTCAGGTTAACGTTTATTAGACTTTTAAACATCAGTCTTGATTATTTACTAAAATCTAACCTGATCTTGATCATGTTACCTCTCTCAGGTTAACTTTTATTGGACTTTTAAACATCATTCTTGGTTATTTAATAAAATCTAACCTAATCTTGATCTTGTTACCTCTCTCAGGTTAACATTTATTGGACTTTTAAACATCATTCTTGATTATTTACTAAAATCTAACCTGATCTTGATCATGTTACCTCTCTCAGGTTAACGTTTATTAGACTTTTAAACATCACTCTTGGTTATTTACTAAAATCTAACCTGATCTTGATCATGTTACCTCTCTCAGGTTAACGTTTATTAGACTTTTAAACATCAATCTTGGTTATTTACTAAAATCTAACCTGATCTTGATCTTGTTACCTCTCTCAGGTTAACGTTTATTAGACTTTTAAACATCAATCTTGGTTATTTACTAAAATCTAACCTGATCTTGATCTTGTTACCTCTCTCAGGTTAACGTTTATTGGACTTTTAAACCTCAGTCTTGATTATTTACTAAAATCTAACCTGATCTTGATCATGTTACCTCTCTCAGGTTAACTTTTATTAGACTTTTAAACATCATTCTTGGTTATTTAATAAAATCTAACCTAATCTTGATCTTGTTACCTCTCTCAGGTTAACATTTATTGGACTTTTAAACATCATTCTTGATTATTTACTGAAATCTAACCTGATCTTGATCATGTTACCTCTCTCAGGTTAACTTTTATTAGACTTTTAAACATCAATCTTGGTTATTTACTAAAATCTAACCTAATCTTGATCATGTTACCTCTCTCAGGTGAACATTTATTAGACTTTTAAACATCAATCTTGGTTATTTACTAAAATCTAACCTGATCTTGATCATGTTACCTCTCTCAGGTTAACGTTTATTAGACTTTTAAACATCATTCTTGGTTATTTACTAAAATCTAACCTGATCTTGATCTTGTTACCTCTCTCAGGTTAACATTTATTAGACTTTTAAACATCAATCTTGGTTATTTACTAAAATCTAACCTGATCTTGATCTTGTTACCTCTCTCAGGTTAACATTTATTGGACTTTTAAACATCATTCTTGATTATTTACTAAAATCTAACCTGATCTTGATCATGTTACCTCTCTCAGGTTAACGTTTATTAGACTTTTAAACATCAGTCTTGATTATTTACTGAAATCTAACCTGATCTTGATCATGTTACCTCTCTCAGGTTAACTTTTATTGGACTTTTAAACATCAATCTTGCTTATTTAGTAAAATCTAACCTGATCTTGATCTTGTTACCTCTCTCAGGTTAACGTTTATTAGACTTTTAAACATCAATCTTGGTTATTTACTAAAATCTAACCTGATCTTGATCTTGTTACCTCTCTCAGGTTAACGTTTATTAGACTTTTAAACATCAGTCTTGATTATTTACTAAAATCTAACCTGATCTTGATCATGTTACCTCTCTCAGGTTAACTTTTATTGGACTTTTAAACATCATTCTTGGTTATTTAATAAAATCTAACCTAATCTTGATCTTGTTACCTCTCTCAGGTTAACATTTATTGGACTTTTAAACATCATTCTTGATTATTTACTAAAATCTAACCTGATCTTGATCATGTTACCTCTCTCAGGTTAACGTTTATTAGACTTTTAAACATCAGTCTTGATTATTTACTGAAATCTAACCTGATCTTGATCATGTTACCTCTCTCAGGTTAACTTTTATTAGACTTTTAAACATCAATCTTGGTTATTTACTAAAATCTAACCTAATCTTGATCATGTTACCTCTCTCAGGTGAACATTTATTAGACTTTTAAACATCAATCTTGGTTATTTACTAAAATCTAACCTGATCTTGATCATGTTACCTCTCTCAGGTTAACGTTTATTAGACTTTTAAACATCAATCTTGGTTATTTACTAAAATCTAACCTGATCTTGATCTTGTTACCTCTCTCAGGTTAACGTTTATTAGACTTTTAAACATCAATCTTGGTTATTTACTAAAATCTAACCTGATCTTGATCTTGTTACCTCTCTCAGGTTAACGTTTATTAGACTTTTAAACATCAGTCTTGATTATTTACTAAAATCTAACCTGATCTTGATCATGTTACCTCTCTCAGGTTAACTTTTATTAGACTTTTAAACATCATTCTTGGTTATTTAATAAAATCTAACCTAATCTTGATCTTGTTACCTCTCTCAGGTTAACATTTATTGGACTTTTAAACATCATTCTTGATTATTTACTGAAATCTAACCTGATCTTGATCATGTTACCTCTCTCAGGTTAACTTTTATTAGACTTTTAAACATCAATCTTGGTTATTTACTAAAATCTAACCTAATCTTGATCATGTTACCTCTCTCAGGTGAACATTTATTAGACTTTTAAACATCAATCTTGGTTATTTACTAAAATCTAACCTGATCTTGATCATGTTACCTCTCTCAGGTTAACGTTTATTAGACTTTTAAACATCATTCTTGGTTATTTACTAAAATCTAACCTGATCTTGATCTTGTTACCTCTCTCAGGTTAACATTTATTAGACTTTTAAACATCAATCTTGGTTATTTACTAAAATCTAACCTGATCTTGATCTTGTTACCTCTCTCAGGTTAACATTTATTGGACTTTTAAACATCATTCTTGATTATTTACTAAAATCTAACCTGATCTTGATCATGTTACCTCTCTCAGGTTAACGTTTATTAGACTTTTAAACATCAGTCTTGATTATTTACTGAAATCTAACCTGATCTTGATCATGTTACCTCTCTCAGGTTAACTTTTATTGGACTTTTAAACATCATTCTTGGTTATTTAATAAAACCTAACCTGATCTTGATCATGTTACCTCTCTCAGGTTAACTTTTATTAGACTTTTAAACATCATTCTTGGTTATTTACTAAAATCTAACCTGATCTTGATCATGTTACCTCTCTCAGGTTAACTTTTATTGGACTTTTAAACATCATTCTTGGTTATTTAATAAAATCTAACCTAATCTTGATCTTGTTACCTCTCTCAGGTTAACGTTTATTAGACTTTTAAACATCAGTCTTGATTATTTACTGAAATCGAACCTGATCTTGATCATGTTACCTCTCTCAGGTTAACTTTTATTAGACTTTTAAACATCAATCTTGATTATTTACTAAAATCTAACCTGATCTTGATCATGTTACCTCTCTCAGGTTAACTTTTATTAGACTTTTAAACATCATTCTTGATTATTTACTAAAATCTAACCTGATCTTGATCTTGTTACCTCTCTCAGGTTAACGTTTATTAGACTTTTAAACATCAGTCTTGATTATTTACTAAAATCTAACCTGATCTTGATCATGTTACCTCTCTCAGGTTAACTTTTATTAGACTTTTAAACATCATTCTTGGTTATTTAATAAAATCTAACCTAATCTTGATCTTGTTACCTCTCTCAGGTTAACATTTATTGGACTTTTAAACATCATTCTTGATTATTTACTGAAATCTAACCTGATCTTGATCATGTTACCTCTCTCAGGTTAACTTTTATTCGACTTTTAAACATCAATCTTGGTTATTTACTAAAATCTAACCTAATCTTGATCATGTTACCTCTCTCAGGTGAACATTTATTAGACTTTTAAACATCAATCTTGGTTATTTACTAAAATCTAACCTGATCTTGATCATGTTACCTCTCTCAGGTTAACGTTTATTAGACTTTTAAACATCATTCTTGGTTATTTACTAAAATCTAACCTGATCTTGATCTTGTTACCTCTCTCAGGTTAACATTTATTAGACTTTTAAACATCAATCTTGGTTATTTACTAAAATCTAACCTGATCTTGATCTTGTTACCTCTCTCAGGTTAACATTTATTGGACTTTTAAACATCATTCTTGATTATTTACTAAAATCTAACCTGATCTTGATCATGTTACCTCTCTCAGGTTAACGTTTATTAGACTTTTAAACATCAGTCTTGATTATTTACTGAAATCTAACCTGATCTTGATCATGTTACCTCTCTCAGGTTAACTTTTATTAGACTTTTAAACATCAATCTTGGTTATTTACTAAAATCTAACCTGATCTTGATCATGTTACCTCTCTCAGGTTAACATTTATTAGACTTTTAAACATCAATCTTGGTTATTTACTAAAATCTAACCTGATCTTGATCTTGTTACCTCTCTCAGGTTAACATTTATTGGACTTTTAAACATCATTCTTGATTATTTACTAAAATCTAACCTGATCTTGATCATGTTACCTCTCTCAGGTTAACGTTTATTAGACTTTTAAACATCAGTCTTGATTATTTACTGAAATCTAACCTGATCTTGATCATGTTACCTCTCTCAGGTTAACTTTTATTGGACTTTTAAACATCATTCTTGGTTATTTAATAAAATCTAACCTAATCTTGATCATGTTACCTCTCTCAGGTGGACATTTATTAGACTTTTAAACATCAATCTTGGTTATTTACTAAAATCTAACCTGATCTTGATCATGTTACCTCTCTCAGGTTAACGTTTATTAGACTTTTAAACATCATTCTTGGTTATTTACTAAAATCTAACCTGATCTTGATCTTGTTACCTCTCTCAGGTTAACATTTATTAGACTTTTAAACATCAATCTTGGTTATTTACTAGAATCTAACCTGATCTTGATCTTGTTACCTCTCTCAGGTTAACATTTATTGGACTTTTAAACATCATTCTTGATTATTTACTAAAATCTAACCTGATCTTGATCATGTTACCTCTCTCAGGTTAACGTTTATTAGACTTTTAAACATCAGTCTTGATTATTTACTGAAATCTAACCTGATCTTGATCATGTTACCTCTCTCAGGTTAACTTTTATTGGACTTTTAAACATCATTCTTGGTTATTTAATAAAATCTAACCTAATCTTGATCTTGTTACCTCTCTCAGGTTAACATTTATTGGACTTTTAAACATCATTCTTGATTATTTACTAAAATCTAACCTGATCTTGATCATGTTACCTCTCTCAGGTTAACGTTTATTAGACTTTTAAACATCAGTCTTGATTATTTACTGAAATCTAACCTGATCTTGATCATGTTACCTCTCTCAGGTTAACTTTTATTGGACTTTTAAACATCATTCTTGGTTATTTAATAAAATCTAACCTAATCTTGATCTTGTTACCTCTCTCAGGTTAACATTTATTGGACTTTTAAACATCATTCTTGATTATTTACTAAAATCTAACCTGATCTTGATCATGTTACCTCTCTCAGGTTAACGTTTATTAGACTTTTAAACATCAGTCTTGATTATTTACTGAAATCTAACCTGATCTTGATCATGTTACCTCTCTCAGGTTAACTTTTATTAGACTTTTAAACATCAATCTTGGTTATTTACTAAAATCTAACCTAATCTTGATCATGTTACCTCTCTCAGGTGAACATTTATTAGACTTTTAAACATCAATCTTGGTTATTTACTAAAATCTAACCTGATCTTGATCTTGTTACCTCTCTCAGGTTAACGTTTATTAGACTTTTAAACATCAATCTTGCTTATTTACTAAAATCTAACCTGATCTTGATCTTGTTACCTCTCTCAGGTTAACGTTTATTAGACTTTTAAACATCAATCTTGGTTATTTACTAAAATCTAACCTGATCTTGATCTTGTTACCTCTCTCAGGTTAACTTTTATTGGACTTTTAAACATCATTCTTGGTTATTTAATAAAATCTAACCTAATCTTGATCATGTTACCTCTCCCAGGTTAACATTTATTGGACTTTTAAACATCATTCTTGATTATTTACTAAAATCTAACCTGATCTTGATCATGTTACCTCTCTCAGGTTAACTTTTATTAGACTTTTAAACATCAGTCTTGATTATTTACTAAAATCTAACCTGATCTTGATCATGTTACCTCTCTCAGGTTAACTTTTATTGGACTTTTAAACATCATTCTTGGTTATTTAATAAAATCTAACCTAATCTTGATCATGTTACCTCTCCCAGGTTAACATTTATTGGACTTTTAAACATCATTCTTGATTATTTACTAAAATCTAACCTGATCTTGATCATGTTACCTCTCAGGTTAACGTTTATTAGACTTTTAAACATCAGTCTTGATTATTTACTGAAATCTAACCTGATCTTGATCATGTTACCTCTCTCAGGTTAACTTTTATTAGACTTTTAAACATCAATCTTGGTTATTTACTAAAATCTAACCTAATCTTGATCATGTTACCTCTCTCAGGTGAACATTTATTAGACTTTTAAACATCAATCTTGGTTATTTACTAAAATCTAACCTGATCTTGATCATGTTACCTCTCTCAGGTTAACGTTTATTAGACTTTTAAACATCAATCTTGGTTATTTACTAAAATCTAACCTGATCTTGATCTTGTTACCTCTCTCAGGTTAACATTTATTAGACTTTTAAACATCATTCTTGATTATTTACTAAAATCTAACCTGATCTTGATCCTGTTACCTCTCTCAGGTTAACGTTTATTAGACTTTTAAACATCAATCTTGGTTATTTACTAAAATCTAACCTGATCTTGATCTTGTTACCTCTCTCAGGTTAACATTTATTAGACTTTTAAACATCAATCTTGGTTATTTACTAAAATCTAACCTAATCTTGATCATGTTACCTCTCTCAGGTTAACGTTTATTAGACTTTTAAACATCATTCTTGGTTATTTACTAAAATCTAACCTAATCTTGATCATGTTACCTCTCTCAGGTTAACGTTTATTAGACTTTTAAACATCAATCTTGGTTATTTACTAAAATCTAACCTAATCTTGATCTTGTTACCTCTCTCAGGTGAACATTTATTAGACTTTTAAACATCAGTCTTGGTTATTTACTAAAATCTAACCTAATCTTGATCATGTTACCTCTCTCAGGTTAACGTTTATTAGACTTTTAAACATCAGTCTTGATTATTTACTAAAATCTAACCTGATCTTGATCATGTTACCTCTCTCAGGTTAACGTTTATTAGACTTTTAAACATCAATCTTGATTATTTACTAAAATCTAACCTAATCTTGATCATGTTACCTCTCTCAGGTTAACGTTTATTAGACTTTTAAACATCAATCTTGGTTATTTACTAAAATCTAACCTAATCTTGATCTTGTTACCTCTCTCAGGTGAACATTTATTAGACTTTTAAACATCAATCTTGGTTATTTACTAAAATCTAACCTGATCTTGATCATGTTACCTCTCTCAGGTTAACGTTTATTAGACTTTTAAACATCAATCTTGGTTATTTACTAAAATCTAACCTGATCTTGATCTTGTTACCTCTCTCAGGTTAACATTTATTAGACTTTTAAACATCAATCTTGGTTATTTACTAAAATCTAACCTAATCTTGATCATGTTACCTCTCTCAGGTTAACGTTTATTAGACTTTTAAACATCAGTCTTGATTATTTACTAAAATCTAACCTGATCTTGATCATGTTACCTCTCTCAGGTTAACGTTTATTAGACTTTTAAACATCAGTCTTGATTATTTACTAAAATCTAATCTGATCTTGATCATGTTACCTCTCTCAGGTTAACGTTTATTAGACTTTTAAACATCAGTCTTGATTATTTACTAAAATCTAACCTAATCTTGATCTTGTTACCTCTCTCAGGTTAACATTTATTGGACTTTTAAACATCATTCTTGATTATTTACTAAAATCTAATCTGATCTTGATCATGTTACCTCTCTCAGGTTAACGTTTATTAGACTTTTAAACATCAGTCTTGATTATTTGCTAAAATCTAACCTGATCTTGATCATGTTACCTCTCTCAGGTTAACTTTTATTGGACTTTTAAACATCATTCTTGGGTATTTAATAAAATCTAACCTAATCTTGATCTTGTTACCTCTCTCAGGTTAACGTTTATTAGACTTTTAAACATCATTCTTGATTATTTACTAAAATCTAACCTGATCTTGATCATGTTACCTCTCTCAGGTTAACGTTTATTAGACTTTTAAACATCAGTCTTGATTATTTACTGAAATCTAACCTGATCTTGATCATGTTACCTCTCTCAGGTTAACATTTATTGGACTTTTAAACATCATTCTTGATTATTTACTAAAATCTAACCTGATCTTGATCATGTTACCTCTCTCAGGTTAACGTTTATTAGACTTTTAAACATCAGTCTTGATTATTTACTGAAATCTAACCTGATCTTGATCATGTTACCTCTCTCAGGTTAACATTTATTGGACTTTTAAACATCATTCTTGATTATTTACTAAAATCTAATCTGATCTTGATCATGTTACCTCTCTCAGGTTAACGTTTATTAGACTTTTAAACATCAGTCTTGATTATTTACTAAAATCTAACCTGATCTTGATCATGTTACCTCTCTCAGGTTAACTTTTATTGGACTTTTAAACATCATTCTTGGGTATTTAATAAAATCTAACCTAATCTTGATCTTGTTACCTCTCTCAGGTTAACGTTTATTAGACTTTTAAACGTCATTCTTGATTATTTACTAAAATCTAACCTGATCTTGATCATGTTACCTCTCTCAGGTTAACGTTTATTAGACTTTTAAACATCAGTCTTGATTATTTACTGAAATCTAACCTGATCTTGATCATGTTACCTCTCTCAGGTTAACATTTATTTGACTTTTAAACATCATTCTTGATTATTTACTAAAATCTAACCTGATCTTGATCATGTTACCTCTCTCAGGTTAACGTTTATTAGACTTTTAAACATCAGTCTTGATTATTTACTGAAATCTAACCTGATCTTGATCATGTTACCTCTCTCAGGTTAACATTTATTAGACTTTTAAACATCAATCTTGGTTATTTACTAAAATCTAACCTGATCTTGATCCTGTTACCTCTCTCAGGTTAACGTTTATTAGACTTTTAAACATCAGTCTTGATTATTTACTAAAATCTAACCTGATCTTGATCATGTTACCTCTCTCAGGTTAACTTTTATTAGACTTTTAAACATCATTCTTGGTTATTTAATAAAATCTAACCTAATCTTGATCTTGTTACCTCTCTCAGGTTAACATTTATTGGACTTTTAAACATCATTCTTGATTATTTACTAAAATCTAACCTGATCTTGATCATGTTACCTCTCTCAGGTTAACGTTTATTAGACTTTTAAACATCAGTCTTGATTATTTACTGAAATCTAACCTGATCTTGATCATGTTACCTCTCTCAGGTTAACTTTTATTAGACTTTTAAACATCAATCTTGGTTATTTACTAAAATCTAACCTAATCTTGATCATGTTACCTCTCTCAGGTTAACGTTTATTAGACTTTTAAACATCAATCTTGGTTATTTACTAAAATCTAACCTGATCTTGATCATGTTACCTCTCTCAGGTTAACGTTTATTAGACTTTTAAACATCAGTCTTGATTATTTACTAAAATCTAACCTGATCTTGATCATGTTACCTCTCTCAGGTTAACTTTTATTGGACTTTTAAACATCAATCTTGGTTATTTACTAAAATCTAACCTGATCTTGAACTTGTTACCTCTCTCAGGTTAACATTTATTAGACTTTTAAACATCATTCTTGGTTATTTAATAAAATCTAACCTAATCTTGATCTTGTTACCTCTCTCAGGTTAACATTTATTGGACTTTTAAACATCATTCTTGATTATTTACTAAAATCTAACCTGATCTTGATCATGTTACCTCTCTCAGGTTAACGTTTATTAGACTTTTAAACATCAATCTTGGTTATTTACTAAAATCTAACCTGATCTTGAACTTGTTACCTCTCTCAGGTTAACATTTGTTAGACTTTTAAACATCAATCTTGGTTATTTACTAAAATCTAACCTAATCTTGATCATGTTACCTCTCTCAGGTGAACATTTATTAGACTTTTAAACATCATTCTTGGTTATTTAATAAAATCTAACCTAATCTTGATCTTGTTACCTCTCTCAGGTTAACATTTATTGGACTTTTAAACATCATTCTTGATTATTTACTAAAATCTAATCTGATCTTGATCATGTTACCTCTCTCAGGTTAACGTTTTTTAGACTTTTAAACATCAGTCTTGATTATTTACTAAAATCTAACCTGATCTTGATCATGTTACCTCTCTCAGGTTAACTTTTATTGGACTTTTAAACATCATTCTTGGTTATTTAATAAAATCTAACCTAATCTTGATCTTGTTACCTCTCTCAGGTTAACATTTATTGGACTTTTAAACATCATTCTTGATTATTTACTAAAATCTAACCTGATCTTGATCATGTTACCTCTCTCAGGTTAACTTTTATTGGACTTTTAAACATCATTCTTGGTTATTTAATAAAATCTAACCTGATCTTGATCATGTTACCTCTCTCAGGTTAACTTTTATTGGACTTTTAAACATCATTCTTGGTTATTTAATAAAATCTAACCTAATCTTGATCTTGTTACCTCTCTCAGGTTAACGTTTATTAGACTTTTAAACATCAGTCTTGATTATTTACTGAAATCTAACCTGATCTTGATCATGTTACCTCTCTCAGGTTAACTTTTATTGGACTTTTAAACATCATTCTTGGTTATTTAATAAAATCTAACCTAATCTTGATCTTGTTACCTCTCTCAGGTTAACATTTATTGGACTTTTAAACATCATTCTTGATTATTTACTAAAATCTAACCTGATCTTGATCATGTTACCTCTCTCAGGTTAACGTTTATTAGACTTTTAAACATCAGTCTTGATTATTTACTGAAATGTAACCTGATCTTGATCATGTTACCTCTCTCAGGTTAACTTTTATTAGACTTTTAAACATCAATCTTGGTTATTTACTAAAATCTAACCTAATCTTGATCATGTTACCTCTCTCAGGTTAACATTTATTAGACTTTTAAACATCAATCTTGGTTATTTACTAAAATCTAACCTGATCTTGATCATGTTACCTCTCTCAGGTTAACGTTTATTAGACTTTTAAACATCAATCTTGGTTATTTACTAAAATCTAACCTGATCTTGATCTTGTTACCTCTCTCAGGTTAACGTTTATTAGACTTTTAAACATCAATCTTGGTTATTTACTAAAATCTAACCTGATCTTGATCTTGTTACCTCTCTCAGGTTAACGTTTATTAGACTTTTAAACATCAGTCTTGATTATTTACTAAAATCTAACCTGATCTTGATCATGTTACCTCTCTCAGGTTAACTTTTATTGGACTTTTAAACATCAGTCTTGATTATTTACTAAAATCTAACCTGATCTTGATCATGTTACCACTCTCAGGTTAACTTTTATTAGACTTTTAAACATCAATCTTGGTTATTTACTAAAATCTAACCTAATCTTGATCATGTTACCTCTCTCAGGTGAACATTTATTAGACTTTTAAACATCAATCTTGGTTATTTACTAAAATCTAACCTGATCTTGATCTTGTTACCTCTCTCAGGTTAACATTTATTAGACTTTTAAACATCAATCTTGGTTATTTACTAAAATCTAACCTGATCTTGATCATGTTACCTCTCTCAGGTTAACTTTTATTCGACTTTTAAACATCAATCTTGATTATTTATTAAAATCTAACCTGATCTTGGTCTTGTTACCTCTCTCAGGTTAACGTTTATTAGACTTTTAAACATCAATCTTGGTTATTTACTAAAATCTAACCTGATCTTGATCATGTTACCTCTCTCAGGTTAACTTTTATTCGACTTTTAAACATCAATCTTGATTATTTATTAAAATCTAACCTGATCTTGATCATGTTACCTCTCTCAGGTTAACTTTTATTCGACTTTTAAACATCAATCTTGATTATTTATTAAAATCTAACCTGATCTTGATCATGTTACCTCTCTCAGGTTAACATTTATTAGACTTTTAAACATCAATCTTGGTTATTTACTAAAATCTAACTTAATCTTGATCTTGTTACCTCTCTCAGGTTAACATTTATTAGACTTTTAAACATCAGTCTTGATTATTTACTAAAATCTAACCTGATCTTGATCATGTTACCTCTCTCAGGTTAACTTTTATTCGACTTTTAAACATCAATCTTGGTTATTTACTAAAATCTAACCTGATCTTGATCTTGTTACCTCTCTCAGGTTAACTTTTATTGGACTTTTAAACATTATTCTTGGTTATTTAATAAAATCTAACCTAATCTTGATCTTGTTACCTCTCTCAGGTTAACATTTATTGGACTTTTAAACATCATTCTTGATTATTTACTAAAATCTAACCTGATCTTGATCATGTTACCTCTCTCAGGTTAACGTTTATTGGACTTTTAAACATCAGTCTTGATTATTTACTAAAATCTAACCTGATCTTGATCATGTTACCTCTCTCAGGTTAACTTTTATTAGACTTTTAAACATCAATCTTGGTTATTTACTAAAATCTAACCTAATCTTGATCATGTTACCTCTCTCAGGTTAACATTTATTAGACTTTTAAACATCAATCTTGGTTATTTACTAAAATCTAACCTGATCTTGATCATGTTACCTCTCTCACGTTAACATTTATTAGACTTTTAAACATCAATCTTGGTTATTTACTAAAATCTAACCTGATCTTGATCATGTTACCTCTCTCAGGTTAACGTTTATTAGACTTTTAAACATCAGTCTTGATTATTTACTAAAATCTAACCTGATCTTGATCATGTTACCTCTCTCAGGTTAACTTTTATTAGACTTTTAAACTTCAATCTTGGTTATTTACTAAAATCTAACCTGATCTTGATCATGTTACCTCTCTCAGGTTAACTTTTATTGGACTTTTAAACATCATTCTTGGTTATTTAATAAAATCTAACCTAATCTTGATCATGTTACCTCTCCCAGGTTAACATTTATTGGACTTTTAAACATCATTCTTGATTATTTACTAAAATCTAACCTGATCTTGATCATGTTACCTCTCAGGTTAACGTTTATTAGACTTTTAAACATCAGTCTTGATTATTTACTGAAATCTAACCTGATCTTGATCATGTTACCTCTCTCAGGTTAACTTTTATTAGACTTTTAAACATCAATCTTGGTTATTTACTAAAATCTAACCTAATCTTGATCATGTTACCTCTCTCAGGTGAACATTTATTAGACTTTTAAACATCAATCTTGGTTATTTACTAAAATCTAACCTGATCTTGATCATGTTACCTCTCTCAGGTTAACGTTTATTAGACTTTTAAACATCAATCTTGGTTATTTACTAAAATCTAACCTGATCTTGATCTTGTTACCTCTCTCAGGTTAACATTTATTAGACTTTTAAACATCATTCTTGATTATTTACTAAAATCTAACCTGATCTTGATCCTGTTACCTCTCTCAGGTTAACGTTTATTAGACTTTTAAACATCAATCTTGGTTATTTACTAAAATCTAACCTGATCTTGATCTTGTTACCTCTCTCAGGTTAACATTTATTAGACTTTTAAACATCAATCTTGGTTATTTACTAAAATCTAACCTAATCTTGATCATGTTACCTCTCTCAGGTTAACGTTTATTAGACTTTTAAACATCATTCTTGGTTATTTACTAAAATCTAACCTAATCTTGATCATGTTACCTCTCTCAGGTTAACGTTTATTAGACTTTTAAACATCAATCTTGGTTATTTACTAAAATCTAACCTAATCTTGATCATGTTACCTCTCTCAGGTTAACATTTATTAGACTTTTAAACATCAATCTTGGTTATTTACTAAAATCTAACCTAATCTTGATCATGTTACCTCTCTCAGGTTAACATTTATTAGACTTTTAAACATCATTCTTGGTTATTTACTAAAATCTAATCTGATCTTGATCATGTTACCTCTCTCAGGTTAACGTTTATTAGACTTTTAAACATCAGTCTTGATTATTTACTAAAATCTAACCTAATCTTGATCTTGTTACCTCTCTCAGGTTAACATTTATTGGACTTTTAAACATCATTCTTGATTATTTACTAAAATCTAATCTGATCTTGATCATGTTACCTCTCTCAGGTGAACATTTATTAGACTTTTAAACATCAATCTTGGTTATTTACTAAAATCTAACCTGATCTTGATCATGTTACCTCTCTCAGGTTAACGTTTATTAGACTTTTAAACATCAATCTTGGTTATTTACTAAAATCTAACCTGATCTTGATCTTGTTACCTCTCTCAGGTTAACATTTATTAGACTTTTAAACATCAATCTTGGTTATTTACTAAAATCTAACCTAATCTTGATCATGTTACCTCTCTCAGGTTAACGTTTATTAGACTTTTAAACATCAGTCTTGATTATTTACTAAAATCTAACCTGATCTTGATCATGTTACCTCTCTCAGGTTAACGTTTATTAGACTTTTAAACATCAGTCTTGATTATTTACTAAAATCTAATCTGATCTTGATCATGTTACCTCTCTCAGGTTAACGTTTATTAGACTTTTAAACATCAGTCTTGATTATTTACTAAAATCTAACCTAATCTTGATCTTGTTACCTCTCTCAGGTTAACATTTATTGGACTTTTAAACATCATTCTTGATTATTTACTAAAATCTAATCTGATCTTGATCATGTTACCTCTCTCAGGTTAACGTTTATTAGACTTTTAAACATCAGTCTTGATTATTTGCTAAAATCTAACCTGATCTTGATCATGTTACCTCTCTCAGGTTAACTTTTATTGGACTTTTAAACATCATTCTTGGGTATTTAATAAAATCTAACCTAATCTTGATCTTGTTACCTCTCTCAGGTTAACGTTTATTAGACTTTTAAACATCATTCTTGATTATTTACTAAAATCTAACCTGATCTTGATCATGTTACCTCTCTCAGGTTAACGTTTATTAGACTTTTAAACATCAGTCTTGATTATTTACTGAAATCTAACCTGATCTTGATCATGTTACCTCTCTCAGGTTAACATTTATTGGACTTTTAAACATCATTCTTGATTATTTACTAAAATCTAACCTGATCTTGATCATGTTACCTCTCTCAGGTTAACGTTTATTAGACTTTTAAACATCAGTCTTGATTATTTACTGAAATCTAACCTGATCTTGATCATGTTACCTCTCTCAGGTTAACATTTATTGGACTTTTAAACATCATTCTTGATTATTTACTAAAATCTAATCTGATCTTGATCATGTTACCTCTCTCAGGTTAACGTTTATTAGACTTTTAAACATCAGTCTTGATTATTTACTAAAATCTAACCTGATCTTGATCATGTTACCTCTCTCAGGTTAACTTTTATTGGACTTTTAAACATCATTCTTGGGTATTTAATAAAATCTAACCTAATCTTGATCTTGTTACCTCTCTCAGGTTAACGTTTATTAGACTTTTAAACGTCATTCTTGATTATTTACTAAAATCTAACCTGATCTTGATCATGTTACCTCTCTCAGGTTAACGTTTATTAGACTTTTAAACATCAGTCTTGATTATTTACTGAAATCTAACCTGATCTTGATCATGTTACCTCTCTCAGGTTAACATTTATTTGACTTTTAAACATCATTCTTGATTATTTACTAAAATCTAACCTGATCTTGATCATGTTACCTCTCTCAGGTTAACGTTTATTAGACTTTTAAACATCAGTCTTGATTATTTACTGAAATCTAACCTGATCTTGATCATGTTACCTCTCTCAGGTTAACATTTATTAGACTTTTAAACATCAATCTTGGTTATTTACTAAAATCTAACCTGATCTTGATCCTGTTACCTCTCTCAGGTTAACGTTTATTAGACTTTTAAACATCAGTCTTGATTATTTACTAAAATCTAACCTGATCTTGATCATGTTACCTCTCTCAGGTTAACTTTTATTAGACTTTTAAACATCATTCTTGGTTATTTAATAAAATCTAACCTAATCTTGATCTTGTTACCTCTCTCAGGTTAACATTTATTGGACTTTTAAACATCATTCTTGATTATTTACTAAAATCTAACCTGATCTTGATCATGTTACCTCTCTCAGGTTAACGTTTATTAGACTTTTAAACATCAGTCTTGATTATTTACTGAAATCTAACCTGATCTTGATCATGTTACCTCTCTCAGGTTAACTTTTATTAGACTTTTAAACATCAATCTTGGTTATTTACTAAAATCTAACCTAATCTTGATCATGTTACCTCTCTCAGGTTAACGTTTATTAGACTTTTAAACATCAATCTTGGTTATTTACTAAAATCTAACCTGATCTTGATCATGTTACCTCTCTCAGGTTAACGTTTATTAGACTTTTAAACATCAGTCTTGATTATTTACTAAAATCTAACCTGATCTTGATCATGTTACCTCTCTCAGGTTAACTTTTATTGGACTTTTAAACATCAATCTTGGTTATTTACTAAAATCTAACCTGATCTTGAACTTGTTACCTCTCTCAGGTTAACATTTATTAGACTTTTAAACATCATTCTTGGTTATTTAATAAAATCTAACCTAATCTTGATCTTGTTACCTCTCTCAGGTTAACATTTATTGGACTTTTAAACATCATTCTTGATTATTTACTAAAATCTAACCTGATCTTGATCATGTTACCTCTCTCAGGTTAACGTTTATTAGACTTTTAAACATCAATCTTGGTTATTTACTAAAATCTAACCTGATCTTGAACTTGTTACCTCTCTCAGGTTAACATTTGTTAGACTTTTAAACATCAATCTTGGTTATTTACTAAAATCTAACCTAATCTTGATCATGTTACCTCTCTCAGGTGAACATTTATTAGACTTTTAAACATCATTCTTGGTTATTTAATAAAATCTAACCTAATCTTGATCTTGTTACCTCTCTCAGGTTAACATTTATTGGACTTTTAAACATCATTCTTGATTATTTACTAAAATCTAATCTGATCTTGATCATGTTACCTCTCTCAGGTTAACGTTTTTTAGACTTTTAAACATCAGTCTTGATTATTTACTAAAATCTAACCTGATCTTGATCATGTTACCTCTCTCAGGTTAACTTTTATTGGACTTTTAAACATCATTCTTGGTTATTTAATAAAATCTAACCTAATCTTGATCTTGTTACCTCTCTCAGGCTAACATTTATTGGACTTTTAAACATCATTCTTGATTATTTACTAAAATCTAACCTGATCTTGATCATGTTACCTCTCTCAGGTTAACTTTTATTGGACTTTTAAACATCATTCTTGGTTATTTAATAAAATCTAACCTGATCTTGATCATGTTACCTCTCTCAGGTTAACTTTTATTGGACTTTTAAACATCATTCTTGGTTATTTAATAAAATCTAACCTAATCTTGATCTTGTTACCTCTCTCAGGTTAACGTTTATTAGACTTTTAAACATCAGTCTTGATTATTTACTGAAATCTAACCTGATCTTGATCATGTTACCTCTCTCAGGTTAACTTTTATTGGACTTTTAAACATCATTCTTGGTTATTTAATAAAATCTAACCTAATCTTGATCTTGTTACCTCTCTCAGGTTAACATTTATTGGACTTTTAAACATCATTCTTGATTATTTACTAAAATCTAACCTGATCTTGATCATGTTACCTCTCTCAGGTTAACGTTTATTAGACTTTTAAACATCAGTCTTGATTATTTACTGAAATGTAACCTGATCTTGATCATGTTACCTCTCTCAGGTTAACTTTTATTAGACTTTTAAACATCAATCTTGGTTATTTACTAAAATCTAACCTAATCTTGATCATGTTACCTCTCTCAGGTTAACATTTATTAGACTTTTAAACATCAATCTTGGTTATTTACTAAAATCTAACCTGATCTTGATCATGTTACCTCTCTCAGGTTAACGTTTATTAGACTTTTAAACATCAATCTTGGTTATTTACTAAAATCTAACCTGATCTTGATCTTGTTACCTCTCTCAGGTTAACGTTTATTAGACTTTTAAACATCAATCTTGGTTATTTACTAAAATCTAACCTGATCTTGATCTTGTTACCTCTCTCAGGTTAACGTTTATTAGACTTTTAAACATCAGTCTTGATTATTTACTAAAATCTAACCTGATCTTGATCATGTTACCTCTCTCAGGTTAACTTTTATTGGACTTTTAAACATCAGTCTTGATTATTTACTAAAATCTAACCTGATCTTGATCATGTTACCACTCTCAGGTTAACTTTTATTAGACTTTTAAACATCAATCTTGGTTATTTACTAAAATCTAACCTAATCTTGATCATGTTACCTCTCTCAGGTGAACATTTATTAGACTTTTAAACATCAATCTTGGTTATTTACTAAAATCTAACCTGATCTTGATCTTGTTACCTCTCTCAGGTTAACATTTATTAGACTTTTAAACATCAATCTTGGTTATTTACTAAAATCTAACCTGATCTTGATCATGTTACCTCTCTCAGGTTAACTTTTATTCGACTTTTAAACATCAATCTTGATTATTTATTAAAATCTAACCTGATCTTGGTCTTGTTACCTCTCTCAGGTTAACGTTTATTAGACTTTTAAACATCAATCTTGGTTATTTACTAAAATCTAACCTGATCTTGATCATGTTACCTCTCTCAGGTTAACTTTTATTCGACTTTTAAACATCAATCTTGATTATTTATTAAAATCTAACCTGATCTTGATCATGTTACCTCTCTCAGGTTAACTTTTATTCGACTTTTAAACATCAATCTTGATTATTTATTAAAATCTAACCTGATCTTGATCATGTTACCTCTCTCAGGTTAACATTTATTAGACTTTTAAACATCAATCTTGGTTATTTACTAAAATCTAACTTAATCTTGATCTTGTTACCTCTCTCAGGTTAACATTTATTAGACTTTTAAACATCAGTCTTGATTATTTACTAAAATCTAACCTGATCTTGATCATGTTACCTCTCTCAGGTTAACTTTTATTCGACTTTTAAACATCAATCTTGGTTATTTACTAAAATCTAACCTGATCTTGATCTTGTTACCTCTCTCAGGTTAACTTTTATTGGACTTTTAAACATCATTCTTGGTTATTTAATAAAATCTAACCTAATCTTGATCTTGTTACCTCTCTCAGGTTAACATTTATTGGACTTTTAAACATCATTCTTGATTATTTACTAAAATCTAACCTGATCTTGATCATGTTACCTCTCTCAGGTTAACGTTTATTGGACTTTTAAACATCAGTCTTGATTATTTACTAAAATCTAACCTGATCTTGATCATGTTACCTCTCTCAGGTTAACTTTTATTAGACTTTTAAACATCAATCTTGGTTATTTACTAAAATCTAACCTAATCTTGATCATGTTACCTCTCTCAGGTTAACATTTATTAGACTTTTAAACATCAATCTTGGTTATTTACTAAAATCTAACCTGATCTTGATCATGTTACCTCTCTCACGTTAACATTTATTAGACTTTTAAACATCAATCTTGGTTATTTACTAAAATCTAACCTGATCTTGATCATGTTACCTCTCTCAGGTTAACGTTTATTAGACTTTTAAACATCAGTCTTGATTATTTACTAAAATCTAACCTGATCTTGATCATGTTACCTCTCTCAGGTTAACTTTTATTAGACTTTTAAACATCAATCTTGGTTATTTACTAAAATCTAACCTAATCTTGATCATGTTACCTCTCTCAGGTTAACATTTATTAGACTTTTAAACATCAATCTTGGTTATTTACTAAAATCTAACCTGATCTTGATCATGTTACCTCTCTCAGGTTAACGTTTATTAGACTTTTAAACATCAATCTTGATTATTTACTAAAATCTAACCTGATGTTGAGCTTGTTACCTCTCTCAGGTTAACATTTATTAGACTTTTAAACATCAATCTTGGTTATTTACTAAAATCTAACCTGATCTTGATCATGTTACCTCTCTCACGTTAACATTTATTAGACTTTTAAACATCAATCTTGGTTATTTACTAAAATCTAACATGATCTTGATCATGTTACCTCTCAGGTTAACGTTTATTAGACTTTTAAACATCAATCTTGATTATTTACTAAAATCTAACCTGATCTTGATCATGTTACCTCTCTCAGGTTAACTTTTATTAGACTTTTAAACATCAATCTTGGTTATTTACTAAAATCTAACCTGATCTTGATCATGTTACCTCTCTCATGTTAACGTTTATTAGACTTTTAAATATCAATCTTGGTTATTTACTAAAATCTAACCTGATCTTGATCCTGTTACCTCTCTCAGGTTAACTTTTATTAGACTTTTAAACATCATTCTTGGTTATTTACTAAAATCTAACCTGATCTTGATCCTGTTACCTCTCTCAGGTTAACATTTATTAGACTTTTAAACATCATTCTTGGTTATTTACTAAAATCTAACCTGATCTTGATCATGTTACGTCTCTCAGGTTAACTTTTATTGGACTTTTAAACATCATTCTTGGTTATTTACTAAAATCTAACCTGATCTTGATCCTGTTACCTCTCTCAGGTTAACTTTTATTAGACTTTTAAACATCAATCTTGAATATTTAATAAAATCTAACCTGATCTTGATCCTGTTACCTCTCTCAGGTTAACATTTATTAGACTTTTAAACATCAATCTTGGTTATTTACGAAAATCTAACCTGATCTTGATCCTGTTACCTCTCTCAGGTTAACATTTATTTGACTTTTAAACATCAATCTTGGTTATTTACTAAAATCTAACCTGATCTTGATCATGTTACCTCTCTCAGGTTAACATTTATTAGACTTTTAAACATCAATCTTGGTTATTTACTAAAATCTAACCTGATCTTGATCTTGTTACCTCTCTCAGGTTAACATTTATTAGGCTTTTAAACATCAATCTTGGTTATTTACTAAAATCTAACCTGATCTTGATCATGTTACCTCTCTCAGGTTAACGTTTATTAGACTTTTAAACATCAATCTTGGTTATTTACTAAAATCTAACCTGATCTTGATCATGTTACCTCTCTCAGGTTAACATTTATTAGACTTTTAAACATCAATCTTGGTTATTTACTAAAATCTAACCTGATCTTGATCTTGTTACCTCTCTCAGGTTAACATTTATTAGACTTTTAAACATCAATCTTGGTTATTTACTAAAATCTAACCTGATCTTGATCATGTTACCTCTCTCAGGTTAACGTTTATTAGACTTTTAAACATCAATCTTGGTTATTTACTAAAATCTAACCTGATCTTGATCATGTTACCTCTCTCAGGTTAACGTTTATTAGACTTTTAAACATCAATCTTGGTTATTTACTAAAATCTAACCTGATCTTGATCTTGTTACCTCTCTCAGGTTAACATTTATTAGACTTTTAAACATCAATCTTGGTTATTTACTAAAATCTAACCTGATCTTGATCATGTTACCTCTCTCAGGTTAACATTTATTAGACTTTTAAACATCAATCTTGGTTATTTACTAAAATCTAACCTGATCTTGATCTTGTTACCTCTCTCAGGTTAACATTTATTAGACTTTTAAACATCAATCTTGGTTATTTACTAAAATCTAACCTGATCTTGATCATGTTACCTCTCTCAGGTTAACATTTATTAGACTTTTAAACATCAATCTTGATTATTTACTAAAATCTAACCTGATGTTGATCTTGTTACCTCTCTCAGGTTAACGTTTATTAGACTTTTAAACATCAATCTTGATTATTTACTAAAATCTAACCTGATGTTGATCATGTTACCTCTCCCAGGTTAATATTTATTAGACTTTTAAATATCAATCTTGGTTATTTACTAAAATCTAACCTGATCTTGATCATGTTACCTCTCTCAGGTTAACATTTATTAGACTTTTAAACATCATTCTTGATTATTTACTAAAATCTAACCTGATCTTGATCATGTTACCTCTCTCAGGTTAACGTTTATTAGACTTTTAAACATCAGTCTTGATTATTTACTGAAATCTAACCTGATCTTGATCATGTTACCTCTCTCAGGTTAACTTTTATTGGACTTTTAAACATCATTCTTGGTTATTTAATAAAATCTAACCTGATCTTGATCATGTTACCTCTCTCAGGTTAACGTTTATTAGACTTTTAAACATCAGTCTTGATTATTTACTAAAATCTAACCTGATCTTGATCATGTTACCTCTCTCAGGTTAACTTTGATTAGACTTTTAAACATCATTCTTGGTTATTTAATAAAATCTAACCTAATCTTGATCTTGTTACCTCTCTCAGGTTAACATTTATTGGACTTTTAAACATCATTCTTGATTATTTACTGAAATCGAACCTGATCTTGATCATGTTACCTCTCTCAGGTTAACTTTTATTAGACTTTTAAACATCAATCTTGATTATTTACTAAAATCTAACCTGATCTTGATCATGTTACCTCTCTCAGGTTAACTTTTATTAGACTTTTAAACATCATTCTTGATTATTTACTAAAATCTAACCTGATCTTGATCTTGTTACCTCTCTCAGGTTAACGTTTATTAGACTTTTAAACATCAGTCTTGATTATTTACTAAAATCTAACCTGATCTTGATCATGTTACCTCTCTCAGGTTAACTTTTATTAGACTTTTAAACATCATTCTTGGTTATTTAATAAAATCTAACCTAATCTTGATCTTGTTACCTCTCTCAGGTTAACATTTATTGGACTTTTAAACATCATTCTTGATTATTTACTGAAATCTAACCTGATCTTGATCATGTTACCTCTCTCAGGTTAACTTTTATTCGACTTTTAAACATCAATCTTGGTTATTTACTAAAATCTAACCTAATCTTGATCATGTTACCTCTCTCAGGTGAACATTTATTAGACTTTTAAACATCAATCTTGGTTATTTACTAAAATCTAACCTGATCTTGATCATGTTACCTCTCTCAGGTTAACG
Organism: Myxine glutinosa; assembly: GCF_964187855.1. Classification (NCBI taxonomy): domain Eukaryota; kingdom Metazoa; phylum Chordata; class Myxini; order Myxiniformes; family Myxinidae; genus Myxine; species Myxine glutinosa. Next base: position 107,070,608 of record NC_136265.1, on the reverse strand, counting down.
TTTATTAGACTTTTAAACATCATTCTTGGTTATTTACTAAAATCTAACCTGATCTTGATCTTGTTACCTCTCTCAGGTTAACATTTATTAGACTTTTAAACATCAATCTTGGTTATTTACTAAAATCTAACCTGATCTTGATCTTGTTACCTCTCTCAGGTTAACATTTATTGGACTTTTAAACATCATTCTTGATTATTTACTAAAATCTAACCTGATCTTGATCATGTTACCTCTCTCAGGTTAACGTTTATTAGACTTTTAAACATCAGTCTTGATTATTTACTGAAATCTAACCTGATCTTGATCATGTTACCTCTCTCAGGTTAACTTTTATTAGACTTTTAAACATCAATCTTGGTTATTTACTAAAATCTAACCTAATCTTGATCATGTTACCTCTCTCAGGTGGACATTTATTAGACTTTTAAACATCAATCTTGGTTATTTACTAAAATCTAACCTGATCTTGATCATGTTACCTCTCTCAGGTTAACGTTTATTAGACTTTTAAACATCATTCTTGGTTATTTACTAAAATCTAACCTGATCTTGATCTTGTTACCTCTCTCAGGTTAACATTTATTAGACTTTTAAACATCAATCTTGGTTATTTACTAGAATCTAACCTGATCTTGATCTTGTTACCTCTCTCAGGTTAACATTTATTGGACTTTTAAACATCATTCTTGATTATTTACTAAAATCTAACCTGATCTTGATCATGTTACCTCTCTCAGGTTAACGTTTATTAGACTTTTAAACATCAGTCTTGATTATTTACTGAAATCTAACCTGATCTTGATCATGTTACCTCTCTCAGGTTAACTTTTATTGGACTTTTAAACATCATTCTTGGTTATTTAATAAAATCTAACCTAATCTTGATCTTGTTACCTCTCTCAGGTTAACATTTATTGGACTTTTAAACATCATTCTTGATTATTTACTAAAATCTAACCTGATCTTGATCATGTTACCTCTCTCAGGTTAACGTTTATTAGACTTTTAAACATCAGTCTTGATTATTTACTGAAATCTAACCTGATCTTGATCATGTTACCTCTCTCAGGTTAACTTTTATTGGACTTTTAAACATCATTCTTGGTTATTTAATAAAATCTAACCTAATCTTGATCTTGTTACCTCTCTCAGGTTAACATTTATTGGACTTTTAAACATCATTCTTGATTATTTACTAAAATCTAACCTGATCTTGATCATGTTACCTCTCTCAGGTTAACGTTTATTAGACTTTTAAACATCAGTCTTGATTATTTACTGAAATCTAACCTGATCTTGATCATGTTACCTCTCTCAGGTTAACTTTTATTAGACTTTTAAACATCAATCTTGGTTATTTACTAAAATCTAACCTAATCTTGATCATGTTACCTCTCTCAGGTGAACATTTATTAGACTTTTAAACATCAATCTTGGTTATTTACTAAAATCTAACCTGATCTTGATCTTGTTACCTCTCTCAGGTTAACGTTTATTAGACTTTTAAACATCAATCTTGCTTATTTACTAAAATCTAACCTGATCTTGATCTTGTTACCTCTCTCAGGTTAACGTTTATTAGACTTTTAAACATCAATCTTGGTTATTTACTAAAATCTAACCTGATCTTGATCTTGTTACCTCTCTCAGGTTAACTTTTATTGGACTTTTAAACATCATTCTTGGTTATTTAATAAAATCTAACCTAATCTTGATCATGTTACCTCTCCCAGGTTAACATTTATTGGACTTTTAAACATCATTCTTGATTATTTACTAAAATCTAACCTGATCTTGATCATGTTACCTCTCTCAGGTTAACTTTTATTCGACTTTTAAACATCAGTCTTGATTATTTACTAAAATCTAACCTGATCTTGATCATGTTACCTCTCTCAGGTTAACTTTTATTGGACTTTTAAACATCATTCTTGGTTATTTAATAAAATCTAACCTAATCTTGATCATGTTACCTCTCCCAGGTTAACATTTATTGGACTTTTAAACATCATTCTTGATTATTTACTAAAATCTAACCTGATCTTGATCATGTTACCTCTCAGGTTAACGTTTATTAGACTTTTAAACATCAGTCTTGATTATTTACTGAAATCTAACCTGATCTTGATCATGTTACCTCTCTCAGGTTAACTTTTATTAGACTTTTAAACATCAATCTTGGTTATTTACTAAAATCTAACCTAATCTTGATCATGTTACCTCTCTCAGGTGAACATTTATTAGACTTTTAAACATCAATCTTGGTTATTTACTAAAATCTAACCTGATCTTGATCATGTTACCTCTCTCAGGTTAACGTTTATTAGACTTTTAAACATCAATCTTGGTTATTTACTAAAATCTAACCTGATCTTGATCTTGTTACCTCTCTCAGGTTAACATTTATTAGACTTTTAAACATCATTCTTGATTATTTACTAAAATCTAACCTGATCTTGATCCTGTTACCTCTCTCAGGTTAACGTTTATTAGACTTTTAAACATCAATCTTGGTTATTTACTAAAATCTAACCTGATCTTGATCATGTTACCTCTCTCAGGTGAACATTTATTAGACTTTTAAACATCATTCTTGGTTATTTACTAAAATCTAATCTGATCTTGATCATGTTACCTCTCTCAGGTTAACGTTTATTAGACTTTTAAACATCAGTCTTGATTATTTACTAAAATCTAACCTAATCTTGATCTTGTTACCTCTCTCAGGTTAACATTTATTGGACTTTTAAACATCATTCTTGATTATTTACTAAAATCTAATCTGATCTTGATCATGTTACCTCTCTCAGGTGAACATTTATTAGACTTTTAAACATCAATCTTGGTTATTTACTAAAATCTAACCTGATCTTGATCATGTTACCTCTCTCAGTTTAACATTTATTAGACTTTTAAACATCAATCTTGGTTATTTACTAAAATCTAACCTAATCTTGATCATGTTACCTCTCTCAGGTTAACGTTTATTAGACTTTTAAACATCAGTCTTGATTATTTACTAAAATCTAACCTGATCTTGATCATGTTACCTCTCTCAGGTTAACGTTTATTAGACTTTTAAACATCAGTCTTGATTATTTACTAAAATCTAATCTGATCTTGATCATGTTACCTCTCTCAGGTTAACGTTTATTAGACTTTTAAACATCAGTCTTGATTATTTACTAAAATCTAACCTAATCTTGATCTTGTTACCTCTCTCAGGTTAACATTTATTGGACTTTTAAACATCATTCTTGATTATTTACTAAAATCTAATCTGATCTTGATCATGTTACCTCTCTCAGGTTAACGTTTATTAGACTTTTAAACATCAGTCTTGATTATTTGCTAAAATCTAACCTGATCTTGATCATGTTACCTCTCTCAGGTTAACTTTTATTGGACTTTTAAACATCATTCTTGGGTATTTAATAAAATCTAACCTAATCTTGATCTTGTTACCTCTCTCAGGTTAACGTTTATTAGACTTTTAAACATCATTCTTGATTATTTACTAAAATCTAACCTGATCTTGATCATGTTACCTCTCTCAGGTTAACGTTTATTAGACTTTTAAACATCAGTCTTGATTATTTACTGAAATCTAACCTGATCTTGATCATGTTACCTCTCTCAGGTTAACATTTATTGGACTTTTAAACATCATTCTTGATTATTTACTAAAATCTAACCTGATCTTGATCATGTTACCTCTCTCAGGTTAACGTTTATTAGACTTTTAAACATCAGTCTTGATTATTTACTGAAATCTAACCTGATCTTGATCATGTTACCTCTCTCAGGTTAACATTTATTGGACTTTTAAACATCATTCTTGATTATTTACTAAAATCTAATCTGATCTTGATCATGTTACCTCTCTCAGGTTAACGTTTATTAGACTTTTAAACATCAGTCTTGATTATTTACTAAAATCTAACCTGATCTTGATCATGTTACCTCTCTCAGGTTAACTTTTATTGGACTTTTAAACATCATTCTTGGGTATTTAATAAAATCTAACCTAATCTTGATCTTGTTACCTCTCTCAGGTTAACGTTTATTAGACTTTTAAACGTCATTCTTGATTATTTACTAAAATCTAACCTGATCTTGATCATGTTACCTCTCTCAGGTTAACGTTTATTAGACTTTTAAACATCAGTCTTGATTATTTACTGAAATCTAACCTGATCTTGATCATGTTACCTCTCTCAGGTTAACATTTATTTGACTTTTAAACATCATTCTTGATTATTTACTAAAATCTAACCTGATCTTGATCATGTTACCTCTCTCAGGTTAACGTTTATTAGACTTTTAAACATCAGTCTTGATTATTTACTGAAATCTAACCTGATCTTGATCATGTTACCTCTCTCAGGTTAACATTTATTAGACTTTTAAACATCAATCTTGGTTATTTACTAAAATCTAACCTGATCTTGATCCTGTTACCTCTCTCAGGTTAACGTTTATTAGACTTTTAAACATCAGTCTTGATTATTTACTAAAATCTAACCTGATCTTGATCATGTTACCTCTCTCAGGTTAACTTTTATTAGACTTTTAAACATCATTCTTGGTTATTTAATAAAATCTAACCTAATCTTGATCTTGTTACCTCTCTCAGGTTAACATTTATTGGACTTTTAAACATCATTCTTGATTATTTACTAAAATCTAACCTGATCTTGATCATGTTACCTCTCTCAGGTTAACGTTTATTAGACTTTTAAACATCAGTCTTGATTATTTACTGAAATCTAACCTGATCTTGATCATGTTACCTCTCTCAGGTTAACTTTTATTAGACTTTTAAACATCAATCTTGGTTATTTACTAAAATCTAACCTAATCTTGATCATGTTACCTCTCTCAGGTTAACGTTTATTAGACTTTTAAACATCAATCTTGGTTATTTACTAAAATCTAACCTGATCTTGATCATGTTACCTCTCTCAGGTTAACGTTTATTAGACTTTTAAACATCAGTCTTGATTATTTACTAAAATCTAACCTGATCTTGATCATGTTACCTCTCTCAGGTTAACTTTTATTGGACTTTTAAACATCAATCTTGGTTATTTACTAAAATCTAACCTGATCTTGAACTTGTTACCTCTCTCAGGTTAACATTTATTAGACTTTTAAACATCATTCTTGGTTATTTAATAAAATCTAACCTAATCTTGATCTTGTTACCTCTCTCAGGTTAACATTTATTGGACTTTTAAACATCATTCTTGATTATTTACTAAAATCTAACCTGATCTTGATCATGTTACCTCTCTCAGGTTAACGTTTATTAGACTTTTAAACATCAATCTTGGTTATTTACTAAAATCTAACCTGATCTTGAACTTGTTACCTCTCTCAGGTTAACATTTGTTAGACTTTTAAACATCAATCTTGGTTATTTACTAAAATCTAACCTAATCTTGATCATGTTACCTCTCTCAGGTGAACATTTATTAGACTTTTAAACATCATTCTTGGTTATTTAATAAAATCTAACCTAATCTTGATCTTGTTACCTCTCTCAGGTTAACATTTATTGGACTTTTAAACATCATTCTTGATTATTTACTAAAATCTAATCTGATCTTGATCATGTTACCTCTCTCAGGTTAACGTTTTTTAGACTTTTAAACATCAGTCTTGATTATTTACTAAAATCTAACCTGATCTTGATCATGTTACCTCTCTCAGGTTAACTTTTATTGGACTTTTAAACATCATTCTTGGTTATTTAATAAAATCTAACCTAATCTTGATCTTGTTACCTCTCTCAGGCTAACATTTATTGGACTTTTAAACATCATTCTTGATTATTTACTAAAATCTAACCTGATCTTGATCATGTTACCTCTCTCAGGTTAACTTTTATTGGACTTTTAAACATCATTCTTGGTTATTTAATAAAATCTAACCTGATCTTGATCTTGTTACCTCTCTCAGGTTAACGTTTATTAGACTTTTAAACATCAGTCTTGATTATTTACTGAAATCTAACCTGATCTTGATCATGTTACCTCTCTCAGGTTAACTTTTATTGGACTTTTAAACATCATTCTTGGTTATTTAATAAAATCTAACCTAATCTTGATCTTGTTACCTCTCTCAGGTTAACATTTATTGGACTTTTAAACATCATTCTTGATTATTTACTAAAATCTAACCTGATCTTGATCATGTTACCTCTCCCAGGTTAACGTTTATTAGACTTTTAAACATCAGTCTTGATTATTTACTGAAATGTAACCTGATCTTGATCATGTTACCTCTCTCAGGTTAACTTTTATTAGACTTTTAAACATCAATCTTGGTTATTTACTAAAATCTAACCTAATCTTGATCATGTTACCTCTCTCAGGTTAACATTTATTAGACTTTTAAACATCAATCTTGGTTATTTACTAAAATCTAACCTGATCTTGATCATGTTACCTCTCTCAGGTTAACGTTTATTAGACTTTTAAACATCAATCTTGGTTATTTACTAAAATCTAACCTGATCTTGATCTTGTTACCTCTCTCAGGTTAACGTTTATTAGACTTTTAAACATCAATCTTGGTTATTTACTAAAATCTAACCTGATCTTGATCTTGTTACCTCTCTCAGGTTAACGTTTATTAGACTTTTAAACATCAGTCTTGATTATTTACTAAAATCTAACCTGATCTTGATCATGTTACCTCTCTCAGGTTAACTTTTATTGGACTTTTAAACATCAGTCTTGATTATTTACTAAAATCTAACCTGATCTTGATCATGTTACCACTCTCAGGTTAACTTTTATTAGACTTTTAAACATCAATCTTGGTTATTTACTAAAATCTAACCTAATCTTGATCATGTTACCTCTCTCAGGTGAACATTTATTAGACTTTTAAACATCAATCTTGGTTATTTACTAAAATCTAACCTGATCTTGATCTTGTTACCTCTCTCAGGTTAACATTTATTAGACTTTTAAACATCAATCTTGGTTATTTACTAAAATCTAACCTGATCTTGATCATGTTACCTCTCTCAGGTTAACTTTTATTCGACTTTTAAACATCAATCTTGATTATTTATTAAAATCTAACCTGATCTTGGTCTTGTTACCTCTCTCAGGTTAACGTTTATTAGACTTTTAAACATCAATCTTGGTTATTTACTAAAATCTAACCTGATCTTGATCATGTTACCTCTCTCAGGTTAACTTTTATTCGACTTTTAAACATCAATCTTGATTATTTATTAAAATCTAACCTGATCTTGATCATGTTACCTCTCTCAGGTTAACTTTTATTCGACTTTTAAACATCAATCTTGATTATTTATTAAAATCTAACCTGATCTTGATCATGTTACCTCTCTCAGGTTAACATTTATTAGACTTTTAAACATCAATCTTGGTTATTTACTAAAATCTAACTTAATCTTGATCTTGTTACCTCTCTCAGGTTAACATTTATTAGACTTTTAAACATCAGTCTTGATTATTTACTAAAATCTAACCTGATCTTGATCATGTTACCTCTCTCAGGTTAACTTTTATTCGACTTTTAAACATCAATCTTGGTTATTTACTAAAATCTAACCTGATCTTGATCTTGTTACCTCTCTCAGGTTAACTTTTATTGGACTTTTAAACATCATTCTTGGTTATTTAATAAAATCTAACCTAATCTTGATCTTGTTACCTCTCAGGTTAACATTTATTGGACTTTTAAACATCATTCTTGATTATTTACTAAAATCTAACCTGATCTTGATCATGTTACCTCTCTCAGGTTAACGTTTATTGGACTTTTAAACATCAGTCTTGATTATTTACTAAAATCTAACCTGATCTTGATCATGTTACCTCTCTCAGGTTAACTTTTATTAGACTTTTAAACATCAATCTTGGTTATTTACTAAAATCTAACCTAATCTTGATCATGTTACCTCTCTCAGGTTAACATTTATTAGACTTTTAAACATCAATCTTGGTTATTTACTAAAATCTAACCTGATCTTGATCATGTTACCTCTCTCACGTTAACATTTATTAGACTTTTAAACATCAATCTTGGTTATTTACTAAAATCTAACCTGATCTTGATCATGTTACCTCTCTCAGGTTAACGTTTATTAGACTTTTAAACATCAGTCTTGATTATTTACTAAAATCTAACCTGATCTTGATCATGTTACCTCTCTCAGGTTAACTTTTATTAGACTTTTAAACATCAATCTTGGTTATTTACTAAAATCTAACCTAATCTTGATCATGTTACCTCTCTCAGGTTAACATTTATTAGACTTTTAAACATCAATCTTGGTTATTTACTAAAATCTAACCTGATCTTGATCATGTTACCTCTCTCAGGTTAACGTTTATTAGACTTTTAAACATCAATCTTGATTATTTACTAAAATCTAACGTGATGTTGAGCTTGTTACCTCTCTCAGGTTAACATTTATTAGACTTTTAAACATCAATCTTGGTTATTTACTAAAATCTAACCTGATCTTGATCATGTTACCTCTCTCACGTTAACATTTATTAGACTTTTAAACATCAATCTTGGTTATTTACTAAAATCTAACATGATCTTGATCATGTTACCTCTCTCAGGTTAACGTTTATTAGACTTTTAAACATCAATCTTGATTATTTACTAAAATCTAACCTGATCTTGATCATGTTACCTCTCTCAGGTTAACTTTTATTAGACTTTTAAACATCAATCTTGGTTATTTACTAAAATCTAACCTGATCTTGATCATGTTACCTCTCTCATGTTAACGTTTATTAGACTTTTAAATATCAATCTTGGTTATTTACTAAAATCTAACCTGATCTTGATCCTGTTACCTCTCTCAGGTTAACTTTTATTAGACTTTTAAACATCATTCTTGGTTATTTACTTAAATCTAACCTGATCTTGATCCTGTTACCTCTCTCAGGTTAACATTTATTAGACTTTTAAACATCATTCTTGGTTATTTACTAAAATCTAACCTGATCTTGATCATGTTACGTCTCTCAGGTTAACTTTTATTGGACTTTTAAACATCATTCTTGGTTATTTACTAAAATCTAACCTGATCTTGATCCTGTTACCTCTCTCAGGTTATCTTTTATTAGACTTTTAAACATCAATCTTGAATATTTAATAAAATCTAACCTGATCTTGATCCTGTTACCTCTCTCAGGTTAACATTTATTAGACTTTTAAACATCAATCTTGGTTATTTACGAAAATCTAACCTGATCTTGATCCTGTTACCTCTCTCAGGTTAACATTTATTTGACTTTTAAACATCAATCTTGGTTATTTACTAAAATCTAACCTGATCTTGATCATGTTACCTCTCTCAGGTTAACATTTATTAGACTTTTAAACATCAATCTTGGTTATTAACTAAAATCTAACCTGATCTTGATCTTGTTACCTCTCTCAGGTTAACATTTATTAGGCTTTTAAACATCAATCTTGGTTATTTACTAAAATCTAACCTGATCTTGATCATGTTACCTCTCAGGTTAACGTTTATTAGACTTTTAAACATCAATCTTGGTTATTTACTAAAATCTAACCTGATCTTGATCATGTTACCTCTCTCAGGTTAACATTTATTAGACTTTTAAACATGAATCTTGGTTATTTACTAAAATCTAACCTGATCTTGATCTTGTTACCTCTCTCAGGTTAACATTTATTAGACTTTTAAACATCAATCTTGGTTATTTACTAAAATCTAACCTGATCTTGATCATGTTACCTCTCTCAGGTTAACGTTTATTAGACTTTTAAACATCAATCTTGGTTATTTACTAAAATCTAACCTGATCTTGATCATGTTACCTCTCTCAGGTTAACGTTTATTAGACTTTTAAACATCAATCTTGGTTATTTACTAAAATCTAACCTGATCTTGATCTTGTTACCTCTCTCAGGTTAACATTTATTAGACTTTTAAACATCAATCTTGGTTATTTACTAAAATCTAACCTGATCTTGATCATGTTACCTCTCTCAGGTTAACATTTATTAGACTTTTAAACATCAATCTTGGTTATTTACTAAAATCTAACCTGATCTTGATCTTGTTACCTCTCTCAGGTTAACATTTATTAGACTTTTAAACATCAATCTTGGTTATTTACTAAAATCTAACCTGATCTTGATCATGTTACCTCTCTCAGGTTAACATTTATTAGACTTTTAAACATCAATCTTGATTATTTACTAAAATCTAACCTGATGTTGATCTTGTTACCTCTCTCAGGTTAACATTTATTAGACTTTTAAACATCAATCTTGGTTATTTACTAAAATCTAACCTGATCTTGATCATGTTACCTCTCTCATGTTAACGTTTATTAGACTTTTAAACATCAATCTTGATTATTTACTAAAATCTAACCTGATGTTGATCATGTTACCTCTCCCAGGTTAATATTTATTAGACTTTTAAATATCAATCTTGGTTATTTACTAAAATCTAACCTGATCTTGATCATGTTACCTCTCTCAGGTTAACATTTATTAGACTTTTAAACATCATTTTTGGTTATTTACTAAAATCTAACCTGATCTTGATCCTGTTACCTCTCTCAGGTTAACTTTTATTAGACTTTTAAACATCATTTTTGGTTATTTACTAAAATCTAACCTGATCTTGATCCTGTTACCTCTCTCAGGTTAACTTTTATTAGACTTTTAAACATCAATCTTGGTTATTTACTAAAATCTAACCTGATCTTGATCATGTTACCTCTCTCATGTTAACGTTTATTAGACTTTTAAATATCAATCTTGGTTATTTACTAAAATCTAACCTGATCTTGATCCTGTTACCTCTCTCAGGTTAACTTTTATTAGACTTTTAAACATCATTCTTGGTTATTTACTAAAATCTAACCTGATCTTGATCCTGTTATCTCTCTCAGGTTAACTTTTATTGGACTTTTAAACATCATTCTTGGTTATTTACTAAAATCTAACCTGATCTTGATCATGTTACCTCTCTCAGGTTAACTTTTATTGGACTTTTAAACATCATTCTTAGTTATTTACTAAAATCTAACCTGATCTTGATCATGTTACCTCTCTCAGGTTAACTTTTATTAGACTTTTAAACATCATTCTTGGTTATTTACTAAAATCTAACCTGATCTTGATCATGTTACCTCTCTCAGGTTAACTTTTATTGGACTTTTAAACATCATTCTTGGTTATTTACTAAAATCTAACCTGATCTTGATCCTGTTACCTCTCTCAGGTTAACTTTTATTAGACTTTTAAACATCAATCTTGAATATTTAATAAAATCTAACCTGATCTTGATCCTGTTACCTCTCTCAGGTTAACATTTATTAGACTTTTAAACATCAATCTTGGTTATTTACTAAAATCTAACCTGATCTTGATCCTGTTACCTCTCTCAGGTTAACATTTATTAGACTTTTAAACATCAATCTTGGTTATTTACTAAAATCTAACCTGATCTTGATCATGTTACCTCTCTCAGGTTAACATTTATTAGACTTTTAAACATCAATCTTGGTTATTTACTAAAATCTAACCTGATCTTGATCATGTTACCTCTCTCAGGTTAACGTTTATTAGACTTTTAAACATCAGTCTTGATTATTTACTAAAATCTAACCTGATCTTGATCATGTTACCTCTGTCAGGTTAACATTTATGAGAATTTTAAACATCAATCTTGGTTATTTACTAAAATCTAACCTGATCTTGATCATGTTACCTCTCTCAGGTTAACATTTATTCGAATTTTAAATATCAATCTTGATTATTTACTAAAATCTAACCTGATCTTGATCCTGTTACCTCTCTCAAGTTAACATTTATTAGAATTTTAAACATCAATCTTGGTTATTTACTAAAATCTAACCTGATCTTGATCATGTTACCTCTCTCAGGTTAACATTTATTAGAATTTTAAACATCAATCTTGATTATTTACTAAAATCTAACCTGATCTTTATCCTGTTACCTCTCAGGTTAACATTTATTAGAATTTTAAACATCAATCTTGGTTATTTACTAAAATCTAACCTGATCGTGATCATGTTACCTCTCTCAGGTTAACATTTATTAGAATTTTAAACATCAATCTTGGTTATTTACTAAAATCTAACCTGATCTTGATCATGTTACCTCTCTCAGGTTAACTTTTATTGGAATTTTAAACATCACTCTTGATTATTTAATAAAATCTAACCTGATCTTGATCTTGTTACCTCTCTCAGGTTAACTTTTATTAGACTTTTAAACATCACTCTTGGTTATTTACTAAAATCTAACCTGATCTTGATCATGTTACCTCTCTCAGGTTAACGTTTATTAGACTTTTAAACATCAATCTTGGTTATTTACTAAAATCTAACCTGATCTTGATCATGTTACCTCTCTCAGGTTAACATTTATAAGACTTTAAAACATCAATCTTAGTTACTTACTAAAATCTAACCTGATCTTGATCATGTTACCTCTCTCAGGTTAACGTTTATTAGACTTTTAAACATCAGTCTTGATTATTTACTAAAATCTAACCTGATCTTGATCCTGTTACCTCTCTCAGGTTAACTTTTATTAGACTTTTAAACATCAGTCTTGATTATTTACTAAAATCTAACCTGATCTTGATCCTGTTACCTCTCTCAGGTTAACATTTATTAGACTTTTAAACATCAGTCTTGATTATTTACTAAAATCTAACCTGATCTTGATCATGTTACCTCTCTCAGGTTAACATTTATTAGACTTTTAAACATCAATCTTGGTTATTTACTAAAATCTAACCTGATCTTGATCCTGTTACCTCTCTCAGGTTAACATTTATTAGACTTTTAAACATCAATCTTGGTTATTTACTAAAATCTAACCTGATCTTGATCATGTTACCTCTCTCAGGTTAACATTTATTAGACTTTTAAACATCAATCTTGGTTATTTACTAAAATCTAACCTGATCTTGATCATGTTACCTCTCTCAGGTTAACGTTTATTAGACTTTTAAACATCAGTCTTGATTATTTACTAAAATCTAACCTGATCTTGATCATGTTACCTCTGTCAGGTTAACATTTATTAGAATTTTAAACATCAATCTTGGTTATTTACTAAAATCTAACCTGATCTTGATCATGTTACCTCTCTCAGGTTAACATTTATTCGAATTTTAAACATCAATCTTGATTATTTACTAAAATCTAACCTGTTCTTGATCCTGTTACCTCTCTCAAGTTAACATTTATTAGAATTTTAAACATCAATCTTGGTTATTTACTAAAATCTAACCTGATCTTGATCATGTTACCTCACTCAGGTTAACATTTATTAGAATTTTAAACATCAATCTTGATTATTTACTAAAATCTAACCTGATCTTTATCCTGTTACCTCTCAGGTTAACATTTATTAGAATTTTAAACATCAATCTTGGTTATTTACTAAAATCTAACCTGATCGTGATCATGTTACCTCTCTCAGGTTAACATTTATTAGAATTTTAAACATCAATCTTGGTTATTTACTAAAATCTAACCTGATCTTGATCATGTTACCTCTCTCAGGTTAACTTTTATTGGAATTTTAAACATCACTCTTGATTATTTAATAAAATCTAACCTGATCTTGATCTTGTTACCTCTCTCAGGTTAACTTTTATTAGACTTTTAAACATCACTCTTGGTTATTTACTAAAATCTAACCTGATCTTGATCATGTTACCTCTCTCAGGTTAACGTTTATTAGACTTTTAAACATCAATCTTGGTTATTTACTAAAATCTAACCTGATCTTGATCATGTTACCTCTCTCAGGTTAACATTTATAAGACTTTAAAACATCAATCTTAGTTACTTACTAAAATCTAACCTGATCTTGATCATGTTACCTCTCTCAGGTTAACGTTTATTAGACTTTTAAACATCAGTCTTGATTATTTACTAAAATCTAACCTGATCTTGATCCTGTTACCTCTCTCAGGTTAACATTTATTAGAATTTTAAACATCAATCTTGGTTATTTACTAAAATCTAACCTGATCTTGATCCTGTTACCTCTCTCAGGTTAACGTTTATTAGACTTTTAAACATCATTCTTGGTTATTTACTAAAATGTAACCTGATCTTGATCATGTTACCTCTCAGGTTAACATTTATTAGACTTTTAAACATCAATCTTGGTTATTTACTAAAATCTAACCTCATCTTGATCATGTTACCTCTCTCAGGTTAACATTTATTAGACTTTTAAACATCATTCTTGGTTATATACTAAAATCTAATCTGATCTTGATCCTGTTACCTCTCTCAGGTTAACTTTTATTAGAATTTTAAACATCAATCTTGGTTATTTACTAAAATCTAACCTTATCTTGATCATGTTACCTCTCTCAGGTTAACTTTTATTAGACTTTTAAACATCAATCTTGGTTATTTACTAAAATCTAACCTGATCTTGATCTTGTTACCTCTCTCAGGTTAACATTTATTAGACTTTTAAACATCAATCTTTGTTATATACTAAAATATAATCTGATCTTGATCCTGTTACCTCTCTCAGGTTAACTTGTATTAGAATTTTAAACATCAATCTTGGTTATTTACTAAAATCTAACCTGATCTTGATCATGTTACCTCTCTCAGGTTAACGTTTATTAGACTTTTAAACATCAATCTTGGTTATTTACTAAAATCGAACCTGATCTTGATCATGTTACCTCTCTCAAGTTAACTTTTATTGGACTTTTAAACATCAATCTTAGTTATTTACTAAAATCTAACCTGATCTTGATCATGTTACCTCTCTCAGGTTAACTTTTATTCGACTTTTAAACATCAATCTTGGTGATTTACTAAAATCTAACCTGATATTGATCATGTTACCTCTCTCAGGTTAACTTTTATTAGACTTTTAAACATCAATCTTGGTTATTTACTAAAATCTAACCTGATCTTGATCATGTTACCTCTCTCAGGTTAACATTTATTAGACTTTTAAACATCAATCTTGGTTATTTACTAAAATCTAACTTAATCTTGATCTTGTTACCTCTCTCAGGTTAACATTTATTAGACTTTTAAACATCAGTCTTGATTATTTACTAAAATCTAACCTGATCTTGATCATGTTACCTCTCTCAGGTTAACTTTTATTAGACTTTTAAACATCAATCTTGGTTATTTACTAAAATCTAACCTGATCTTGATCTTGTTACCTCTCTCAGGTTAACATTTATTAGACTTTTAAACATCAATCTTGGTTATTTACTAAAATCTAACTTAATCTTGATCTTGTTACCTCTCTCAGGTTAACATTTATTAGACTTTTAAACATCAGTCTTGATTATTTACTAAAATCTAACCTGATCTTGATCATGTTACCTCTCTCAGGTTAACTTTTATTAGACTTTTAAACATCAATCTTGGTTATTTACTAAAATCTAACCTGATCTTGATCTTGTTACCTCTCTCAGGTTAACTTTTATTGGACTTTTAAACATCATTCTTGGTTATTTAATAAAATCTAACCTAATCTTGATCTTGTTACCTCTCTCAGGTTAACATTTATTGGACTTTTAAACATCATTCTTGATTATTTACTAAAATCTAACCTGATCTTGATCATGTTACCTCTCTCAGGTTAACGTTTATTAGACTTTTAAACATCAGTCTTGATTATTTACTAAAATCTAACCTGATCTTGATCATGTTACCTCTCTCAGGTTAACTTTTATTGGACTTTTAAACATCATTCTTGGTTATTTAATAAAATCTAACCTAATCTTGATCTTGTTACCTCTCTCAGGTTAACGTTTATTAGACTTTTAAATATCAGTCTTGATTATTTACTGAAATCTAACCTGATCTTGATCATGTTACCTCTCTCAGGTTAACTTTTATTGGACTTTTAAACATCATTCTTGGTTATTTAATAAAATCTAACCTAATCTTGATCTTGTTACCTCTCTCAGGTTAACGTTTATTAGACTTTTAAATATCAGTCTTGATTATTTACTGAAATCTAACCTGATCTTGATCATGTTACCTCTCTCAGGTGAACATTTATTAGACTTTTAAACATCAATCTTGGTTATTTACTAAAATCTAACCTGATCTTGATCATGTTACCTCTCTCAGGTTAACGTTTATTAGACTTTTAAACATCAATCTTGGTTATTTACTAAAATCTAACCTGATCTTGATCTTGTTACCTCTCTCAGGTTAACATTTATTAGACTTTTAAACATCAATCTTGGTTATTTACTAAAATCAAACCTGATCTTGATCATGTTACCTCTCTCAGGTTAACTTTTATTCGACTTTTAAACATCAATCTTGATTATTTATTAAAATCTAACCTGATCTTGATCTTGTTACCTCTCTCAGGTTAACATTTATTAGACTTTTAAACATCAATCTTGGTTATTTACTAAAATCTAACTTAATCTTGATCTTGTTACCTCTCTCAGGTTAACATTTATTAGACTTTTAAACATCAGTCTTGATTATTTACTAAAATCTAACCTGATCTTGATCATGTTACCTCTCTCAGGTTAACTTTTATTCGACTTTTAAACATCAATCTTGGTTATTTACTAAAATCTAACCTGATCTTGATCTTGTTACCTCTCTCAGGTTAACTTGTATTGGACTTTTAAACATCATTCTTGGTTATTTAATAAAATCTAACCTAATCTTGATCTTGTTACCTCTCTCAGGTTAACATTTATTGGACTTTTAAACATCATTCTTGATTATTTACTAAAATCTAACCTGATCTTGATCATGTTACCTCTCTCAGGTTAACGTTTATTAGACTTTTAAACATCAGTCTTGATTATTTACTAAAATCTAACCTGATCTTGATCATGTTACCTCTCTCAGGTTAACTTTTATTAGACTTTTAAACATCAATCTTGGTTATTTACTAAAATCTAACCTAATCTTGATCATGTTACCTCTCTCAGGTTAACATTTATTAGACTTTTAAACATCAATCTTCGTTATTTACTAAAATCTAACCTGATCTTGATCATGTTACCTCTCTCAGGTTAACATTTATTAGACTTTTAAACATCACTCTTGATTATTTAATAAAATCTAACCTAATCTTGATCTTGTTACCTCTCTCAGGTTAACGTTTATTAGACTTTTAAACATCACTCTTGATTATTTAATAAAATCTAACCGAATCTTGATCTTGTTACCTCTCTCAGGTTAACATTTATTAGACTTTTAAACATCAATCTTGATTATTTACTAAAATCTAACCTGATCTTGATCCTGTTACCTCTCTCAGGTTAACATTTATTAGACTTTTAAACATCAATCTTGGTTATTTACTAAAATCTAACCTGATCTTGATCTTGTTACCTCTCTCAGGTTAACATTTATTAGACTTTTAAACATCAATCTTGGTTATTTACTAAAATCTAACCTGATCTTGATCATGTTACCTCTCTCAGGTTAACATTTATTAGACTTTTAAACATCAATCTTGGTTATTTACTAAAATCTAACCTGATCTTGATCTTGTTACCTCTCTCAGGTTAACGTTTATTAGACTTTCAAACATCAATCTTGGTTATTTACTAAAATCTAACCTGATCTTGATCTTGTTACCTCTCTCAGGTTAACATTTATTAGACTTTCAAACATCAATCTTAGTTATTTAATAAAATCTAACCTGATCTTGATCTTGTTACCTCTCTCAGGTTAACATTTATTAGACTTTCAAACATCAATCTTAGTTATTTAATAAAATCTAACCTGATCTTGATCATGTTACCTCTCTCAGGTTAACGTTTATTAGACTTTCAAACATCAATCTTGGTTATTTTCTAAAATCTAACCTGATCTTGATCTTGTTACCTCTCTCAGGTTAACATTTATTAGACTTTCAAACATCAATCTTAGTTATTTAATAAAATCTAACCTGATCTTGATCTTGTTACCTCTCTCAGGTTAACATTTATTAGACTTTCAAACATCAATCTTAGTTATTTAATAAAATCTAACCTGATCTTTATCTTGTTACCTCTCTCAGGTTAACATTTATTAGACTTTCAAACATCAATCATAGTTATTTAATAAAATCTAACCTGATCGTGATCTTGTTACCTCTCTCAGGTTAACATTTATTGGACTTTTAAACATCAATCTTGATTATTTACTAAAATCTAACCTGATCTTGATCTTGTTACCTCTCTCAGGTTAACGTTTATTAGACTTTCAAACATCAATCTTAGTTATTTAATAAAATCTAACCTGATCTTGCTCATGTTACCTCTCTCAGGTTAACATTTATTAGACTTTTAAACATCAATCTTAGTTATTTACTAAAATCTAACCTGATCTTGATCATGTTACCTCTCTCAGGTTAACGTTTATTAGACTTTTAAACATCAGTCTTGATTATTTACTAAAATCTAACGTGATCTTGATCATGTTACCTCTCCCAGGTTAACATTTATTAGACTTTTAAACATCAATCTTGGTTATTTACTAAAATCTAACCTGATCTTGATCATGTTACCTCTCTCAGGTTAACATTTATTAGACTTTTAAACATCAATCTTGGTTATTTACTAAAATCTAACCTGATCTTGATCTTGTTACCTCTCAGGTTAACATTTATGAGACTTTTAAACATCAATCTTGGTTATTTACTAAAATCTAACCTGATCTTGATCTTGTTACCTCTCTCAGGTTAACATTTATTAGACTTTTAAACATCAATCTTGGTTATATACTAAAATCTAACCTAATCTTGATCATGTTACCTCTCTCAGGTTAACATTTATTAGACTTTTAAACATCAATCTTGGTTATATACTAAAATCTAACCTGATCTTGATCTTGTTACCTCTCTCAGGTTAACATTTATTAGACTTTTAAACATCAATCTTGGTTATATACTAAAATCTAACTTGATCTTGATCTTGTTACCTCTCTCAGGTTAACATTTATTAGACTTTTAAACATCAATCTTGGTTATATACTAAAATCTAACCTGATCTTGATCATGTTACCTCTCTCAGGTTAACATTTATTAGACTTTTAAACATCAATCTTGGTTATTTACTAAAATCTAACTTAATCTTGATCTTGTTACCTCTCTCAGGTTAACATTTATTAGACTTTTAAACATCAGTCTTGATTATTTACTAAAATCTAACCTGATCTTGATCATGTTACCTCTCTCAGGTTAACTTTTATTCGACTTTTAAACATCAATCTTGGTTATTTACTAAAATCTAACCTGATCTTGATCTTGTTACCTCTCTCAGGTTAACTTTTATTGGACTTTTAAACATCATTCTTGGTTATTTAATAAAATCTAACCTAATCTTGATCTTGTTACCTCTCAGGTTAACATTTATTGGACTTTTAAACATCATTCTTGATTATTTACTAAAATCTAACCTGATCTTGATCATGTTACCTCTCTCAGGTTAACGTTTATTGGACTTTTAAACATCAGTCTTGATTATTTACTAAAATCTAACCTGATCTTGATCATGTTACCTCTCTCAGGTTAACTTTTATTAGACTTTTAAACATCAATCTTGGTTATTTACTAAAATCTAACCTAATCTTGATCATGTTACCTCTCTCAGGTTAACATTTATTAGACTTTTAAACATCAATCTTGGTTATTTACTAAAATCTAACCTGATCTTGATCATGTTACCTCTCTCACGTTAACATTTATTAGACTTTTAAACATCAATCTTGGTTATTTACTAAAATCTAACCTGATCTTGATCATGTTACCTCTCTCAGGTTAACGTTTATTAGACTTTTAAACATCAGTCTTGATTATTTACTAAAATCTAACCTGATCTTGATCATGTTACCTCTCTCAGGTTAACTTTTATTAGACTTTTAAACATCAATCTTGGTTATTTACTAAAATCTAACCTAATCTTGATCATGTTACCTCTCTCAGGTTAACATTTATTAGACTTTTAAACATCAATCTTGGTTATTTACTAAAATCTAACCTGATCTTGATCATGTTACCTCTCTCAGGTTAACGTTTATTAGACTTTTAAACATCAATCTTGATTATTTACTAAAATCTAACGTGATGTTGAGCTTGTTACCTCTCTCAGGTTAACATTTATTAGACTTTTAAACATCAATCTTGGTTATTTACTAAAATCTAACCTGATCTTGATCATGTTACCTCTCTCACGTTAACATTTATTAGACTTTTAAACATCAATCTTGGTTATTTACTAAAATCTAACATGATCTTGATCATGTTACCTCTCTCAGGTTAACGTTTATTAGACTTTTAAACATCAATCTTGATTATTTACTAAAATCTAACCTGATCTTGATCATGTTACCTCTCTCAGGTTAACTTTTATTAGACTTTTAAACATCAATCTTGGTTATTTACTAAAATCTAACCTGATCTTGATCATGTTACCTCTCTCATGTTAACGTTTATTAGACTTTTAAATATCAATCTTGGTTATTTACTAAAATCTAACCTGATCTTGATCCTGTTACCTCTCTCAGGTTAACTTTTATTAGACTTTTAAACATCATTCTTGGTTATTTACTTAAATCTAACCTGATCTTGATCCTGTTACCTCTCTCAGGTTAACATTTATTAGACTTTTAAACATCATTCTTGGTTATTTACTAAAATCTAACCTGATCTTGATCATGTTACGTCTCTCAGGTTAACTTTTATTGGACTTTTAAACATCATTCTTGGTTATTTACTAAAATCTAACCTGATCTTGATCCTGTTACCTCTCTCAGGTTATCTTTTATTAGACTTTTAAACATCAATCTTGAATATTTAATAAAATCTAACCTGATCTTGATCCTGTTACCTCTCTCAGGTTAACATTTATTAGACTTTTAAACATCAATCTTGGTTATTTACGAAAATCTAACCTGATCTTGATCCTGTTACCTCTCTCAGGTTAACATTTATTTGACTTTTAAACATCAATCTTGGTTATTTACTAAAATCTAACCTGATCTTGATCATGTTACCTCTCTCAGGTTAACATTTATTAGACTTTTAAACATCAATCTTGGTTATTAACTAAAATCTAACCTGATCTTGATCTTGTTACCTCTCTCAGGTTAACATTTATTAGGCTTTTAAACATCAATCTTGGTTATTTACTAAAATCTAACCTGATCTTGATCATGTTACCTCTCAGGTTAACGTTTATTAGACTTTTAAATATCAATCTTGGTTATTTACTAAAATCTAACCTGATCTTGATCATGTTACCTCTCTCAGGTTAACATTTATTAGACTTTTAAACATGAATCTTGGTTATTTACTAAAATCTAACCTGATCTTGATCTTGTTACCTCTCTCAGGTTAACATTTATTAGACTTTTAAACATCAATCTTGGTTATTTACTAAAATCTAACCTGATCTTGATCATGTTACCTCTCTCAGGTTAACGTTTATTAGACTTTTAAACATCAATCTTGGTTATTTACTAAAATCTAACCTGATCTTGATCATGTTACCTCTCTCAGGTTAACGTTTATTAGACTTTTAAACATCAATCTTGGTTATTTACTAAAATCTAACCTGATCTTGATCTTGTTACCTCTCTCAGGTTAACATTTATTAGACTTTTAAACATCAATCTTGGTTATTTACTAAAATCTAACCTGATCTTGATCATGTTACCTCTCTCAGGTTAACATTTATTAGACTTTTAAACATCAATCTTGGTTATTTACTAAAATCTAACCTGATCTTGATCTTGTTACCTCTCTCAGGTTAACATTTATTAGACTTTTAAACATCAATCTTGGTTATTTACTAAAATCTAACCTGATCTTGATCATGTTACCTCTCTCAGGTTAACATTTATTAGACTTTTAAACATCAATCTTGATTATTTACTAAAATCTAACCTGATGTTGATCTTGTTACCTCTCTCAGGTTAACATTTATTAGACTTTTAAACATCAATCTTGGTTATTTACTAAAATCTAACCTGATCTTGATCATGTTACCTCTCTCATGTTAACGTTTATTAGACTTTTAAACATCAATCTTGATTATTTACTAAAATCTAACCTGATGTTGATCATGTTACCTCTCCCAGGTTAATATTTATTAGACTTTTAAATATCAATCTTGGTTATTTACTAAAATCTAACCTGATCTTGATCATGTTACCTCTCTCAGGTTAACATTTATTAGACTTTTAAACATCATTTTTGGTTATTTACTAAAATCTAACCTGATCTTGATCCTGTTACCTCTCTCAGGTTAACTTTTATTAGACTTTTAAACATCATTTTTGGTTATTTACTAAAATCTAACCTGATCTTGATCCTGTTACCTCTCTCAGGTTAACTTTTATTAGACTTTTAAACATCAATCTTGGTTATTTACTAAAATCTAACCTGATCTTGATCATGTTACCTCTCTCATGTTAACGTTTATTAGACTTTTAAATATCAATCTTGGTTATTTACTAAAATCTAACCTGATCTTGATCCTGTTACCTCTCTCAGGTTAACTTTTATTAGACTTTTAAACATCATTCTTGGTTATTTACTAAAATCTAACCTGATCTTGATCCTGTTATCTCTCTCAGGTTAACTTTTATTGGACTTTTAAACATCATTCTTGGTTATTTACTAAAATCTAACCTGATCTTGATCATGTTACCTCTCTCAGGTTAACTTTTATTGGACTTTTAAACATCATTCTTAGTTATTTACTAAAATCTAACCTGATCTTGATCATGTTACCTCTCTCAGGTTAACTTTTATTAGACTTTTAAACATCATTCTTGGTTATTTACTAAAATCTAACCTGATCTTGATCATGTTACCTCTCTCAGGTTAACTTTTATTGGACTTTTAAACATCATTCTTGGTTATTTACTAAAATCTAACCTGATCTTGATCCTGTTACCTCTCTCAGGTTAACTTTTATTAGACTTTTAAACATCAATCTTGAATATTTAATAAAATCTAACCTGATCTTGATCCTGTTACCTCTCTCAGGTTAACATTTATTAGACTTTTAAACATCAATCTTGGTTATTTACTAAAATCTAACCTGATCTTGATCCTGTTACCTCTCTCAGGTTAACATTTATTAGACTTTTAAACATCAATCTTGGTTATTTACTAAAATCTAACCTGATCTTGATCATGTTACCTCTCTCAGGTTAACATTTATTAGACTTTTAAACATCAATCTTGGTTATTTACTAAAATCTAACCTGATCTTGATCATGTTACCTCTCTCAGGTTAACGTTTATTAGACTTTTAAACATCAGTCTTGATTATTTACTAAAATCTAACCTGATCTTGATCATGTTACCTCTGTCAGGTTAACATTTATGAGAATTTTAAACATCAATCTTGGTTATTTACTAAAATCTAACCTGATCTTGATCATGTTACCTCTCTCAGGTTAACATTTATTCGAATTTTAAATATCAATCTTGATTATTTACTAAAATCTAACCTGATCTTGATCCTGTTACCTCTCTCAAGTTAACATTTATTAGAATTTTAAACATCAATCTTGGTTATTTACTAAAATCTAACCTGATCTTGATCATGTTACCTCTCTCAGGTTAACATTTATTAGAATTTTAAACATCAATCTTGATTATTTACTAAAATCTAACCTGATCTTTATCCTGTTACCTCTCAGGTTAACATTTATTAGAATTTTAAACATCAATCTTGGTTATTTACTAAAATCTAACCTGATCGTGATCATGTTACCTCTCTCAGGTTAACATTTATTAGAATTTTAAACATCAATCTTGGTTATTTACTAAAATCTAACCTGATCTTGATCATGTTACCTCTCTCAGGTTAACTTTTATTGGAATTTTAAACATCACTCTTGATTATTTAATAAAATCTAACCTGATCTTGATCTTGTTACCTCTCTCAGGTTAACTTTTATTAGACTTTTAAACATCACTCTTGGTTATTTACTAAAATCTAACCTGATCTTGATCATGTTACCTCTCTCAGGTTAACGTTTATTAGACTTTTAAACATCAATCTTGGTTATTTACTAAAATCTAACCTGATCTTGATCATGTTACCTCTCTCAGGTTAACATTTATAAGACTTTAAAACATCAATCTTAGTTACTTACTAAAATCTAACCTGATCTTGATCATGTTACCTCTCTCAGGTTAACGTTTATTAGACTTTTAAACATCAGTCTTGATTATTTACTAAAATCTAACCTGATCTTGATCCTGTTACCTCTCTCAGGTTAACTTTTATTAGACTTTTAAACATCAGTCTTGATTATTTACTAAAATCTAACCTGATCTTGATCCTGTTACCTCTCTCAGGTTAACATTTATTAGACTTTTAAACATCAGTCTTGATTATTTACTAAAATCTAACCTGATCTTGATCATGTTACCTCTCTCAGGTTAACATTTATTAGACTTTTAAACATCAATCTTGGTTATTTACTAAAATCTAACCTGATCTTGATCCTGTTACCTCTCTCAGGTTAACATTTATTAGACTTTTAAACATCAATCTTGGTTATTTACTAAAATCTAACCTGATCTTGATCATGTTACCTCTCTCAGGTTAACATTTATTAGACTTTTAAACATCAATCTTGGTTATTTACTAAAATCTAACCTGATCTTGATCATGTTACCTCTCTCAGGTTAACGTTTATTAGACTTTTAAACATCAGTCTTGATTATTTACTAAAATCTAACCTGATCTTGATCATGTTACCTCTGTCAGGTTAACATTTATTAGAATTTTAAACATCAATCTTGGTTATTTACTAAAATCTAACCTGATCTTGATCATGTTACCTCTCTCAGGTTAACATTTATTCGAATTTTAAACATCAATCTTGATTATTTACTAAAATCTAACCTGTTCTTGATCCTGTTACCTCTCTCAAGTTAACATTTATTAGAATTTTAAACATCAATCTTGGTTATTTACTAAAATCTAACCTGATCTTGATCATGTTACCTCACTCAGGTTAACATTTATTAGAATTTTAAACATCAATCTTGATTATTTACTAAAATCTAACCTGATCTTTATCCTGTTACCTCTCAGGTTAACATTTATTAGAATTTTAAACATCAATCTTGGTTATTTACTAAAATCTAACCTGATCGTGATCATGTTACCTCTCTCAGGTTAACATTTATTAGAATTTTAAACATCAATCTTGGTTATTTACTAAAATCTAACCTGATCTTGATCATGTTACCTCTCTCAGGTTAACTTTTATTGGAATTTTAAACATCACTCTTGATTATTTAATAAAATCTAACCTGATCTTGATCTTGTTACCTCTCTCAGGTTAACTTTTATTAGACTTTTAAACATCACTCTTGGTTATTTACTAAAATCTAACCTGATCTTGATCATGTTACCTCTCTCAGGTTAACGTTTATTAGACTTTTAAACATCAATCTTGGTTATTTACTAAAATCTAACCTGATCTTGATCATGTTACCTCTCTCAGGTTAACATTTATAAGACTTTAAAACATCAATCTTAGTTACTTACTAAAATCTAACCTGATCTTGATCATGTTACCTCTCTCAGGTTAACGTTTATTAGACTTTTAAACATCAGTCTTGATTATTTACTAAAATCTAACCTGATCTTGATCCTGTTACCTCTCTCAGGTTAACATTTATTAGAATTTTAAACATCAATCTTGGTTATTTACTAAAATCTAACCTGATCTTGATCCTGTTACCTCTCTCAGGTTAACGTTTATTAGACTTTTAAACATCATTCTTGGTTATTTACTAAAATGTAACCTGATCTTGATCATGTTACCTCTCAGGTTAACATTTATTAGACTTTTAAACATCAATCTTGGTTATTTACTAAAATCTAACCTCATCTTGATCATGTTACCTCTCTCAGGTTAACATTTATTAGACTTTTAAACATCATTCTTGGTTATATACTAAAATCTAATCTGATCTTGATCCTGTTACCTCTCTCAGGTTAACTTTTATTAGAATTTTAAACATCAATCTTGGTTATTTACTAAAATCTAACCTTATCTTGATCATGTTACCTCTCTCAGGTTAACTTTTATTAGACTTTTAAACATCAATCTTGGTTATTTACTAAAATCTAACCTGATCTTGATCTTGTTACCTCTCTCAGGTTAACATTTATTAGACTTTTAAACATCAATCTTTGTTATATACTAAAATATAATCTGATCTTGATCCTGTTACCTCTCTCAGGTTAACTTGTATTAGAATTTTAAACATCAATCTTGGTTATTTACTAAAATCTAACCTGATCTTGATCATGTTACCTCTCTCAGGTTAACGTTTATTAGACTTTTAAACATCAATCTTGGTTATTTACTAAAATCGAACCTGATCTTGATCATGTTACCTCTCTCAAGTTAACTTTTATTGGACTTTTAAACATCAATCTTAGTTATTTACTAAAATCTAACCTGATCTTGATCATGTTACCTCTCTCAGGTTAACTTTTATTCGACTTTTAAACATCAATCTTGGTGATTTACTAAAATCTAACCTGATATTGATCATGTTACCTCTCTCAGGTTAACTTTTATTAGACTTTTAAACATCAATCTTGGTTATTTACTAAAATCTAACCTGATCTTGATCATGTTACCTCTCTCAGGTTAACATTTATTAGACTTTTAAACATCAATCTTGGTTATTTACTAAAATCTAACTTAATCTTGATCTTGTTACCTCTCTCAGGTTAACATTTATTAGACTTTTAAACATCAGTCTTGATTATTTACTAAAATCTAACCTGATCTTGATCATGTTACCTCTCTCAGGTTAACTTTTATTAGACTTTTAAACATCAATCTTGGTTATTTACTAAAATCTAACCTGATCTTGATCTTGTTACCTCTCTCAGGTTAACATTTATTAGACTTTTAAACATCAATCTTGGTTATTTACTAAAATCTAACTTAATCTTGATCTTGTTACCTCTCTCAGGTTAACATTTATTAGACTTTTAAACATCAGTCTTGATTATTTACTAAAATCTAACCTGATCTTGATCATGTTACCTCTCTCAGGTTAACTTTTATTAGACTTTTAAACATCAATCTTGGTTATTTACTAAAATCTAACCTGATCTTGATCTTGTTACCTCTCTCAGGTTAACTTTTATTGGACTTTTAAACATCATTCTTGGTTATTTAATAAAATCTAACCTAATCTTGATCTTGTTACCTCTCTCAGGTTAACATTTATTGGACTTTTAAACATCATTCTTGATTATTTACTAAAATCTAACCTGATCTTGATCATGTTACCTCTCTCAGGTTAACGTTTATTAGACTTTTAAACATCAGTCTTGATTATTTACTAAAATCTAACCTGATCTTGATCATGTTACCTCTCTCAGGTTAACTTTTATTGGACTTTTAAACATCATTCTTGGTTATTTAATAAAATCTAACCTAATCTTGATCTTGTTACCTCTCTCAGGTTAACGTTTATTAGACTTTTAAATATCAGTCTTGATTATTTACTGAAATCTAACCTGATCTTGATCATGTTACCTCTCTCAGGTTAACTTTTATTGGACTTTTAAACATCATTCTTGGTTATTTAATAAAATCTAACCTAATCTTGATCTTGTTACCTCTCTCAGGTTAACGTTTATTAGACTTTTAAATATCAGTCTTGATTATTTACTGAAATCTAACCTGATCTTGATCATGTTACCTCTCTCAGGTGAACATTTATTAGACTTTTAAACATCAATCTTGGTTATTTACTAAAATCTAACCTGATCTTGATCATGTTACCTCTCTCAGGTTAACGTTTATTAGACTTTTAAACATCAATCTTGGTTATTTACTAAAATCTAACCTGATCTTGATCTTGTTACCTCTCTCAGGTTAACATTTATTAGACTTTTAAACATCAATCTTGGTTATTTACTAAAATCAAACCTGATCTTGATCATGTTACCTCTCTCAGGTTAACTTTTATTCGACTTTTAAACATCAATCTTGATTATTTATTAAAATCTAACCTGATCTTGATCTTGTTACCTCTCTCAGGTTAACATTTATTAGACTTTTAAACATCAATCTTGGTTATTTACTAAAATCTAACTTAATCTTGATCTTGTTACCTCTCTCAGGTTAACATTTATTAGACTTTTAAACATCAGTCTTGATTATTTACTAAAATCTAACCTGATCTTGATCATGTTACCTCTCTCAGGTTAACTTTTATTCGACTTTTAAACATCAATCTTGGTTATTTACTAAAATCTAACCTGATCTTGATCTTGTTACCTCTCTCAGGTTAACTTGTATTGGACTTTTAAACATCATTCTTGGTTATTTAATAAAATCTAACCTAATCTTGATCTTGTTACCTCTCTCAGGTTAACATTTATTGGACTTTTAAACATCATTCTTGATTATTTACTAAAATCTAACCTGATCTTGATCATGTTACCTCTCTCAGGTTAACGTTTATTAGACTTTTAAACATCAGTCTTGATTATTTACTAAAATCTAACCTGATCTTGATCATGTTACCTCTCTCAGGTTAACTTTTATTAGACTTTTAAACATCAATCTTGGTTATTTACTAAAATCTAACCTAATCTTGATCATGTTACCTCTCTCAGGTTAACATTTATTAGACTTTTAAACATCAATCTTCGTTATTTACTAAAATCTAACCTGATCTTGATCATGTTACCTCTCTCAGGTTAACATTTATTAGACTTTTAAACATCACTCTTGATTATTTAATAAAATCTAACCTAATCTTGATCTTGTTACCTCTCTCAGGTTAACGTTTATTAGACTTTTAAACATCACTCTTGATTATTTAATAAAATCTAACCGAATCTTGATCTTGTTACCTCTCTCAGGTTAACATTTATTAGACTTTTAAACATCAATCTTGATTATTTACTAAAATCTAACCTGATCTTGATCCTGTTACCTCTCTCAGGTTAACATTTATTAGACTTTTAAACATCAATCTTGGTTATTTACTAAAATCTAACCTGATCTTGATCTTGTTACCTCTCTCAGGTTAACATTTATTAGACTTTTAAACATCAATCTTGGTTATTTACTAAAATCTAACCTGATCTTGATCATGTTACCTCTCTCAGGTTAACATTTATTAGACTTTTAAACATCAATCTTGGTTATTTACTAAAATCTAACCTGATCTTGATCTTGTTACCTCTCTCAGGTTAACGTTTATTAGACTTTCAAACATCAATCTTGGTTATTTACTAAAATCTAACCTGATCTTGATCTTGTTACCTCTCTCAGGTTAACATTTATTAGACTTTCAAACATCAATCTTAGTTATTTAATAAAATCTAACCTGATCTTGATCTTGTTACCTCTCTCAGGTTAACATTTATTAGACTTTCAAACATCAATCTTAGTTATTTAATAAAATCTAACCTGATCTTGATCATGTTACCTCTCTCAGGTTAACGTTTATTAGACTTTCAAACATCAATCTTGGTTATTTTCTAAAATCTAACCTGATCTTGATCTTGTTACCTCTCTCAGGTTAACATTTATTAGACTTTCAAACATCAATCTTAGTTATTTAATAAAATCTAACCTGATCTTGATCTTGTTACCTCTCTCAGGTTAACATTTATTAGACTTTCAAACATCAATCTTAGTTATTTAATAAAATCTAACCTGATCTTTATCTTGTTACCTCTCTCAGGTTAACATTTATTAGACTTTCAAACATCAATCATAGTTATTTAATAAAATCTAACCTGATCGTGATCTTGTTACCTCTCTCAGGTTAACATTTATTGGACTTTTAAACATCAATCTTGATTATTTACTAAAATCTAACCTGATCTTGATCTTGTTACCTCTCTCAGGTTAACGTTTATTAGACTTTCAAACATCAATCTTAGTTATTTAATAAAATCTAACCTGATCTTGCTCATGTTACCTCTCTCAGGTTAACATTTATTAGACTTTTAAACATCAATCTTAGTTATTTACTAAAATCTAACCTGATCTTGATCATGTTACCTCTCTCAGGTTAACGTTTATTAGACTTTTAAACATCAGTCTTGATTATTTACTAAAATCTAACGTGATCTTGATCATGTTACCTCTCCCAGGTTAACATTTATTAGACTTTTAAACATCAATCTTGGTTATTTACTAAAATCTAACCTGATCTTGATCATGTTACCTCTCTCAGGTTAACATTTATTAGACTTTTAAACATCAATCTTGGTTATTTACTAAAATCTAACCTGATCTTGATCTTGTTACCTCTCAGGTTAACATTTATGAGACTTTTAAACATCAATCTTGGTTATTTACTAAAATCTAACCTGATCTTGATCTTGTTACCTCTCTCAGGTTAACATTTATTAGACTTTTAAACATCAATCTTGGTTATATACTAAAATCTAACCTAATCTTGATCATGTTACCTCTCTCAGGTTAACATTTATTAGACTTTTAAACATCAATCTTGGTTATATACTAAAATCTAACCTGATCTTGATCTTGTTACCTCTCTCAGGTTAACATTTATTAGACTTTTAAACATCAATCTTGGTTATATACTAAAATCTAACTTGATCTTGATCTTGTTACCTCTCTCAGGTTAACATTTATTAGACTTTTAAACATCAATCTTGGTTATATACTAAAATCTAACCTGATCTTGATCATGTTACCTCTCTCAGGTTAACATTTATTAGACTTTTAAACATTAATCTTGGGTATTTACTAAAATCTAACCTGATCTTGATCTTGTTACCTCTCTCAGGTTAACGTTTATTAGACTTTTAAACATCAATCTTGATTATTTACTAAAATCTAACCTGATCTTGATCATGTTACCTCTCTCAGGTTAACATTTAGTAGACTTTTAAACATCAATCTTGGTTATTTACTAAAATCTAACCTGATCTTGATCATGTTACCTCTCTCAGGTTAACTTTTATTAGACTTTTAAACATCAATCTTGATTATTTACTAAAATCTAACCTGATCTTGATCATGTTACCTCTCTCAGATTAACGTTTGTTAGACTTTTAAACATCAATCTTGATTATTTACTAAAATCTAACCTGATCTTGATCATGTTACCTCTCTCAGGTTAACGTTTATTAGACTTTTAAACATCAATCTTGGTTATTTACTAAAATCTAACCTGATCTTGATCATGTTACCTCTCTCAGGTTATCATTTATTAGACTTTTAAACATCAATCTTGATTATTTAATAAAATCTAACCTGATCTTGATCTTGTTACCTCTCTCAGGTTAACATTTATTCGACTTTCAAACATCAATCTTAGTTATTTAATAAAATCTAACCTGATCTTGATCATGTTACCTCTCTCAGGTTAACGTTTATTAGACTTTCAAACATCAATGTTGGGTATTTACTAAAATCTAACCTGATCTTGATCTTGTTACCTCCCTCAGGTTAACATTTATTAGACTTTCAAACATCAATCTTAGTTATTTAATAAAATCTAACCTGATCTTGATCTTGTTACCTCCCTCAGGTTAACATTTATTAGACTTTTAAACATCAATCTTGGTTATTTACTAAAATCTAACCTGATCTTGATCATGTTACCTCTCTCAGGTTAACGTTTATTAGACTTTCAAACATCAATCTTGGTTATTTTCTAAAATCTAACCTGATCTTGATCTTGTTACCTCCCTCAGGTTAACATTTATGAGACTTTCAAACATCAATCTTAGTTATTTAATAAAATCTAACCTGATCTTGATCTTGTTACCTCTCTCAGGTTAACATTTATTAGACTTTCAAACATCAATCTTAGTTATTTAATAAAATCTAACCTGATCTTTATCTTGTTACCTCTCTCAGGTTAACATTTATTAGATTTTCAAACATCAATCATAGCTAGTTATTTAATAAAATCTAACCTGATCTTGATCTTGTTACCTCTCTCAGGTTAACATTTATTGGACTTTTAAACATCAATCTTGATTATTTACTAAAATCTAACCTGATCTTGATCTTGTTACCTCTCTCAGGTTAACGTTTATTAGACTTTCAAACATCAATCTTAGTTATTTAATAAAATCTAACCTGATCTTGCTCATGCTACCTCTCTCAGGTTAACATTTATTAGACTTTTAAACATCAATCTTAGTTATTTACTAAAATCTAACCTGATCTTGATCATGTTACCTCTCTCAGGTTAACGTTTATTAGACTTTTAAACATCAGTCTTGATTATTTACTAAAATCTAACCTGATCTTGATCATGTTACCTCTCCCAGGTTAACATTTATTAGACTTTTAAACATCAATCTTGGTTACTTACTAAAATCTAACCTGATCTTGATCATGTTACCTCTCTCAGGTTAACATTTATTAGACTTTTAAACATCAATCTTAGTTATTTACTAAAATCTAACCTGATCTTGATCATGTTACCTCTCTCAGGTTAACGTTTATTAGACTTTTAAACATCAGTCTTGATTATTTACTAAAATCTAACCTGATCTTGATCATGTTACCTCTCCCAGGTTAACATTTATTAGACTTTTAAACATCAATCTTAGTTATTTACTAAAATCTAACCTGATCTTGATCATGTTACCTCTCTCAGGTTAACGTTTATTAGACTTTTAAACATCAGTCTTGATTATTTACTAAAATCTAACCTGATCTTGATCATGTTACCTCTCCCAGGTTAACATTTATTAGACTTTTAAACATCAATCTTGGTTATTTACTAAAATCTAACCTGATCTTGATCATGTTACCTCTCTCAGGTTAACATTTATTAGACTTTTAAACATCAATCTTGGTTATTTACTAAAATCTAACCTGATCTTGATCTTGTTACCTCTCAGGTTAACATTTATTAGACTTTTAAACATCAATCTTGGTTATTTACTAAAATCTAACCTGATCTTGATCTTGTTACCTCTCAGGTTAACATTTATTAGACTTTTAAACATCAATCTTGGTTATATACTAAAATCTAACCTAATCTTGATCATGTTACCTCTCTCAGGTTAACATTTATTAGACTTTTAAACATCAATCTTGGTTATATACTAAAATCTAACCTGATCTTGATCTTGTTACCTCTCTCAGGTTAACATTTATTAGACTTTTAAACATCAATCTTGGTTATATATTAAAATCTAACCTGATCTTGATCTTGTTACCTCTCTCAGGTTAACATTTATTAGACTTTTAAACATCAATCTTGGTTATATACTAAAATCTAACCTGATCTTGATCATGTTACCTCTCTCAGGTTAACATTTATTAGACTTTTAAACATCAATCTTGGGTATTTACTAAAATCTAACCTGATCTTGATCATGTTACCTCTCTCAGATTAACGTTTATTAGATTTTAAACATCAATCTTGATTATTTACTAAAATCTAACCTGATCTTGATCATGTTACCTCTCTCAGGTTAACGTTTATTAGACTTTAAAATATCAATCTTGGTTATTTACTAAAATCTAACCTGATCTTGATCATGTTACCTCTCTCAGGTTATCATTTATTAGACTTTTAAACATCAATCTTGGTTATTTACTAAAATCTCACCTGATCTTGATCATGTTACCTCTCTCAGGTTAACGTTTATTAGACTTTTAAACATCAATCTTGGTTATTTACTAAAATCTAACCTGATCTTGATCATGTTACCTCTCCCAGGTTAACATTTATTAGACTTTTAAACATCAATCTTGGTTACTTACTAAAATCTAACCTGATCTTGATCATGTTACCTCTCTCAGGTTAACATTTATTAGACTTTTAAACATCAATCTTAGTTATTTACTAAAATCTAACCTGATCTTGATCATGTTACCTCTCTCAGGTTAACGTTTATTAGACTTTTAAACATCAGTCTTGATTATTTACTAAAATCTAACCTGATCTTGATCATGTTACCTCTCCCAGGTTAACATTTATTAGACTTTTAAACATCAATCTTAGTTATTTACTAAAATCTAACCTGATCTTGATCATGTTACCTCTCTCAGGTTAACGTTTATTAGACTTTTAAACATCAGTCTTGATTATTTACTAAAATCTAACCTGATCTTGATCATGTTACCTCTCCCAGGTTAACATTTATTAGACTTTTAAACATCAATCTTGGTTATTTACTAAAATCTAACCTGATCTTGATCATGTTACCTCTCTCAGGTTAACATTTATTAGACTTTTAAACATCAATCTTGGTTATTTACTAAAATCTAACCTGATCTTGATCTTGTTACCTCTCAGGTTAACATTTATTAGACTTTTAAACATCAATCTTGGTTATTTACTAAAATCTAACCTGATCTTGATCTTGTTACCTCTCTCAGGTTAACATTTATTAGACTTTTAAACATCAATCTTGGTTATATACTAAAATCTAACCTAATCTTGATCATGTTACCTCTCTCAGGTTAACATTTATTAGACTTTTAAACATCAATCTTGGTTATATACTAAAATCTAACCTGATCTTGATCTTGTTACCTCTCTCAGGTTAACATTTATTAGACTTTTAAACATCAATCTTGGTTATATATTAAAATCTAACCTGATCTTGATCTTGTTACCTCTCTCAGGTTAACATTTATTAGACTTTTAAACATCAATCTTGGTTATATACTAAAATCTAACCTGATCTTGATCATGTTACCTCTCTCAGGTTAACATTTATTAGACTTTTAAACATCAATCTTGGGTATTTACTAAAATCTAACCTGATCTTGATCATGTTACCTCTCTCAGATTAACGTTTATTAGACTTTTAAACATCAATCTTGATTATTTACTAAAATCTAACCTGATCTTGATCATGTTACCTCTCTCAGGTTAACGTTTATTAGACTTTAAAATATCAATCTTGGTTATTTACTAAAATCTAACCTGATCTTGATCATGTTACCTCTCTCAGGTTATCATTTATTAGACTTTTAAACATCAATCTTGGTTATTTACTAAAATCTCACCTGATCTTGATCATGTTACCTCTCTCAGGTTAACGTTTATTAGACTTTTAAACATCAATCTTGGTTATTTACTAAAATCTAACCTGATCTTGATCTTGTTACCTCTCTCAGGTTAACATTTATTAGACTTTTAAACATCATTCTTGATTATTTACTAAAATCTAACCTGATCTTGATCATGTTACCTCTCTCAGGTTAACTTTTATTCGACTTTTAAACATCAATCTTGATTATTTACTAAAATCTAACCTGAACTTGATCATGTTACCTCTCTCAGGTTAACGTTTATTAGACTTTTAAACATCAATCTTGGTTATTTACTAAAATCTAACCTGATCTTGATCATGTTACCTCTCTCAGGTTAACATTTATTAGACTTTTAAATATCAATCTTGGTTATCTATCTATAATTCCAGTAATCTCTGTGTGTGTGTGTGTCTGTGTGTCTGTGTGTTTGTTTGTCTGTGACCGCTGTTTCTCGACAACCACGGGTCCGATATACTTGAAACTTGCCAGGTATATTGCTGGGGACCTGAGGATGTGCCTTTTCAAGGTTTCATATTAATCGGAGAAGTAGTTACCGAGCTATGGCGATTTAGCCGTTCGCCGTTCGCTTTGGCTTTGCGAATGGACCAAACCATTTCATGTAAATAGAGGGGGGGGTTCTACCGTACTCGCAAGCCGTTCGCTTTGGCTTTGCGAATGGACCAAACCATTTCATGTAAATAGAGGGGGGGGGGGGGGGATTGTCACCGTACTCGCAAGCCGTTCGCTTTGGCTTTGCGAATGGACCAAACCATTTCATGTAAATAGAGGGGGGGGATTGTCACCGTACTCGCAAGCCGTTCGCTTTGGCTTTGCGAATGAACCAAACCATTTCATGTAAATAGAGGGGGGGGATATAATTTTAGATATATATATAGTACGGGCATGCCCTAGTCTATCTATAATTCCAGTAATCTCTGTGTGTATGTATGTATGTATGTATGTATGTATGTCTGTGACCGCTGTTTCTCGACAACCACGGGTCCGATATACTTGAAACTTGCCAGGTATATTGCTGGGGACCCGAGGATGTGCCTTTTCAAGGTTTCATATTAATCGGACAAGTAGTTAGCGAGCTATGTCCAAAAAACGATTCAACCAATCAGAGAGCAGCGAGCTATCACGTGTGCCGAACGTGGCGAACAGACTCTGCCTCGGACGGCACATTTGAGAGCGTATTCATTTATTTCACGTTGGCAAACTATGTTGGCGTTAAACTATGTTTTACAACTAATTAAAACTACTTTGCGATTCATTCGCTTTCCTGCGTGTTTGTGCACGCTATGGCGATTTATTTACCAAACTCCGCAAGCCGTTCGCTTTGGACCAAACCATTTCATGTAAATAGAGGGGGGGGATTGTCACCGTACTCGCAAGCCGTTCGCTTTGGACCAAACCATTTCATGTAAATAGAGGGGGGGGATTGTCACCGTACTCGCAAGCCGTTCGCTTTGGCTTTGCGAATGGACCAAACCATTTCATGTAAATAGAGGGGGGGGGATATAATTTTAGATATACGTATATATAGTACGGGCATGCCCTAGTTTTCTAAAATCTAACCTGATCTTGATCTTGTTACCTCTCTCAGGTTAACGTTTATTAGACTTTTAAACATCAATCTTGGTTATATTCTAAAATGTAACCTGATCTTGATCATGTTACCTCTCTCAGGTTAAAATTTATTAGACTTTTAAACATCAATCTTGGTTATTTACTAAAATCTAACCTGATCTTGATCATGTTACCTCTCTCAGGTTAACATTTATTAGACTTTTAAACATCAATCTTGGTTATTTACTAAAATCTAACCTGATCTTGATCATGTTACCTCTCTCAGGTTAACTTTTATTAGACTTTTAAACATCAATCTTGGTTATTTACTAAAATCTAACCTGATCTTGATCATGTTACCTCTCTCAGGTTAACTTTTATTAGACTTTTAAACATCAATCTTGATTATTTACTAAAATCTAACCTGATCTTGATCATGTTACCTCTCTCAGATTAACGTTTATTAGACTTTTAAACATCAATCTTGGTTATTTACGAAAATCTAACCTAATCTTGATCATGTTACCTCTCTCAGGTTAACGTTTATTAGACTTTTAAACATCAATCTTGGTTATTTACTAAAATCTAACCTGATCTTGATCATGTTACCTCTCTCAGGTTATCATTTATTAGACTTTTAAACATCAATCTTGGTTATTTACTAAAATCTCACCTGATCTTGATCATGTTACCTCTCTCAGGTTAACGTTTATTAGACTTTTAAACATCAATCTTGGTTATTTACTAAAATCTAACCTGATCTTGATCTTGTTACCTCTCTCAGGTTAACATTTATTAGACTTTTAAACATCATTCTTGATTATTTAATAAAATCTAACCTGATCTTGATCTTGTTACCTCTCTCAGGTTAACATTTATTAGACTTTCAAACATCAATCTTAGTTATTTAATAAAATCTAACCTGATCTTGATCATGTTACCTCTCTCAGGTTAACGTTTATTAGACTTTCAAACATCAATCTTGGTTATTTTCTAAAATCTAACCTGATCTTGATCTTGTTACCTCTCTCAGGTTAACATTTATTAGACTTTCAAACATCAATCTTAGTTATTTAATAAAATCTAACCTGATCTTGATCTTGTTACCTCTCTCAGGTTAACATTTATTAGACTTTCAAACATCAATCTTAGTTATTTAATAAAATCTAACCTGATCTTTATCTTGTTACCTTTCTCAGGTTAACATTTATTAGACTTTCAAACATCAATCATAGTTATTTAATAAAATCTAACCTGATCTTGAGCTTGTTACCTCTCTCAGGTTAACATTTATTGGACTTTTAAACATCAATCTTGATTATTTACTAAAATCTAACCTGATCTTGATCTTGTTACCTCTCTCAGGTTAACGTTTATTAGACTTTTAAACATCAGTCTTGATTATTTAATAAAATCTAACCTGATCTTTATCTTGTTACCTTTCTCAGGTTAACATTTATTAGACTTTCAAACATCAATCATAGTTATTTAATAAAATCTAACCTGATCTTGAGCTTGTTACCTCTCTCACGTTAACATTTATTAGACTTTTAAACATCAATCTTGATTATTTACTAAAATCTAACCTGATCTTGATCATGTTACCTCTCTCAGGTTAACGTTTATTAGACTTTAAAATATCAATCTTGGTTATTTACTAAAATCTAACCTGATCTTGATCATGTTACCTCTCTCAGGTTATCATTTATTAGACTTTTAAACATCAATCTTGGTTATTTACTAAAATCTCACCTGATCTTGATCATGTTACCTCTCAGGTTAACGTTTATTAGACTTTTAAACATCAATCTTGGTTATTTACTAAAATCTAACCTGATCTTGATCTTGTTACCTCTCTCAGGTTAACATTTATTAGACTTTTAAACATCATTCTTGATTATTTACTAAAATCTAACCTGATCTTGATCATGTTACCTCTCTCAGGTTAACTTTTATTCGACTTTTAAACATCAATCTTGATTATTTACTAAAATCTAACCTGAACTTGATCATGTTACCTTTCTCAGGTTAACGTTTATTAGACTTTTAAACATCAATCTTGGTTATTTACTAAAATCTAACCTGATCTTGATCATGTTACCTCTCTCAGGTTAACATTTATTAGACTTTTAAATATCAATCTTGGTTATCTATCTATAATTCCAGTAATCTCTGTGTGTGTGTGTGTCTGTGTGTCTGTGTGTTTGTTTGTCTGTGACCGCTGTTTCTCGACAACCACGGGTCCGATATACTTGAAACTTGCCAGGTATATTGCTGGGGACCTGAGGATGTGCCTTTTCAAGGTTTCATATTAATCGGAGAAGTAGTTACCGAGCTATGGCGATTTAGCCGTTCGCCGTTCGCTTTGGCTTTGCGAATGGACCAAACCATTTCATGTAAATAGAGGGGGGGTTCTACCGTACTCGCAAGCCGTTCGCTTTGGCTTTGCGAATGGACCAAACCATTTCATGTAAATAGAGGGGGGGGGGGGATTGTCACCGTACTCGCAAGCCGTTCGCTTTGGCTTTGCGAATGGACCAAACCATTTCATGTAAATAGAGGGGGGGGGTTGTCACCGTACTCGCAAGCCGTTCGCTTTGGCTTTGCGAATGAACCAAACCATTTCATGTAAATAGAGGGGGGGGATATAATTTTAGATATATATATAGTACGGGCATGCCCTAGTCTATCTATAATTCCAGTAATCTCTGTGTGTATGTATGTATGTATGTATGTATGTATGTCTGTGACCGCTGTTTCTCGACAACCACGGGTCCGATATACTTGAAACTTGCCAGGTATATTGCTGGGGACCCGAGGATGTGCCTTTTCAAGGTTTCATATTAATCGGACAAGTAGTTAGCGAGCTATGTCCAAAAAACGATTCAACCAATCAGAGAGCAGCGAGCTATCACGTGTGCCGAACGTGGCGAACAGACTCTGCCTCGGACGGCACATTTGAGAGCGTATTCATTTATTTCACGTTGGCAAACTATGTTGGCGTTAAACTATGTTTTACAACTAATTAAAACTACTTTGCGATTCATTCGCTTTCCTGCGTGTTTGTGCACGCTATGGCGATTTATTTACCAAACTCCGCAAGCCGTTCGCTTTGGACCAAACCATTTCATGTAAATAGAGGGGGGGGATTGTCACCGTACTCGCAAGCCGTTCGCTTTGGACCAAACCATTTCATGTAAATAGAGGGGGGGGGTTGTCACCGTACTCGCAAGCCGTTCGCTTTGGCTTTGCGAATGGACCAAACCATTTCATGTAAATAGAGGGGGGGGATATAATTTTAGATATACGTATATATAGTACGGGCATGCCCTAGTTTTCTAAAATCTAACCTGATCTTGATCTTGTTACCTCTCTCAGGTTAACGTTTATTAGACTTTTAAACATCAATCTTGGTTATATTCTAAAATGTAACCTGATCTTGATCATGTTACCTCTCTCAGGTTAAAATTTATTAGACTTTTAAACATCAATCTTGGTTATTTACTAAAATCTAACCTGATCTTGATCATGTTACCTCTCTCAGGTTAACATTTATTAGACTTTTAAACATCAATCTTGGTTATTTACTAAAATCTAACCTGAACTTGATCATGTTACCTCTCTCAGGTTAACTTTTATTAGACTTTTAAACATCAATCTTGGTTATTTACTAAAATCTAACCTGATCTTGATCATGTTACCTCTCTCAGGTTAACTTTTATTAGACTTTTAAACATCAATCTTGATTATTTACTAAAATCTAACCTGATCTTGATCATGTTACCTCTCTCAGATTAACGTTTATTAGACTTTTAAACATCAATCTTGGTTATTTACGAAAATCTAACCTAATCTTGATCATGTTACCTCTCTCAGGTTAACGTTTATTAGACTTTTAAACATCAATCTTGGTTATTTACTAAAATCTAACCTGATCTTGATCATGTTACCTCTCTCAGGTTATCATTTATTAGACTTTTA
Source organism: Myxine glutinosa (assembly GCF_964187855.1). Taxonomy (NCBI): domain Eukaryota; kingdom Metazoa; phylum Chordata; class Myxini; order Myxiniformes; family Myxinidae; genus Myxine; species Myxine glutinosa. Next base: position 107,029,986 of record NC_136265.1, on the reverse strand, counting down.
AACATCAATCTTGGTTATTTACTAAAATCTCACCTGATCTTGATCATGTTACCTCTCTCAGGTTAACGTTTATTAGACTTTTAAACATCAATCTTGGTTATTTACTAAAATCTAACCTGATCTTGATCTTGTTACCTCTCTCAGGTTAACATTTATTAGAATTTTAAACATCATTCTTGATTATTTAATAAAATCTAACCTGATCTTGATCTTGTTACCTCTCTCAGGTTAACATTTATTAGACTTTCAAACATCAATCTTAGTTATTTAATAAAATCTAACCTGATCTTGATCATGTTACCTCTCTCAGGTTAACGTTTATTAGACTTTCAAACATCAATCTTGGTTATTTTCTAAAATCTAACCTGATCTTGATCTTGTTACCTCTCTCAGGTTAACATTTATTAGACTTTCAAACATCAATCTTAGTTATTTAATAAAATCTAACCTGATCTTGATCTTGTTACCTCTCTCAGGTTAACATTTATTAGACTTTCAAACATCAATCTTAGTTATTTAATAAAATCTAACCTGATCTTGATCTTGTTACCTCTCTCAGGTTAACATTTATTGGACTTTTAAACATCAATCTTGATTATTTACTAAAATCTAACCTGATCTTGATCTTGTTACCTCTCTCAGGTTAACGTTTATTAGACTTTCAAACATCAATCTTAGTTATTTAATAAAATCTAACCTGATCTTGCTCATGTTACCTCTCTCAGGTTAACATTTATTAGACTTTTAAACATCAATCTTAGTTATTTACTAAAATCTAACCTGATCTTGATCATGTCACCTCTCTCAGGTTAACGTTTATTAGACTTTTAAACATCAGTCTTGATTATTTACTAAAATCTAACCTGATCTTGATCATGTTACCTCTCCCAGGTTAACATTTATTAGACTTTTAAACATCAATCTTGGTTACTTACTAAAATCTAACCTGATCTTGATCATGTTACCTCTCTCAGGTTAACATTTATTAGACTTTTAAACATCAATCTTAGTTATTTACTAAAATCTAACCTGATCTTGATCATGTTACCTCTCTCAGGTTAACGTTTATTAGACTTTTAAACATCAGTCTTGATTATTTACTAAAATCTAACCTGATCTTGATCATGTTACCTCTCCCAGGTTAACATTTATTAGACTTTTAAACATCAATCTTAGTTATTTACTAAAATCTAACCTGATCTTGATCATGTTACCTCTCTCAGGTTAACGTTTATTAGACTTTTAAACATCAGTCTTGATTATTTACTAAAATCTAACCTGATCTTGATCATGTTACCTCTCCCAGGTTAACATTTATTAGACTTTTAAACATCAATCTTGGTTATTTACTAAAATCTAACCTGATCTTGATCATGTTACCTCTCAGGTTAACATTTATTAGACTTTTAAACATCAATCTTGGTTATTTACTAAAATCTAACCTGATCTTGATCTTGTTACCTCTCAGGTTAACATTTATTAGACTTTTAAACATCAATCTTGGTTATTTACTAAAATCTAACCTGATCTTGATCTTGTTACCTCTCTCAGGTTAACATTTATTAGACTTTTAAACATCAATCTTGGTTATATACTAAAATCTAACCTAATCTTGATCATGTTACCTCTCTCAGGTTAACATTTATTAGACTTTTAAACATCAATCTTGGTTATATACTAAAATCTAACCTGATCTTGATCTTGTTACCTCTCTCAGGTTAACATTTATTAGACTTTTAAACATCAATCTTGGTTATATACTAAAATCTAACCTGATCTTGATCATGTTACCTCTCTCAGGTTAACATTTATTAGACTTTTAAACATCAATCTTGGGTATTTACTAAAATCTAACCTGATCTTGATCATGTTACCTCTCTCAGATTAACGTTTATTAGACTTTTAAACATCAATCTTGATTATTTACTAAAATCTAACCTGATCTTGATCATGTTACCTCTCTCAGGTTAACGTTTATTAGACTTTTAAACATCAATCTTGGTTATTTACTAAAATCTAACCTGATCTTGATCTTGTTACCTCTCTCAGGTTAACATTTATTAGACTTTTAAACATCATTCTTGATTATTTACTAAAATCTAACCTGATCTTGATCATGTTACCTCTCTCAGGTTAACTTTTATTCGACTTTTAAACATCAATCTTGGTTATTTACTAAAATCTAACATGATCTTGATCATGTTACCTCTCTCAGGTTAACGTTTATTAGACTTTTAAACATCATTCTTGATTATTTACTAAAATCTAACCTGATCTTGATCATGTTACCTCTCTCAGGTTAACTTTTATTAGACTTTTAAACATCAATCTTGGTTATTTACTAAAATCTAACCTGATCTTGATCATGTTACCTCTCTCATGTTAACGTTTATTAGACTTTTAAATATCAATCTTGGTTATTTACTAAAATCTAACCTGATCTTGATCCTGTTACCTCTCTCAGGTTAACTTTTATTAGACTTTTAAACATCATTCTTGATTATTTACTAAAATCTAACCTGATCTTGATCATGTTACCTCTCTCAGGTTAACTTTTATTAGACTTTTAAACATCAATCTTGGTTATTTACTAAAATCTAACATGATCTTGATCATGTTGCCTCTCTCAGGTTAACGTTTATTAGACTTTTAAACATCATTCTTGATTATTTACTAAAATCTAACCTGATCTTGATCATGTTACCTCTCTCAGGTTAACTTTTATTAGACTTTTAAACATCAATCTTGGTTATTTACTAAAATCTAACCTGATCTTGATCATGTTACCTCTCTCATGTTAACGTTTATTAGACTTTTAAATATCAATCTTGGTTATTTACTAAAATCTAACCTGATCTTGATCCTGTTACCTCTCTCAGGTTAACATTTATTAGACTTTTAAACATCATTCTTGGTTATTTACTAAAATCTAACCTGATCTTGATCATGTTACGTCTCTCAGGTTAACTTTTATTGGACTTTTAAACATCATTCTTGGTTATTTACTAAAATCTAACCTGATCTTGATCCTGTTACCTCTCTCAGGTTAACTTTTATTAGACTTTTAAACATCAATCTTGAATATTTAATAAAATCTAACCTGATCTTGATCCTGTTACCTCTCTCAGGTTAACATTTATTAGACTTTTAAACATCAATCTTGGTTATTTACGAAAATCTAACCTGATCTTGATCCTGTTACCTCTCTCAGGTTAACATTTATTTGACTTTTAAACATCAATCTTGGTTATTTACTAAAATATAACCTGATCTTGATCATGTTACCTCTCTCAGGTTAACATTTATTAGACTTTTAAACATCAATCTTGGTTATTTACTAAAATCTAACCTGATCTTGATCTTGTTACCTCTCTCAGGTTAACATTTATTAGGCTTTTAAACATCAATCTTGGTTATTTACTAAAATCTAACCTGATCTTGATCATGTTACCTCTCTCAGGTTAACGTTTATTAGACTTTTAAACATCAATCTTGGTTATTTACTAAAATCTAACCTGATCTTGATCATGTTACCTCTCTCAGGTTAACATTTATTAGACTTTTAAACATCAATCTTGGTTATTTACTAAAATCTAACCTGATCTTGATCTTGTTACCTCTCTCAGGTTAACATTTATTAGACTTTTAAACATCAATCTTGGTTATTTACTAAAATCTAACCTGATCTTGATCATGTTACCTCTCTCAGGTTAACGTTTATTAGACTTTTAAACATCAATCTTGATTATTTACTAAAATCTAACCTGATGTTGATCTTGTTACCTCTCTCAGGTTAACATTTATTAGACTTTTAAACATCAATCTTGATTATTTACTAAAATCTAACCTGATGTTGATCTTGTTACCTCTCTCAGGTTAACATTTATTAGACTTTTAAACATCAATCTTGGTTATTTACTAAAATCTAACCTGATCTTGATCATGTTACCTCTCTCATGTTAACGTTTATTAGACTTTTAAACATCAATCTTGATTATTTACTAAAATCTAACCTGATGTTGATCATGTTACCTCTCCCAGGTTAACATTTATTAGACTTTTAAATATCAATCTTGGTTATTTACTAAAATCTAACCTGATCTTGATCATGTTACCTCTCTCAGGTTAACATTTATTAGACTTTTAAACATCATTTTTGGTTATTTACTAAAATCTAACCTGATCTTGATCCTGTTACCTCTCTCAGGTTAACTTTTATTAGACTTTTAAACATCATTTTTGGTTATTTACTAAAATCTAACCTGATCTTGATCCTGTTACCTCTCTCAGGTTAACTTTTATTAGACTTTTAAACATCAATCTTGGTTATTTACTAAAATCTAACCTGATCTTGATCATGTTACCTCTCTCATGTTAACGTTTATTAGACTTTTAAATATCAATCTTGGTTATTTACTAAAATCTAACCTGATCTTGATCCTGTTACCTCTCTCAGGTTAACATTTATTAGACTTTCAAACATCAATCTTAGTTATTTAATAAAATCTAACCTGATCTTTATCTTGTTACCTCTCTCAGGTTAACATTTATTAGACTTTCAAACATCAATCATAGTTATTTAATAAAATCTAACCTGATCTTGATCTTGTTACCTCTCTCAGGTTAACATTTATTAGACTTTTAAACATCAATCTTAGTTATTTACTAAAATCTAACCTGATCTTGATCATGTTACCTCTCTCAGGTTAACGTTTATTAGACTTTTAAACATCAGTCTTGATTATTTACTAAAATCTAACCTGATCTTGATCATGTTACCTCTCCCAGGTTAACATTTATTAGACTTTTAAACATCAATCTTGGTTACTTACTAAAATCTAACCTGATCTTGATCATGTTACCTCTCTCAGGTTAACATTTATTAGACTTTTAAACATCAATCTTAGTTATTTACTAAAATCTAACCTGATCTTGATCATGTTACCTCTCTCAGGTTAACGTTTATTAGACTTTTAAACATCAGTCTTGATTATTTACTAAAATCTAACCTGATCTTGATCATGTTACCTCTCCCAGGTTAACATTTATTAGACTTTTAAACATCAATCTTAGTTATTTACTAAAATCTAACCTGATCTTGATCATGTTACCTCTCTCAGGTTAACGTTTATTAGACTTTTAAACATCAGTCTTGATTATTTACTAAAATCTAACCTGATCTTGATCATGTTACCTCTCCCAGGTTAACATTTATTAGACTTTTAAACATCAATCTTGGTTATTTACTAAAATCTAACCTGATCTTGATCATGTTACCTCTCTCAGGTTAACATTTATTAGACTTTTAAACATCAATCTTGGTTATTTACTAAAATCTAACCTGATCTTGATCTTGTTACCTCTCTCAGGTTAACATTTATTAGACTTTTAAACATCAATCTTGGTTATATATTAAAATCTAACCTGATCTTGATCTTGTTACCTCTCTCAGGTTAACATTTATTAGACTTTTAAACATCAATCTTGGTTATATACTAAAATCTAACCTGATCTTGATCATGTTACCTCTCTCAGGTTAACATTTATTAGACTTTTAAACATCAATCTTGGGTATTTACTAAAATCTAACCTGATCTTGATCATGTTACCTCTCTCAGAATAACGTTTATTAGACTTTAAAATATCAATCTTGGTTATTTACTAAAATCTAACCTGATCTTGATCATGTTACCTCTCTCAGGTTAACATTTATTAGACTTTTAAACATCAATCTTGATTATTTACTAAAATCTAACCTGATCTTGATCATGTTACCTCTCTCAGAATAACGTTTATTAGACTTTAAAATATCAATCTTGGTTATTTACTAAAATCTAACCTGATCTTGATCATGTTACCTCTCTCAGGTTATCATTTATTAGACTTTTAAACATCAATCTTGGTTATTTACTAAAATCTCACCTGATCTTGATCATGTTACCTCTCTCAGGTTAACGTTTATTAGACTTTTAAACATCAATCTTGGTTATTTACTAAAATCTAACCTGATCTTGATCATGTTACCTCTCCCAGGTTAACATTTATTAGACTTTTAAACATCAATCTTGGTTACTTACTAAAATCTAACCTGATCTTGATCATGTTACCTCTCTCAGGTTAACATTTATTGGACTTTTAAACATCAATCTTAGTTATTTACTAAAATCTAACCTGATCTTGATCATGTTACCTCTCTCAGGTTAACGTTTATTAGACTTTTAAACATCAGTCTTGATTATTTACTAAAATCTAACCTGATCTTGATCATGTTACCTCTCCCAGGTTAACATTTATTAGACTTTTAAACATCAATCTTAGTTATTTACTAAAATCTAACCTGATCTTGATCATGTTACCTCTCTCAGATTAACGTTTATTGGACTTTTAAACATCAATCTTGATTATTTACTAAAATCTAACCTGATCTTGATCATGTTACCTCTCTCAGGTTAACGTTTATTAGACTTTTAAACATCAGTCTTGATTATTTACTAAAATCTAACCTGATCTTGATCATGTTACCTCTCCCAGGTTAACATTTATTAGACTTTTAAACATCAATCTTGGTTATTTACTAAAATCTAACCTGATCTTGATCATGTTACCTCTCTCAGGTTAACATTTATTAGACTTTTAAACATCAATCTTGGTTATTTACTAAAATCTAACCTGATCTTGATCTTGTTACCTCTCAGGTTAACATTTATTAGACTTTTAAACATCAATCTTGGTTATTTACTAAAATCTAACCTGATCTTGATCTTGTTACCTCTCTCAGTTTAACATTTATTAGACTTTTAAACATCAATCTTGGTTATATACTAAAATCTAACCTAATCTTGATCATGTTACCTCTCTCAGGTTAACATTTATTAGACTTTTAAACATCAATCTTGGTTATATACTAAAATCTAACCTGATCTTGATCTTGTTACCTCTCTCAGGTTAACATTTATTAGACTTTTAAACATCAATCTTGGTTATATATTAAAATCTAACCTGATCTTGATCTTGTTACCTCTCTCAGGTTAACATTTATTAGACTTTTAAACATCAATCTTGGTTATATACTAAAATCTAACCTGATCTTGATCATGTTACCTCTCTCAGGTTAACATTTATTAGACTTTTAAACATCAATCTTGGGTATTTACTAAAATCTAACCTGATCTTGATCATGTTACCTCTCTCAGATTAACGTTTATTGGACTTTTAAACATCAATCTTGATTATTTACTAAAATCTAACCTGATCTTGATCATGTTACCTCTCTCAGGTTAACGTTTATTAGACTTTAAAATATCAATCTTGGTTATTTACTAAAATCTAACCTGATCTTGATCATGTTACCTCTCTCAGGTTATCATTTATTAGACTTTTAAACATCAATCTTGGTTATTTACTAAAATCTCACCTGATCTTGATCATGTTACCTCTCTCAGGTTAACGTTTATTAGACTTTTAAACATCAATCTTGGTTATTTACTAAAATCTAACCTGATCTTGATCTTGTTACCTCTCTCAGGTTAACATTTATTAGACTTTTAAACATCATTCTTGATTATTTACTAAAATCTAACCTGATCTTGATCATGTTACCTCTCTCAGGTTAACTTTTATTAGACTTTTAAACATCAATCTTGGTTATTTACTAAAATCTAACCTGATCTTGATCATGTTACCTCTCTCAGGTTAACGTTTATTAGACTTTTAAACATCAATCTTGGTTATTTACTAAAATCTAACCTGATCTTGATCATGTTACCTCTCTCAGGTTAACATTTATTAGACTTTTAAATATCAATCTTGGTTATCTATCTATAATTCCAGTAATCTCTGTGTGTGTGTGTGTCTGTGTGTCTGTGTGTTTGTTTGTCTGTGACCGCTGTTTCTCGACAACCACGGGTCCGATATCTATCTATAATTCCAGTAATCTCTGTCTGTCTGTACGTTTGTCTGTGACCGCTGTTTCTCGACAACCACGGGTCCGATATACTTTTAACTTGCCAGGTATATTGCTGGGGACCCGAGGATGTGCCTTTCCAAGGTTTCATATTAATCGGACAATTACTTACCGAGCTATGTCCAAAAAACGATTCAACCAATCAGAGAGCAGCGAACGATCGCGTGTGCCGAACGTGGCGGGCACACTCTGCCTCGGATGGCACATTTGAGAGCGTATTCATTTATTTCACGTTTGCAAACTATGTTGGCGTTAAACTATGTTTTACAACTAATAAAAACGAATTTGCGTTTCATTCGCTTTCCTGCGCGTTTGTGCACGCGATGGCGATTTCTTTACCAAACTCCGGAAGCCGTTCGCTTTGGACCAAACCATTGCATGTAAATAGAGGGGGGGGGGTTCTGTGGTCGTTGCGAATGGACCAAACCATTCATGTAAATAGAGGGGGGGGATTGTCACTGTACTCGCAAGCCGTTCGCCGTTCGCTTTGGCGTTGCGAATGGACCAAACCATTTCATGTAAATAGAGGGGGGGGATATAATTTTAGATAGATATATAGTACGGGCATATATATAGTACGGGCATGCCCTAGTACTTGAAACTTGCCAGGTATATTGCTGGGGACCTGAGGATGTGCCTTTTCAAGGTTTCATATTAATCGGAGAAGTAGTTACCGAGCTATGGCGATTTAGCCGTTCGCCGTTCGCTTTGGCTTTGCGAATGGACCAAACCATTTCATGTAAATAGAGGGGGGGGGGTTCTACCGTACTCGCAAGCCGTTCGCTTTGGCTTTGCGAATGGACCAAACCATTTCATGTAAATAGAGGGGGGGGGGATTGTCACCGTACTCGCAAGCCGTTCGCTTTGGCTTTGCGAATGGACCAAACCATTTCATGTAAATAGAGGGGGGGGGATTGTCACCGTACTCACAAGCCGTTCGCTTTGGCTTTGCGAATGAACCAAACCATTTCATGTAAATAGAGGGGGGGGATATAATTTTAGATATATATATAGTACGGGCATGCCCTAGTCTATCTATAATTCCAGTAATCTCTGTGTGTATGTATGTATGTATGTATGTATGTCTGTGACCGCTGTTTCTCGACAACCACGGGTCCGATATACTTGAAACTTGCCAGGTATATTGCTGGGGACCCGAGGATGTGCCTTTTCAAGGTTTCATATTAATCGGACAAGTAGTTAGCGAGCTATGTCCAAAAAACGATTCAACCAATCAGAGAGCAGCGAGCTATCACGTGTGCCGAACGTGGCGAACAGACTCTGCCTCGGACGGCACATTTGAGAGCGTATTCATTTATTTCACGTTGCCAAACTATGTTGGCGTTAAACTATGTTTTACAACTAATTAAAACTACTTTGCGATTCATTCGCTTTCCTGCGTGTTTGTGCACGCTATGGCGATTTATTTACCAAACTCCGCAAGCCGTTCGCTTTGGACCAAACCATTTCATGTAAATAGAGGGGGGGGATTGTCACCGTACTCGCAAGCCGTTCGCTTTGGACCAAACCATTTCATGTAAATAGAGGGGGGGGATTGTCACCGTACTCGCAAGCCGTTCGCTTTGGCTTTGCGAATGGACCAAACCATTTCATGTAAATAGAGGGGGGGGATATAATTTTAGATATACGTATATATAGTACGGGCATGCCCTAGTTTTCTAAAATCTAACCTGATCTTGATCTTGTTACCTCTCTCAGGTTAACGTTTATTAGACTTTTAAACATCAATCTTGGTTATATTCTAAAATGTAACCTGATCTTGATCATGTTACCTCTCTCAGGTTAAAATTTATTAGACTTTTAAACATCAATCTTGGTTATTTACTAAAATCTAACCTGATCTTGATCATGTTACCTCTCTCAGGTTAACATTTATTAGACTTTTAAACATCAATCTTGGTTATTTACTAAAATCTAACCTGATCTTGATCATGTTACCTCTCTCAGGTTAACTTTTATTAGACTTTTAAACATCAATCTTGGTTATTTACTAAAATCTAACCTGATCTTGATCATGTTACCTCTCTCAGGTTAACTTTTATTAGACTTTTAAACATCAATCTTGATTATTTACTAAAATCTAACCTGATCTTGATCATGTTACCTCTCTCAGATTAACGTTTATTAGACTTTTAAACATCAATCTTGGTTATTTACGAAAATCTAACCTAATCTTGATCATGTTACCTCTCTCAGGTTAACGTTTATTAGACTTTTAAACATCAATCTTGGTTATTTACTAAAATCTAACCTGATCTTGATCATGTTACCTCTCTCAGGTTATCATTTATTAGACTTTTAAACATCAATCTTGGTTATTTACTAAAATCTCACCTGATCTTGATCATGTTACCTCTCTCAGGTTAACGTTTAATAGACTTTTAAACATCAAACTTGGTTATTTACTAAAATCTAACCTGATCTTGATCATGTTACCTCTCCCAGGTTAACATTTATTAGACTTTTAAACATCAATCTTGGTTACTTACTAAAATCTAACCTGATCTTGATCATGTTACCTCTCTCAGGTTAACATTTATTGGACTTTTAAACATCAATCTTAGTTATTTACTAAAATCTAACCTGATCTTGATCATGTTACCTCTCTCAGGTTAACGTTTATTAGACTTTTAAACATCAGTCTTGATTATTTACTAAAATCTAACCTGATCTTGATCATGTTACCTCTCCCAGGTTAACATTTATTAGACTTTTAAACATCAATCTTAGTTATTTACTAAAATCTAACCTGATCTTGATCATGTTACCTCTCTCAGGTTAACGTTTATTAGACTTTTAAACATCAGTCTTGATTATTTACTAAAATCTAACCTGATCTTGATCATGTTACCTCTCCCAGGTTAACATTTATTAGACTTTTAAACATCAATCTTGGTTATTTACTAAAATCTAACCTGATCTTGATCATGTTACCTCTCTCAGGTTAACATTTATTAGACTTTTAAACATCAATCTTGGTTATTTACTAAAATCTAACCTGATCTTGATCTTGTTACCTCTCAGGTTAACATTTATTAGACTTTTAAACATCAATCTTGGTTATTTACTAAAATCTAACCTGATCTTGATCTTGTTACCTCTCTCAGTTTAACATTTATTAGACTTTTAAACATCAATCTTGGTTATATACTAAAATCTAACCTAATCTTGATCATGTTACCTCTCTCAGGTTAACATTTATTAGACTTTTAAACATCAATCTTGGTTATATACTAAAATCTAACCTGATCTTGATCTTGTTACCTCTCTCAGGTTAACATTTATTAGACTTTTAAACATCAATCTTGGTTATATATTAAAATCTAACCTGATCTTGATCTTGTTACCTCTCTCAGGTTAACATTTATTGGACTTTTAAACATCAATCTTGATTATTTACTAAAATCTAACCTGATCTTGATCTTGTTACCTCTCTCAGGTTAACGTTTATTAGACTTTTAAACATCAGTCTTGATTATTTAATAAAATCTAACCTGATCTTGATCTTGTTACCTCTCTCAGTTTAACATTTATTAGACTTTTAAACATCAATCTTGGTTATATACTAAAATCTAACCTGATCTTGATCTTGTTACCTCTCAGGTTAACATTTATTAGACTTTCAAACATCAATCTTAGTTATTTAATAAAATCTAACCTGATCTTTATCTTGTTACCTTTCTCAGGTTAACATTTATTAGACTTTCAAACATCAATCATAGTTATTTAATAAAATCTAACCTGATCTTGAGCTTGTTACCTCTCTCAGGTTAACATTTATTGGACTTTTAAACATCAATCTTGATTATTTACTAAAATCTAACCTGATCTTGATCTTGTTACCTCTCTCAGGTTAACGTTTATTAGACTTTTAAACATCAGTCTTGATTATTTAATAAAATCTAACCTGATCTTTATCTTGTTACCTTTCTCAGGTTAACATTTATTAGACTTTCAAACATCAATCATAGTTATTTAATAAAATCTAACCTGATCTTGAGCTTGTTACCTCTCTCACGTTAACATTTATTAGACTTTTAAACATCAATCTTGGTTATTTACTAAAATCTAACCTGATCTTGATCATGTTACCTCTCTCAGGTTAACGTTTATTAGACTTTTAAACATCAGTCTTGATTATTTACTAAAATCTAACCTGATCTTGATCATGTTACCTCTCTCAGGTTAACTTTTATTAGACTTTTAAACATCAATCTTGGTTATTTACTAAAATCTAACCTAATCTTGATCATGTTACCTCTCTCAGGTTAACATTTATTAGACTTTTAAACATCAATCTTGGTTATTTACTAAAATCTAACCTGATCTTGATCATGTTACCTCTCTCAGGTTAACGTTTATTCGACTTTTAAACATCAATCTTGATTATTTACTAAAATCTAACCTGATCTTGATCTTGTTACCTCTCTCAGGTTAACGTTTATTAGACTTTCAAACATCAATCTTAGTTATTTAATAAAATCTAACCTGATCTTGCTCATGTTACCTCTCTCAGGTTAACATTTATTAGACTTTTAAACATCAATCTTGGTTATTTACTAAAATCTAACCTAATCTTGATCATGTTACCTCTCTCAGGTTAACATTTATTAGACTTTTAAACATCAATCTTGGTTATTTACTAAAATCTAACCTGATCTTGATCTTGTTACCTCTCTCAGGTTAACATTTATTGGACTTTTAAACATCAATCTTGATTATTTACTAAAATCTAACCTGATCTTGATCTTGTTACCTCTCTCAGGTTAACGTTTATTAGACTTTCAAACATCAATCTTAGTTATTTAATAAAATCTAACCTGATCTTGCTCATGTTACCTCTCTCAGGTTAACATTTATTAGACTTTTAAACATCAATCTTAGTTATTTACTAAAATCTAACCTGATCTTGATCATGTTACCTCTCTCAGGTTAACGTTTATTAGACTTTTAAACATCAGTCTTGATTATTTACTAAAATCTAACCTGATCTTGATCATGTTACCTCTCCCAGGTTAACATTTATTAGACTTTTAAACATCAATCTTGGTTACTTACTAAAATCTAACCTGATCTTGATCATGTTACCTCTCTCAGGTTAACATTTATTAGACTTTTAAACATCAATCTTAGTTATTTACTAAAATCTAACCTGATCTTGATCATGTTACCTCTCTCAGGTTAACGTTTATTAGACTTTTAAACATCAGTCTTGATTATTTACTAAAATCTAACCTGATCTTGATCATGTTACCTCTCCCAGGTTAACATTTATTAGACTTTTAAACATCAATCTTAGTTATTTACTAAAATCTAACCTGATCTTGATCATGTTACCTCTCTCAGGTTAACGTTTATTAGACTTTTAAACATCAGTCTTGATTATTTACTAAAATCTAACCTGATCTTGATCATGTTACCTCTCCCAGGTTAACATTTATTAGACTTTTAAACATCAATCTTGGTTATTTACTAAAATCTAACCTGATCTTGATCATGTTACCTCTCTCAGGTTAACATTTATTAGACTTTTAAACATCAATCTTGGTTATTTACTAAAATCTAACCTGATCTTGATCTTGTTACCTCTCAGGTTAACATTTATTAGACTTTTAAACATCAATCTTGGTTATTTACTAAAATCTAACCTGATCTTGATCTTGTTACCTCTCTCAGGTTAACATTTATTAGACTTTTAAACATCAATCTTGGTTATATACTAAAATCTAACCTAATCTTGATCATGTTACCTCTCTCAGGTTAACATTTATTAGACTTTTAAACATCAATCTTGGTTATATACTAAAATCTAACCTGATCTTGATCTTGTTACCTCTCTCAGGTTAACATTTATTAGACTTTTAAACATCAATCTTGGTTATATATTAAAATCTAACCTGATCTTGATCTTGTTACCTCTCTCAGGTTAACATTTATTAGACTTTTAAACATCAATCTTGGTTATATACTAAAATCTAACCTGATCTTGATCATGTTACCTCTCTCAGGTTAACATTTATTAGACTTTTAAACATCAATCTTGGGTATTTACTAAAATCTAACCTGATCTTGATCATGTTACCTCTCTCAGATTAACGTTTATTAGACTTTTAAACATCAATCTTGATTATTTACTAAAATCTAACCTGATCTTGATCATGTTACCTCTCTCAGGTTAACGTTTATTAGACTTTAAAATATCAATCTTGGTTATTTACTAAAATCTAACCTGATCTTGATCATGTTACCTCTCTCAGGTTATCATTTATTAGACTTTTAAACATCAATCTTGGTTATTTACCTAAATCTCACCTGATCTTGATCATGTTACCTCTCTCAGGTTAACGTTTATTAGACTTTTAAACATCAATCTTGGTTATTTACTAAAATCTAACCTGATCTTGATCATGTTACCTCTCCCAGGTTAACATTTATTAGACTTTTAAACATCAATCTTGGTTACTTACTAAAATCTAACCTGATCTTGATCATGTTACCTCTCTCAGGTTAACATTTATTGGACTTTTAAACATCAATCTTAGTTATTTACTAAAATCTAACCTGATCTTGATCATGTTACCTCTCTCAGGTTAACGTTTATTAGACTTTTAAACATCAGTCTTGATTATTTACTAAAATCTAACCTGATCTTGATCATGTTACCTCTCCCAGGTTAACATTTATTAGACTTTTAAACATCAATCTTAGTTATTTACTAAAATCTAACCTGATCTTGATCATGTTACCTCTCTCAGGTTAACGTTTATTAGACTTTTAAACATCAGTCTTGATTATTTACTAAAATCTAACCTGATCTTGATCATGTTACCTCTCCCAGGTTAACATTTATTAGACTTTTAAACATCAATCTTGGTTATTTACTAAAATCTAACCTGATCTTGATCATGTTACCTCTCTCAGGTTAACATTTATTAGACTTTTAAACATCAATCTTGGTTATTTACTAAAATCTAACCTGATCTTGATCTTGTTACCTCTCAGGTTAACATTTATTAGACTTTTAAACATCAATCTTGGTTATTTACTAAAATCTAACCTGATCTTGATCTTGTTACCTCTCTCAGTTTAACATTTATTAGACTTTTAAACATCAATCTTGGTTATATACTAAAATCTAACCTAATCTTGATCATGTTACCTCTCTCAGGTTAACATTTATTAGACTTTTAAACATCAATCTTGGTTATATACTAAAATCTAACCTGATCTTGATCTTGTTACCTCTCTCAGGTTAACATTTATTAGACTTTTAAACATCAATCTTGGTTATATATTAAAATCTAACCTGATCTTGATCTTGTTACCTCTCTCAGGTGAACATTTATTAGACTTTTAAACATCAATCTTGGTTATATACTAAAATCTAACCTGATCTTGATCATGTTACCTCTCTCAGGTTAACATTTATTAGACTTTTAAACATCAATCTTGGGTATTTACTAAAATCTAACCTGATCTTGATCATGTTACCTCTCTCAGATTAACGTTTATTAGACTTTTAAACATCAATCTTGATTATTTACTAAAATCTAACCTGATCTTGATCATGTTACCTCTCTCAGGTTAACGTTTATTAGACTTTAAAATATCAATCTTGGTTATTTACTAAAATCTAACCTGATCTTGATCATGTTACCTCTCTCAGGTTATCATTTATTAGACTTTTAAACATCAATCTTGGTTATTTACTAAAATCTCACCTGATCTTGATCATGTTACCTCTCTCAGGTTAACGTTTATTAGACTTTTAAACATCAATCTTGGTTATTTACTAAAATCTAACCTGATCTTGATCTTGTTACCTCTCTCAGGTTAACATTTATTAGACTATTAAACATCATTCTTGATTATTTACTAAAATCTCACCTGATCTTGATCATGTTACCTCTCTCAGGTTAACGTTTATTAGACTTTTAAACATCAATCTTGGTTATTTACTAAAATCTAACCTGATCTTGATCTTGTTACCTCTCTCAGGTTAACATTTATTAGACTATTAAACATCATTCTTGATTATTTACTAAAATCTAACCTGATCTTGATCATGTTACCTCTCTCAGGTTAACTTTTATTAGACTTTTAAACATCAATCTTGATTATTTACTAAAATCTAACCTAATCTTGATCTTGTTACCTCTCTCAGGTTAACGTTTATTAGACTTTTAAACATCAATCTTGGTTATTTACTAAAATCTAACCTGATCTTGATCATGTTACCTCTCTCAGGTTAACATTTATTAGACTTTTAAATATCAATCTTGGTTATCTATCTATAATTCCAGTAATCTCTGTGTGTGTGTGTGTCTGTGTGTCTGTGTGTTTGTTTGTCTGTGACCGCTGTTTCTCGACAACCACGGGTCCGATATCTATCTATAATTCCAGTAATCTCTGTCTGTCTGTACGTTTGTCTGTGACCGCTGTTTCTCGACAACCACGGGTCCGATATACTTTTAACTTGCCAGGTATATTGCTGGGGACCCGAGGATGTGCCTTTTCAAGGTTTCATATTAATCGGACAATTACTTACCGAGCTATGTCCAAAAAACGATTCAACCAATCAGAGAGCAGCGAACGATCGCGTGTGCCGAACGTGGCGGGCACACTCTGCCTCGGATGGCACATTTGAGAGCGTATTCATTTATTTCACGTTTGCAAACTATGTTGGCGTTAAACTATGTTTTACAACTAATAAAAACGAATTTGCGTTTCATTCGCTTTCCTGCGCGTTTGTGCACGCGATGGCGATTTCTTTACCAAACTCCGGAAGCCGTTCGCTTTGGACCAAACCATTGCATGTAAATAGAGGGGGGGGGTTCTGTGGTCGTTGCGAATGGACCAAACCATTCATGTAAATAGAGGGGGGGGATTGTCACTGTACTCGCAAGCCGTTCGCCGTTCGCTTTGGCGTTGCGAATGGACCAAACCATTTCATGTAAATAGAGGGGGGGGATATAATTTTAGATAGATATATAGTACGGGCATATATATAGTACGGGCATGCCCTAGTACTTGAAACTTGCCAGGTATATTGCTGGGGACCTGAGGATGTGCCTTTTCAAGGTTTCATATTAATCGGAGAAGTAGTTACCGAGCTATGGCGATTTAGCCGTTCGCCGTTCGCTTTGGCTTTGCGAATGGACCAAACCATTTCATGTAAATAGAGGGGGGGTTCTACCGTACTCGCAAGCCGTTCGCTTTGGCTTTGCGAATGGACCAAACCATTTCATGTAAATAGAGGGGGGGGGGGGATTGTCACCGTACTCGCAAGCCGTTCGCTTTGGCTTTGCGAATGGACCAAACCATTTCATGTAAATAGAGGGGGGGGGATTGTCACCGTACTCGCAAGCCGTTCGCTTTGGCTTTGCGAATGAACCAAACCATTTCATGTAAATAGAGGGGGGGGATATAATTTTAGATATATATATATAGTACGGGCATGCCCTAGTCTATCTATAATTCCAGTAATCTCTGTGTGTATGTATGTATGTATGTATGTATGTCTGTGACCGCTGTTTCTCGACAACCACGGGTCCGATATACTTGAAACTTGCCAGGTATATTGCTGGGGACCCGAGGATGTGCCTTTTCAAGGTTTCATATTAATCGGACAAGTAGTTAGCGAGCTATGTCCAAAAAACGATTCAACCAATCAGAGAGCAGCGAGCTATCACGTGTGCCGAACGTGGCGAACAGACTCTGCCTCGGACGGCACATTTGAGAGCGTATTCATTTATTTCACGTTGCCAAACTATGTTGGCGTTAAACTATGTTTTACAACTAATTAAAACTACTTTGCGATTCATTCGCTTTCCTGCGCGTTTGTGCACGCTATGGCGATTTATTTACCAAACTCCGCAAGCCGTTCGCTTTGGACCAAACCATTTCATGTAAATAGAGGGGGGGGGATTGTCACCGTACTCGCAAGCCGTTCGCTTTGGAGCAAACCATTTCATGTAAATAGAGGGGGGGGGTTGTCACCGTACTCGCAAGCCGTTCGCTTTGGACCAAACCATTTCATGTAAATAGAGGGGGGGGATTGTCACCGTACTCGCAAGCCGTTCGCTTTGGCTTTGCGAATGGACCAAACCATTTCATGTAAATAGAGGGGGGGGATATAATTTTAGATATACGTATATATAGTACGGGCATGCCCTAGTTTACTAAAATCTAACCTGATCTTGATCTTGTTACCTCTCTCAGGTTAACGTTTATTAGACTTTTAAACATCAATCTTGGTTATATTCTAAAATGTAACCTGATCTTGATCATGTTACCTCTCTCAGGTTAAAATTTATTAGACTTTTAAACATCAATCTTGGTTATTTACTAAAATCTAACCTGATCTTGATCATGTTACCTCTCTCAGGTTAACATTTATTAGACTTTTAAACATCAATCTTGGTTATTTACTAAAATCTAACCTGATCTTGATCATGTTACCTCTCTCAGGTTAACTTTTATTAGACTTTTAAACATCAATCTTGGTTATTTACTAAAATCTAACCTGATCTTGATCATGTTACCTCTCTCAGGTTAACTTTTATTAGACTTTTAAACATCAATCTTGATTATTTACTAAAATCTAACCTGATCTTGATCATGTTACCTCTCTCAGATTAACGTTTATTAGACTTTTAAACATCAATCTTGGTTATTTACGAAAATCTAACCTAATCTTGATCATGTTACCTCTCTCAGGTTAACGTTTATTAGACTTTTAAACATCAATCTTGGTTATTTACTAAAATCTAACCTGATCTTGATCATGTTACCTCTCTCAGGTTATCATTTATTAGACTTTTAAACATCAATCTTGGTTATTTACTAAAATCTCACCTGATCTTGATCATGTTACCTCTCTCAGGTTAACGTTTATTAGACTTTTAAACATCAATCTTGGTTATTTACTAAAATCTAACCTGATCTTGATCTTGTTACCTCTCTCAGGTTAACATTTATTAGACTTTTAAACATCATTCTTGATTATTTAATAAAATCTAACCTGATCTTGATCTTGTTACCTCTCTCAGGTTAACATTTATTAGACTTTCAAACATCAATCTTAGTTATTTAATAAAATCTAACCTGATCTTGATCATGTTACCTCTCTCAGGTTAACGTTTATTAGACTTTCAAACATCAATCTTGGTTATTTTCTAAAATCTAACCTGATCTTGATCTTGTTACCTCTCTCAGGTTAACATTTATTAGACTTTCAAACATCAATCTTAGTTATTTAATAAAATCTAACCTGATCTTGATCTTGTTACCTCTCTCAGGTTAACATTTATTAGACTTTCAAACATCAATCTTAGTTATTTAATAAAATCTAACCTGATCTTTATCTTGTTACCTTTCTCAGGTTAACATTTATTAGACTTTCAAACATCAATCATAGTTATTTAATAAAATCTAACCTGATCTTGAGCTTGTTACCTCTCTCAGGTTAACATTTATTGGACTTTTAAACATCAATCTTGATTATTTACTAAAATCTAACCTGATCTTGATCTTGTTACCTCTCTCAGGTTAACGTTTATTAGACTTTCAAACATCAATCTTAGTTATTTAATAAAATCTAAGCTGATCTTGCTCATGTTACCTCTCTCAGGTTAACATTTATTAGACTTTTAAACATCAATCTTAGTTATTTACTAAAATCTAACCTGATCTTGATCATGTTACCTCTCTCAGGTTAACGTTTATTAGACTTTTAAACATCAGTCTTGATTATTTACTAAAATCTAACCTGATCTTGATCATGTTACCTCTCCCAGGTTAACATTTATTAGACTTTTAAACATCAATCTTGGTTATTTACTAAAATCTAACCTGATCTTGATCATGTTACCTCTCTCAGGTTAACATTTATTAGACTTTTAAACATCAATCTTGGTTATT
This sequence comes from Myxine glutinosa, assembly GCF_964187855.1. Classification (NCBI taxonomy): domain Eukaryota; kingdom Metazoa; phylum Chordata; class Myxini; order Myxiniformes; family Myxinidae; genus Myxine; species Myxine glutinosa. The sequence goes on along the minus strand of NC_136265.1, from coordinate 107,010,080 downwards.
TACTAAAATCTAACCTGATCTTGATCTTGTTACCTCTCAGGTTAACATTTATTAGACTTTTAAACATCAATCTTGGTTATTTACTAAAATCTAACCTGATCTTGATCTTGTTACCTCTCTCAGTTTAACATTTATTAGACTTTTAAACATCAATCTTGGTTATATACTAAAATCTAACCTAATCTTGATCATGTTACCTCTCTCAGGTTAACATTTATTAGACTTTTAAACATCAATCTTGGTTATATACTAAAATCTAACCTGATCTTGATCTTGTTACCTCTCTCAGGTTAACATTTATTAGACTTTTAAACATCAATCTTGGTTATATACTAAAATCTAACCTGATCTTGATCATGTTACCTCTCTCAGGTTAACATTTATTAGACTTTTAAACATCAATCTTGGGTATTTACTAAAATCTAACCTGATCTTGATCTTGTTACCTCTCTCAGGTTAACGTTTATTAGACTTTTAAACATCAATCTTGATTATTTACTAAAATCTAACCTGATCTTGATCATGTTACCTCTCTCAGGTTAACATTTAGTAGACTTTTAAACATCAATCTTGGTTATTTACTAAAATCTAACCTGATCTTGATCATGTTACCTCTCTCAGGTTAACTTTTATTAGACTTTTAAACATCAATCTTGATTATTTACTAAAATCTAACCTGATCTTGATCATGTTACCTCTCTCAGGTTATCATTTATTAGACTTTTAAACATCAATCTTGGTTATTGACTAAAATCTCACCTGATCTTGATCATGTTACCTCTCTCAGGTTAACGTTTATTAGACTTTTAAACATCAATCTTGGTTATTTACTAAAATCTAACCTGATCTTGATCATGTTACCTCTCTCAGGTTAACATTTATTAGACTTTTAAACATCATTCTTGATTATTTACTAAAATCTAACCTGATCTTGATCATGTTACCTCTCTCAGGTTAACTTTTATTAGACTTTTAAACATCAATCTTGATTATTTACTAAAATCTAACCTGATCTTGATCTTGTTACCTCTCTCAGGTTAACGTTTATTAGACTTTTAAACATCAATCTTGGTTATTTACTAAAATCTAACCTGATCTTGATCATGTTACCTCTCTCAGGTTAACATTTATTAGACTTTTAAATATCAATCTTGGTTATTTACTAAAATCTAACCTGATCTTGATCTTGTTACCTCTCTCAGGTTAACGTTTATTAGACTTTTAAACATCAATCTTGGTTATATACTAAAATGTAACCTGATATTGATCATGTTACCTCTCTCAGGTTAACATTTATTAGACTTTTAAATATCAATCTTGGTTATTTACTAAAATCTAACCTGATCTTGATCTTGTTACCTCTCTCAGGTTAACGTTTATTAGACTTTTAAACATCAATCTTGGTTATATACTAAAATCTAACCTGATCTTGATCTTGTTACCTCTCTCAGGTTAACATTTATTAGACTTTTAAACATCAATCTTGGTTATATACTAAAATCTAACCTGATCTTGATCTTGTTACCTCTCTCAGGTTAACATTTATTAGACTTTTAAACATCAATCTTGGTTATATACTAAAATCTAACCTGATCTTGATCATGTTACCTCTCTCAGGTTAACATTTATTAGACTTTTAAACATCAATCTTGGGTATTTACTAAAATCTAACCTGATCTTGATCTTGTTACCTCTCTCAGGTTAACGTTTATTAGACTTTAAAACATCAATCTTGATTATTTACTAAAATCTAACCTGATCTTGATCATGTTACCTCTCTCAGGTTAACATTTAGTAGACTTTTAAACATCAATCTTGGTTATTTACTAAAATCTAACCTGATCTTGATCATGTTACCTCTCTCAGGTTAACTTTTATTAGACTTTTAAACATCAATCTTGATTATTTACTAAAATCTAACATGATCTTGATCATGTTACCTCTCTCAGGTTAACGTTTATTAGACTTTTAAATATCAATCTTGGTTATTTACTAAAATCTCACCTGATCTTGATCATGTTACCTCTCTCAGGTTAACGTTTATTAGACTTTTAAACATCAATCTTGGTTATTTACTAAAATCTAACCTGATCTTGATCATGTTACCTCTCTCAGGTTAACATTTATTAGACTTTTAAACATCATTCTTGATTATTTACTAAAATCTAACCTGATCTTGATCATGTTACCTCTCTCAGGTTAACTTTTATTAGACTTTTAAACATCAATCTTGATTATTTACTAAAATCTAACCTGATCTTGATCTTGTTACCTCTCTCAGGTTAACGTTTATTAGACTTTTAAACATCAATCTTGGTTATTTACTAAAATCTAACCTGATCTTGATCATGTTACCTCTCTCAGGTTAACATTTATTAGACTTTTAAATATCAATCTTGGTTATTTACTAAAATCTAACCTGATCTTGATCTTGTTACCTCTCTCAGGTTAACGTTTATTAGACTTTTAAACATCAATCTTGGTTATATTCTAAAATCTAACCTGATCTTGATCTTGTTACCTCTCTCAGGTTAAAATTTATTAGACTTTTAAACATCAATCTTGGTTATTTACTAAAATCTAACCTGATCTTGATCTTGTTACCTCTCTCAGGTTAACTTTTATTAGACTTTTAAACATCAATCTTGGTTATTTACTAAAATCTAACCTGATCTTGATGTTACCTCTCTCAGGTTAACATTTATTAGACTTTTAAATATCAATCTTGGTTATTTACTAAAATCTAACCTGATCTTGATCTTGTTACCTCTCTCAGGTTAACGTTTATTAGACTTTTAAACATCAATCTTGGTTATTTCCTAAAATCTAACCTGATCTTGATCATGTTACCTCTCTCAGGTTAACATTTATTAGACTTTTAAACATCAATCTTGATTATTTACTAAAATCTAACCTGATCTTGAGCTTGTTACCTCTCTCAGGTTAACGTTTATTAGACTTTTAAACATCAATCTTGGTTATTTACTAAAATATAACCTGATCTTGATCTTGTTACCTCTCTCAGGTTAACGTTTATTAGACTTTTAAACATCAATCTTGATTATTTACTAAAATCTAACCTGATCTTGAGCTTGTTACCTCTCTCAGGTTAACGTTTATTAGACTTTTAAACATCAATGTTGATTATTTACTAAAATCTAACCTGATCTTGAGCTTGTTACCTCTCTCAGGTTAACATTTATTAGACTTTTAAACATCAATCTTGGTTATATACTAAAATCTAACCTGATCTTGTTCATGTTACCTCTCTCAGGTTAACATTTATTAGACTTTTAAATATCAATCTTGGTTATTTACTAAAATCTAACCTGATCTTGATCTTGTTACCTCTCTCAGGTTAACGTTTATTAGACTTTTAAACATCAATCTTGGTTATTTACTAAAATCTAACCTGATCTTGATCATGTTACCTCTCTCAGGTTAACGTTTATTAGACTTTTAAACATCAATCTTGATTATTTACTAAAATCTAACCTGATCTTGATCTTGTTACCTCTCTCAGGTTAACGTTTATTAGACTTTTAAACATCAATCTTGGTTATTTACTAAAATCTAACCTAATCTTGATCTTGTTACCTCTCTCAGGTTAACTTTTATTAGACTTTTAAACATCAATCTTGATTATTTACTAAAATCTAACCTGATCTTGATCATGTTACCTCTCTCAGGTTAACTTTTATTAGACTTTTAAACATCAATCTTGATTATTTACTAAAATCTAACCTGATCTTGATCTTGTTACCTCTCTCAGGTTAACGTTTATTAGACTTTTAAACATCAATCTTGGTTATTTACTAAAATCTAACCTGATCTTGATCATGTTACCTCTCTCAGGTTAACGTTTATTAGACTTTTAAACATCAATCTTGGTTATTTACTAAAATCTAACCTGATCTTGATCATGTTACCTCTCTCAGGTTAACGTTTATTAGACTTTTAAACATCAATCTTGGTTATTTACTAAAATCTAACCTGATCTTGATCATGTTACCTCTCTCAGGTTAAATTTATTAGACTTTTAAACATCAATCTTGATTATTTACTAAAATCTAACCTGATCTTAATCATGTTACCTCTCTCAGGTTAACGTTTATTAGACTTTTAAACATCAATCTTGGTTATTTACTAAAATCTAACCTGATCTTGATCATGTTACCTGAGTCAGGTTAACATTTATTAGACTTTTAAACATCAATCTTGGTTATTTACTAAAATCTCACCTGATCTTGATCATGTTACCTGAGTCAGGTTAACATTTATTAGACTTTTAAACATCAATCTTGGTTATTTACTAAAATCTCACCTGATCTTGATCATGTTACCTCTCTCAGGTTAACGTTTATTAGACTTTTAAACATGAATCTTGGTTATTTACTAAAATCTAACCTGATCTTGATCTTGTTACCTCTCTCAGGTTAACATTTATTAGACTTTTAAACATCATTCTTGATTATTTACTAAAATCTAACCTGAACTTGATCTTGTTACCTCTCTCAGGTTAACGTTTATTAGACTTTTAAACATCAATCTTGGTTATTTACTAAAATCTAACCTAATCTTGATCTTGTTACCTCTCTCAGGTTAACTTTTATTAGACTTTTAAACATCAATCTTGATTATTTAGTAAAATCTAACCTGATCTTGATCATGTTACCTCTCTCAGGTTAACTTTTATTAGACTTTTAAACATCAATCTTGATTATTTACTAAAATCTAACCTGATCTTGATCTTGTTACCTCTCTCAGGTTAACGTTTATTAGACTTTTAAACATCAATCTTGGTTATTTACTAAAATCTAACCTAATCTTGATCATGTTACCTCTCTCAGGTTAACATTTATTAGAATTTTAAACATCAATCTTGGTTATTTACTAAAATCTAACCTGATCTTGATCATGTTACCTCTCTCAGGTTAACATTTATTAGACTTTTAAATATCAATCTTGGTTATTTACTAAAATCTAACCTGATCTTGATCTTGTTACCTCTCTCAGGTTAACGTTTATTAGACTTTTAAACATCAATCTTGGTTATTTACTAAAATCTAACCTGATCTTGATCATGTTACCTCTCTCAGGTTAACATTTATTAGACTTTTAAACATCAATCTTGGTTATTTACTAAAATCTAACCTGATCTTGATCATGTTACCTCTCTCAGGTTAACATTTATTAGACTTTTAAACATCAATCTTGGTTATTTACTAAAACCTAACCTGATCTTGATCATGTTACCTCTCTCAGGTTAACATTTATTAGACTTTTAAACATCAATCTTGGTTATTTACTAAAATCTAACCTGATCTTGATCATGTTACCTCTCTCAGGTTAACATTTATTAGACTTTTAAACATCAATCTTGATTATTTACTAAAATCTAACCTGATCTTGATCATGTTACCTCTCTCAGGTTAACTTTTATTAGACTTTTAAACATCAATCTTGATTATTTACTAAAATCTAACCTGATCTTGATCTTGTTACCTCTCTCAGGTTAACGTTTATTAGACTTTTAAACATCAATCTTGGTTATTTACTAAAATCTAACCTAATCTTGATCATGTTACCTCTCTCAGGTTAACATTTATTAGAATTTTAAACATCAATCTTGGTTATTTACTAAAATCTAACCTGATCTTGATCATGTTACCTCTCTCAGGTTAACATTTATTAGACTTTTAAACATCAATCTTGGTTATTTACTAAAATCTAACCTGATCTTGATCATGTTACCTCTCTCAGGTTAACATTTATTAGACTTTTAAATATCAATCTTGGTTATTTACTAAAATCTAACCTGATCTTGATCTTGTTACCTCTCTCAGGTTAACGTTTATTAGACTTTTAAACATCAATCTTAGTTATTTAATAAAATCTAACCTGATCTTGATCTTGTTACCTCTCTCAGGTTAACATTTATTAGACTTTCAAACATCAATCTTAGTTATTTAATAAAATCTAACCTGATCTTTATCTTGTTACCTTTCTCAGGTTAACATTTATTAGACTTTCAAACATCAATCATAGTTATTTAATAAAATCTAACCTGATCTTGAGCTTGTTACCTCTCTCAGGTTAACATTTATTGGACTTTTAAACATCAATCTTGATTATTTACTAAAATCTAACCTGATCTTGATCTTGTTACCTCTCTCAGGTTAACGTTTATTAGACTTTCAAACATCAATCTTAGTTATTTAATAAAATCTAAGCTGATCTTGCTCATGTTACCTCTCTCAGGTTAACATTTATTAGACTTTTAAACATCAATCTTAGTTATTTACTAAAATCTAACCTGATCTTGATCATGTTACCTCTCTCAGGTTAACGTTTATTAGACTTTTAAACATCAGTCTTGATTATTTACTAAAATCTAACCTGATCTTGATCATGTTACCTCTCCCAGGTTAACATTTATTAGACTTTTAAACATCAATCTTGGTTATTTACTAAAATCTAACCTGATCTTGATCATGTTACCTCTCTCAGGTTAACATTTATTAGACTTTTAAACATCAATCTTGGTTATTTACTAAAATCTAACCTGATCTTGATCTTGTTACCTCTGAGGTTAACATTTATTAGACTTTTAAACATCAATCTTGGTTATTTACTAAAATCTAACCTGATCTTGATCTTGTTACCTCTCTCAGTTTAACATTTATTAGACTTTTAAACATCAATCTTGGGTATTTACTAAAATCTAACCTGATCTTGATCATGTTACCTCTCTCAGGTTAACTTTTATTAGACTTTTAAACATCAATCTTGGTTATATACTAAAATCTAACCTAATCTTGATCATGTTACCTCTCTCAGGTTAACATTTATTAGACTTTTAAACATCAATCTTGGTTATATACTAAAATCTAACCTGATCTTGATCATGTTACCTCTCTCAGGTTAACATTTATTAGACTTTTAAACATCAATCTTGGGTATTTACTAAAATCTAACCTGATCTTGATCTTGTTACCTCTCTCAGGTTAACGTTTATTAGACTTTTAAACATCAATCTTGATTATTTACTAAAATCTAACCTGATCTTGATCATGTTACCTCTCTCAGGTTAACATTTAGTAGACTTTTAAACATCAATCTTGGTTATTTACTAAAATCTAACCTGATCTTGATCATGTTACCTCTCTCAGGTTAACTTTTATTAGACTTTTAAACATCAATCTTGATTATTTACTAAAATCTAACATGATCTTGATCATGTTACCTCTCTCAGGTTAACGTTTATTAGACTTTTAAATATCAATCTTGGTTATTTACTAAAATCTAACCTGATCTTGATCATGTTACCTCTCTCAGGTTATCATTTATTAGACTTTTAAACATCAATCTTGGTTATTGACTAAAATCTCACCTGATCTTGATCATGTTACCTCTCTCAGGTTAACGTTTATTAGACTTTTAAACATCAATCTTGGTTATTTACTAAAATCTAACCTGATCTTGATCATGTTACCTCTCTCAGGTTAACATTTATTAGACTTTTAAACATCATTCTTGATTATTTACTAAAATCTAACCTGATCTTGATCATGTTACCTCTCTCAGGTTAACATTTATTAGACTTTTAAACATCATTCTTGATTATTTACTAAAATCTAACCTGATCTTGATCATGTTACCTCTCTCAGGTTAACTTTTATTAGACTTTTAAACATCAATCTTGATTATTTACTAAAATCTAACCTGATCTTGATCTTGTTACCTCTCTCAGGTTAACGTTTATTAGACTTTTAAACATCAATCTTGGTTATTTACTAAAATCTAACCTGATCTTGATCATGTTACCTCTCTCAGGTTAACATTTATTAGACTTTTAAATATCAATCTTGGTTATTTACTAAAATCTAACCTGATCTTGATCTTGTTACCTCTCTCAGGTTAACGTTTATTAGACTTTTAAACATCAATCTTGGTTATATACTAAAATGTAACCTGATATTGATCATGTTACCTCTCTCAGGTTAACATTTATTAGACTTTTAAATATCAATCTTGGTTATTTACTAAAATCTAACCTGATCTTGATCTTGTTACCTCTCTCAGGTTAACGTTTATTAGACTTTTAAACATCAATCTTGGTTATATACTAAAATCTAACCTGATCTTGATCTTGTTACCTCTCTCAGGTTAACATTTATTAGACTTTTAAACATCAATCTTGGTTATATACTAAAATCTAACCTGATCTTGATCTTGTTACCTCTCTCAGGTTAACATTTATTAGACTTTTAAACATCATTCTTGGTTATATACTAAAATCTAACCTGATCTTGATCATGTTACCTCTCTCAGGTTAACATTTATTAGACTTTTAAACATCAATCTTGGGTATTTACTAAAATCTAACCTGATCTTGATCTTGTTACCTCTCTCAGGTTAACGTTTATTAGACTTTAAAACATCAATCTTGATTATTTACTAAAATCTAACCTGATCTTGATCATGTTACCTCTCTCAGGTTAACATTTAGTAGACTTTTAAACATCAATCTTGGTTATTTACTAAAATCTAACCTGATCTTGATCATGTTACCTCTCTCAGGTTAACTTTTATTAGACTTTTAAACATCAATCTTGATTATTTACTAAAATCTAACATGATCTTGATCATGTTACCTCTCTCAGGTTAACGTTTATTAGACTTTTAAATATCAATCTTGGTTATTTACTAAAATCTCACCTGATCTTGATCATGTTACCTCTCTCAGGTTAACGTTTATTAGACTTTTAAACATCAATCTTGGTTATTTACTAAAATCTAACCTGATCTTGATCATGTTACCTCTCTCAGGTTAACATTTATTAGACTTTTAAACATCATTCTTGATTATTTACTAAAATCTAACCTGATCTTGATCATGTTACCTCTCTCAGGTTAACTTTTATTAGACTTTTAAACATCAATCTTGATTATTTACTAAAATCTAACCTGATCTTGATCTTGTTACCTCTCTCAGGTTAACGTTTATTAGACTTTTAAACATCAATCTTGGTTATTTACTAAAATCTAACCTGATCTTGATCATGTTACCTCTCTCAGGTTAACATTTATTAGACTTTTAAATATCAATCTTGGTTATTTACTAAAATCTAACCTGATCTTGATCTTGTTACCTCTCTCAGGTTAACGTTTATTAGACTTTTAAACATCAATCTTGGTTATATTCTAAAATCTAACCTGATCTTGATCTTGTTACCTCTCTCAGGTTAAAATTTATTAGACTTTTAAACATCAATCTTGGTTATTTACTAAAATCTAACCTGATCTTGATCTTGTTACCTCTCTCAGGTTAACTTTTATTAGACTTTTAAACATCAATCTTGGTTATTTACTAAAATCTAACCTGATCTTGATGTTACCTCTCTCAGGTTAACATTTATTAGACTTTTAAATATCAATCTTGGTTATTTACTAAAATCTAACCTGATCTTGATCTTGTTACCTCTCTCAGGTTAACGTTTATTAGACTTTTAAACATCAATCTTGGTTATATACTAAAATCTAACCTGATCTTGATCTTGTTACCTCTCTCAGGTTAACATTTATTAGACTTTTAAACATCAATCTTGGTTATATACTAAAATCTAACCTGATCTTGATCTTGTTACCTCTCTCAGGTTAACATTTATTAGACTTTTAAACATCAATCTTGGTTATATACTAAAATCTAACCTGATCTTGATCATGTTACCTCTCTCAGGTTAACATTTATTAGACTTTTAAACATCAATCTTGGGTATTTACTAAAATCTAACCTGATCTTGATCTTGTTACCTCTCTCAGGTTAACGTTTATTAGACTTTTAAACATCAATCTTGATTATTTACTAAAATCTAACCTGATCTTGATCATGTTACCTCTCTCAGGTTAACATTTAGTAGACTTTTAAACATCAATCTTGGTTATTTACTAAAATCTAACCTGATCTTGATCATGTTACCTCTCTCAGGTTAACTTTTATTAGACTTTTAAACATCAATCTTGATTATTTACTAAAATCTAACATGATCTTGATCATGTTACCTCTCTCAGGTTAACGTTTATTAGACTTTTAAATATCAATCTTGGTTATTTACTAAAATCTAACCTGATCTTGATCATGTTACCTCTCTCAGGTTATCATTTATTAGACTTTTAAACATCAATCTTGGTTATTGACTAAAATCTCACCTGATCTTGATCATGTTACCTCTCTCAGGTTAACGTTTATTAGACTTTTAAACATCAATCTTGGTTATTTACTAAAATCTAACCTGATCTTGATCATGTTACCTCTCTCAGGTTAACATTTATTAGACTTTTAAACATCATTCTTGATTATTTACTAAAATCTAACCTGATCTTGATCATGTTACCTCTCTCAGGTTAACTTTTATTAGACTTTTAAACATCAATCTTGATTATTTACTAAAATCTAACCTGATCTTGATCTTGTTACCTCTCTCAGGTTAACGTTTATTAGACTTTTAAACATCAATCTTGGTTATTTACTAAAATCTAACCTGATCTTGATCATGTTACCTCTCTCAGGTTAACATTTATTAGACTTTTAAATATCAATCTTGGTTATTTACTAAAATCTAACCTGATCTTGATCTTGTTACCTCTCTCAGGTTAACGTTTATTAGACTTTTAAACATCAATCTTGGTTATATACTAAAATGTAACCTGATATTGATCATGTTACCTCTCTCAGGTTAACATTTATTAGACTTTTAAATATCAATCTTGGTTATTTACTAAAATCTAACCTGATCTTGATCTTGTTACCTCTCTCAGGTTAACGTTTATTAGACTTTTAAACATCAATCTTGGTTATATACTAAAATCTAACCTGATCTTGATCTTGTTACCTCTCTCAGGTTAACATTTATTAGACTTTTAAACATCAATCTTGGTTATATACTAAAATCTAACCTGATCTTGATCTTGTTACCTCTCTCAGGTTAACATTTATTAGACTTTTAAACATCATTCTTGGTTATATACTAAAATCTAACCTGATCTTGATCATGTTACCTCTCTCAGGTTAACATTTATTAGACTTTTAAACATCAATCTTGGGTATTTACTAAAATCTAACCTGATCTTGATCTTGTTACCTCTCTCAGGTTAACGTTTATTAGACTTTAAAACATCAATCTTGATTATTTACTAAAATCTAACCTGATCTTGATCATGTTACCTCTCTCAGGTTAACATTTAGTAGACTTTTAAACATCAATCTTGGTTATTTACTAAAATCTAACCTGATCTTGATCATGTTACCTCTCTCAGGTTAACTTTTATTAGACTTTTAAACATCAATCTTGATTATTTACTAAAATCTAACATGATCTTGATCATGTTACCTCTCTCAGGTTAACGTTTATTAGACTTTTAAATATCAATCTTGGTTATTTACTAAAATCTCACCTGATCTTGATCATGTTACCTCTCTCAGGTTAACGTTTATTAGACGTTTAAACATCAATCTTGGTTATTTACTAAAATCTAACCTGATCTTGATCATGTTACCTCTCTCAGGTTAACATTTATTAGACTTTTAAACATCATTCTTGATTATTTACTAAAATCTAACCTGATCTTGATCATGTTACCTCTCTCAGGTTAACTTTTATTAGACTTTTAAACATCAATCTTGATTATTTACTAAAATCTAACCTGATCTTGATCTTGTTACCTCTCTCAGGTTAACGTTTATTAGACTTTTAAACATCAATCTTGGTTATTTACTAAAATCTAACCTGATCTTGATCATGTTACCTCTCTCAGGTTAACATTTATTAGACTTTTAAATATCAATCTTGGTTATTTACTAAAATCTAACCTGATCTTGATCTTGTTACCTCTCTCAGGTTAACGTTTATTAGACTTTTAAACATCAATCTTGGTTATATTCTAAAATCTAACCTGATCTTGATCTTGTTACCTCTCTCAGGTTAACTTTTATTAGACTTTTAAACATCAATCTTGGTTATTTACTAAAATCTAACCTGATCTTGATGTTACCTCTCTCAGGTTAACATTTATTAGACTTTTAAATATCAATCTTGGTTATTTACTAAAATCTAACCTGATCTTGATCTTGTTACCTCTCTCAGGTTAACGTTTATTAGACTTTTAAACATCAATCTTGGTTATTTACTAAAATCTAACCTGATCTTGATCATGTTACCTCTCTCAGGTTAACATTTATTAGACTTTTAAACATCAATCTTGATTATTTACTAAAATCTAACCTGATCTTGAGCTTGTTACCTCTCTCAGGTTAACGTTTATTAGACTTTTAAACATCAATCTTGGTTATTTACTAAAATATAACCTGATCTTGATCTTGTTACCTCTCTCAGGTTAACGTTTATTAGACTTTTAAACATCAATCTTGATTATTTACTAAAATCTAACCTGATCTTGAGCTTGTTACCTCTCTCAGGTTAACGTTTATTAGACTTTTAAACATCAATGTTGATTATTTACTAAAATCTAACCTGATCTTGAGCTTGTTACCTCTCTCAGGTTAACATTTATTAGACTTTTAAACATCAATCTTGGTTATATACTAAAATCTAACCTGATCTTGTTCATGTTACCTCTCTCAGGTTAACATTTATTAGACTTTTAAATATCAATCTTGGTTATTTACTAAAATCTAACCTGATCTTGATCTTGTTACCTCTCTCAGGTTAACGTTTATTAGACTTTTAAACATCAATCTTGGTTATTTACTAAAATCTAACCTGATCTTGATCATGTTACCTCTCTCAGGTTAACGTTTATTAGACTTTTAAACATCAATCTTGATTATTTACTAAAATCTAACCTGATCTTGATCTTGTTACCTCTCTCAGGTTAACGTTTATTAGACTTTTAAACATCAATCTTGGTTATTTACTAAAATCTAACCTAATCTTGATCTTGTTACCTCTCTCAGGTTAACTTTTATTAGACTTTTAAACATCAATCTTGATTATTTACTAAAATCTAACCTGATCTTGATCATGTTACCTCTCTCAGGTTAACTTTTATTAGACTTTTAAACATCAATCTTGATTATTTACTAAAATCTAACCTGATCTTGATCTTGTTACCTCTCTCAGGTTAACGTTTATTAGACTTTTAAACATCAATCTTGGTTATTTACTAAAATCTAACCTGATCTTGATCATGTTACCTCTCTCAGGTTAACGTTTATTAGACTTTTAAACATCAATCTTGGTTATTTACTAAAATCTAACCTGATCTTGATCATGTTACCTCTCTCAGGTTAACTTTTATTAGACTTTTAAACATCAATCTTGATTATTTACTAAAATCTAACCTGATCTTGATCTTGTTACCTCTCTCAGGTTAACGTTTATTAGACTTTTAAACATCAATCTTGGTTATTTACTAAAATCTAACCTGATCTTGATCATGTTACCTCTCTCAGGTTAACATTTATTAGACTTTTAAATATCAATCTTGGTTATTTACTAAAATCTAACCTGATCTTGATCTTGTTACCTCTCTCAGGTTAACGTTTATTAGACTTTTAAACATCAATCTTGGTTATATACTAAAATGTAACCTGATATTGATCATGTTACCTCTCTCAGGTTAACATTTATTAGACTTTTAAATATCAATCTTGGTTATTTACTAAAATCTAACCTGATCTTGATCTTGTTACCTCTCTCAGGTTAACGTTTATTAGACTTTTAAACATCAATCTTGGTTATATACTAAAATCTAACCTGATCTTGATCTTGTTACCTCTCTCAGGTTAACATTTATTAGACTTTTAAACATCAATCTTGGTTATATACTAAAATCTAACCTGATCTTGATCTTGTTACCTCTCTCAGGTTAACATTTATTAGACTTTTAAACATCATTCTTGGTTATATACTAAAATCTAACCTGATCTTGATCATGTTACCTCTCTCAGGTTAACATTTATTAGACTTTTAAACATCAATCTTGGGTATTTACTAAAATCTAACCTGATCTTGATCTTGTTACCTCTCTCAGGTTAACGTTTATTAGACTTTAAAACATCAATCTTGATTATTTACTAAAATCTAACCTGATCTTGATCATGTTACCTCTCTCAGGTTAACATTTAGTAGACTTTTAAACATCAATCTTGGTTATTTACTAAAATCTAACCTGATCTTGATCATGTTACCTCTCTCAGGTTAACTTTTATTAGACTTTTAAACATCAATCTTGATTATTTACTAAAATCTAACATGATCTTGATCATGTTACCTCTCTCAGGTTAACGTTTATTAGACTTTTAAATATCAATCTTGGTTATTTACTAAAATCTCACCTGATCTTGATCATGTTACCTCTCTCAGGTTAACGTTTATTAGACGTTTAAACATCAATCTTGGTTATTTACTAAAATCTAACCTGATCTTGATCATGTTACCTCTCTCAGGTTAACATTTATTAGACTTTTAAACATCATTCTTGATTATTTACTAAAATCTAACCTGATCTTGATCATGTTACCTCTCTCAGGTTAACTTTTATTAGACTTTTAAACATCAATCTTGATTATTTACTAAAATCTAACCTGATCTTGATCTTGTTACCTCTCTCAGGTTAACGTTTATTAGACTTTTAAACATCAATCTTGGTTATTTACTAAAATCTAACCTGATCTTGATCATGTTACCTCTCTCAGGTTAACATTTATTAGACTTTTAAATATCAATCTTGGTTATTTACTAAAATCTAACCTGATCTTGATCTTGTTACCTCTCTCAGGTTAACGTTTATTAGACTTTTAAACATCAATCTTGGTTATATTCTAAAATCTAACCTGATCTTGATCTTGTTACCTCTCTCAGGTTAACTTTTATTAGACTTTTAAACATCAATCTTGGTTATTTACTAAAATCTAACCTGATCTTGATGTTACCTCTCTCAGGTTAACATTTATTAGACTTTTAAATATCAATCTTGGTTATTTACTAAAATCTAACCTGATCTTGATCTTGTTACCTCTCTCAGGTTAACGTTTATTAGACTTTTAAACATCAATCTTGGTTATTTACTAAAATCTAACCTGATCTTGATCATGTTACCTCTCTCAGGTTAACATTTATTAGACTTTTAAACATCAATCTTGATTATTTACTAAAATCTAACCTGATCTTGAGCTTGTTACCTCTCTCAGGTTAACGTTTATTAGACTTTTAAACATCAATCTTGGTTATTTACTAAAATATAACCTGATCTTGATCTTGTTACCTCTCTCAGGTTAACGTTTATTAGACTTTTAAACATCAATCTTGATTATTTACTAAAATCTAACCTGATCTTGAGCTTGTTACCTCTCTCAGGTTAACGTTTATTAGACTTTTAAACATCAATGTTGATTATTTACTAAAATCTAACCTGATCTTGAGCTTGTTACCTCTCTCAGGTTAACATTTATTAGACTTTTAAACATCAATCTTGGTTATATACTAAAATCTAACCTGATCTTGTTCATGTTACCTCTCTCAGGTTAACATTTATTAGACTTTTAAATATCAATCTTGGTTATTTACTAAAATCTAACCTGATCTTGATCTTGTTACCTCTCTCAGGTTAACGTTTATTAGACTTTTAAACATCAATCTTGGTTATTTACTAAAATCTAACCTGATCTTGATCATGTTACCTCTCTCAGGTTAACGTTTATTAGACTTTTAAACATCAATCTTGATTATTTACTAAAATCTAACCTGATCTTGATCTTGTTACCTCTCTCAGGTTAACGTTTATTAGACTTTTAAACATCAATCTTGGTTATTTACTAAAATCTAACCTGATCTTGATCATGTTACCTCTCTCAGGTTAACATTTATTAGACTTTTAAATATCAATCTTGGTTATTTACTAAAATCTAACCTGATCTTGATCTTGTTACCTCTCTCAGGTTAACGTTTATTAGACTTTTAAACATCAATCTTGGTTATATACTAAAATGTAACCTGATATTGATCATGTTACCTCTCTCAGGTTAACATTTATTAGACTTTTAAATATCAATCTTGGTTATTTACTAAAATCTAACCTGATCTTGATCTTGTTACCTCTCTCAGGTTAACGTTTATTAGACTTTTAAACATCAATCTTGGTTATATACTAAAATCTAACCTGATCTTGATCTTGTTACCTCTCTCAGGTTAACATTTATTAGACTTTTAAACATCAATCTTGGTTATATACTAAAATCTAACCTGATCTTGATCTTGTTACCTCTCTCAGGTTAACATTTATTAGACTTTTAAACATCATTCTTGGTTATATACTAAAATCTAACCTGATCTTGATCATGTTACCTCTCTCAGGTTAACATTTATTAGACTTTTAAACATCAATCTTGGGTATTTACTAAAATCTAACCTGATCTTGATCTTGTTACCTCTCTCAGGTTAACGTTTATTAGACTTTAAAACATCAATCTTGATTATTTACTAAAATCTAACCTGATCTTGATCATGTTACCTCTCTCAGGTTAACATTTAGTAGACTTTTAAACATCAATCTTGGTTATTTACTAAAATCTAACCTGATCTTGATCATGTTACCTCTCTCAGGTTAACTTTTATTAGACTTTTAAACATCAATCTTGATTATTTACTAAAATCTAACATGATCTTGATCATGTTACCTCTCTCAGGTTAACGTTTATTAGACTTTTAAATATCAATCTTGGTTATTTACTAAAATCTCACCTGATCTTGATCATGTTACCTCTCTCAGGTTAACGTTTATTAGACGTTTAAACATCAATCTTGGTTATTTACTAAAATCTAACCTGATCTTGATCATGTTACCTCTCTCAGGTTAACATTTATTAGACTTTTAAA
This sequence comes from Myxine glutinosa, assembly GCF_964187855.1. NCBI lineage: Eukaryota > Metazoa > Chordata > Myxini > Myxiniformes > Myxinidae > Myxine > Myxine glutinosa. Next base: position 106,993,182 of record NC_136265.1, on the reverse strand, counting down.
CATCATTCTTGATTATTTACTAAAATCTAACCTGATCTTGATCATGTTACCTCTCTCAGGTTAACTTTTATTAGACTTTTAAACATCAATCTTGATTATTTACTAAAATCTAACCTGATCTTGATCTTGTTACCTCTCTCAGGTTAACGTTTATTAGACTTTTAAACATCAATCTTGGTTATTTACTAAAATCTAACCTGATCTTGATCATGTTACCTCTCTCAGGTTAACATTTATTAGACTTTTAAATATCAATCTTGGTTATTTACTAAAATCTAACCTGATCTTGATCTTGTTACCTCTCTCAGGTTAACGTTTATTAGACTTTTAAACATCAATCTTGGTTATATTCTAAAATCTAACCTGATCTTGATCTTGTTACCTCTCTCAGGTTAACTTTTATTAGACTTTTAAACATCAATCTTGGTTATTTACTAAAATCTAACCTGATCTTGATGTTACCTCTCTCAGGTTAACATTTATTAGACTTTTAAATATCAATCTTGGTTATTTACTAAAATCTAACCTGATCTTGATCTTGTTACCTCTCTCAGGTTAACGTTTATTAGACTTTTAAACATCAATCTTGGTTATTTACTAAAATCTAACCTGATCTTGATCATGTTACCTCTCTCAGGTTAACATTTATTAGACTTTTAAACATCAATCTTGATTATTTACTAAAATCTAACCTGATCTTGAGCTTGTTACCTCTCTCAGGTTAACGTTTATTAGACTTTTAAACATCAATCTTGGTTATTTACTAAAATATAACCTGATCTTGATCTTGTTACCTCTCTCAGGTTAACGTTTATTAGACTTTTAAACATCAATCTTGATTATTTACTAAAATCTAACCTGATCTTGAGCTTGTTACCTCTCTCAGGTTAACGTTTATTAGACTTTTAAACATCAATGTTGATTATTTACTAAAATCTAACCTGATCTTGAGCTTGTTACCTCTCTCAGGTTAACATTTATTAGACTTTTAAACATCAATCTTGGTTATATACTAAAATCTAACCTGATCTTGTTCATGTTACCTCTCTCAGGTTAACATTTATTAGACTTTTAAATATCAATCTTGGTTATTTACTAAAATCTAACCTGATCTTGATCTTGTTACCTCTCTCAGGTTAACGTTTATTAGACTTTTAAACATCAATCTTGGTTATTTACTAAAATCTAACCTGATCTTGATCATGTTACCTCTCTCAGGTTAACGTTTATTAGACTTTTAAACATCAATCTTGATTATTTACTAAAATCTAACCTGATCTTGATCTTGTTACCTCTCTCAGGTTAACGTTTATTAGACTTTTAAACATCAATCTTGGTTATTTACTAAAATCTAACCTAATCTTGATCTTGTTACCTCTCTCAGGTTAACTTTTATTAGACTTTTAAACATCAATCTTGATTATTTACTAAAATCTAACCTGATCTTGATCATGTTACCTCTCTCAGGTTAACTTTTATTAGACTTTTAAACATCAATCTTGATTATTTACTAAAATCTAACCTGATCTTGATCTTGTTACCTCTCTCAGGTTAACGTTTATTAGACTTTTAAACATCAATCTTGGTTATTTACTAAAATCTAACCTGATCTTGATCATGTTACCTCTCTCAGGTTAACGTTTATTAGACTTTTAAACATCAATCTTGGTTATTTACTAAAATCTAACCTGATCTTGATCATGTTACCTCTCTCAGGTTAACTTTTATTAGACTTTTAAACATCAATCTTGATTATTTACTAAAATCTAACCTGATCTTGATCTTGTTACCTCTCTCAGGTTAACGTTTATTAGACTTTTAAACATCAATCTTGGTTATTTACTAAAATCTAACCTGATCTTGATCATGTTACCTCTCTCAGGTTAACATTTATTAGACTTTTAAATATCAATCTTGGTTATTTACTAAAATCTAACCTGATCTTGATCTTGTTACCTCTCTCAGGTTAACGTTTATTAGACTTTTAAACATCAATCTTGGTTATATACTAAAATGTAACCTGATATTGATCATGTTACCTCTCTCAGGTTAACATTTATTAGACTTTTAAATATCAATCTTGGTTATTTACTAAAATCTAACCTGATCTTGATCTTGTTACCTCTCTCAGGTTAACGTTTATTAGACTTTTAAACATCAATCTTGGTTATATACTAAAATCTAACCTGATCTTGATCTTGTTACCTCTCTCAGGTTAACATTTATTAGACTTTTAAACATCAATCTTGGTTATATACTAAAATCTAACCTGATCTTGATCTTGTTACCTCTCTCAGGTTAACATTTATTAGACTTTTAAACATCATTCTTGGTTATATACTAAAATCTAACCTGATCTTGATCATGTTACCTCTCTCAGGTTAACATTTATTAGACTTTTAAACATCAATCTTGGGTATTTACTAAAATCTAACCTGATCTTGATCTTGTTACCTCTCTCAGGTTAACGTTTATTAGACTTTAAAACATCAATCTTGATTATTTACTAAAATCTAACCTGATCTTGATCATGTTACCTCTCTCAGGTTAACATTTAGTAGACTTTTAAACATCAATCTTGGTTATTTACTAAAATCTAACCTGATCTTGATCATGTTACCTCTCTCAGGTTAACTTTTATTAGACTTTTAAACATCAATCTTGATTATTTACTAAAATCTAACATGATCTTGATCATGTTACCTCTCTCAGGTTAACGTTTATTAGACTTTTAAATATCAATCTTGGTTATTTACTAAAATCTCACCTGATCTTGATCATGTTACCTCTCTCAGGTTAACGTTTATTAGACGTTTAAACATCAATCTTGGTTATTTACTAAAATCTAACCTGATCTTGATCATGTTACCTCTCTCAGGTTAACATTTATTAGACTTTTAAACATCATTCTTGATTATTTACTAAAATCTAACCTGATCTTGATCATGTTACCTCTCTCAGGTTAACTTTTATTAGACTTTTAAACATCAATCTTGATTATTTACTAAAATCTAACCTGATCTTGATCTTGTTACCTCTCTCAGGTTAACGTTTATTAGACTTTTAAACATCAATCTTGGTTATTTACTAAAATCTAACCTGATCTTGATCATGTTACCTCTCTCAGGTTAACATTTATTAGACTTTTAAATATCAATCTTGGTTATTTACTAAAATCTAACCTGATCTTGATCTTGTTACCTCTCTCAGGTTAACGTTTATTAGACTTTTAAACATCAATCTTGGTTATATTCTAAAATCTAACCTGATCTTGATCTTGTTACCTCTCTCAGGTTAACTTTTATTAGACTTTTAAACATCAATCTTGGTTATTTACTAAAATCTAACCTGATCTTGATGTTACCTCTCTCAGGTTAACATTTATTAGACTTTTAAATATCAATCTTGGTTATTTACTAAAATCTAACCTGATCTTGATCTTGTTACCTCTCTCAGGTTAACGTTTATTAGACTTTTAAACATCAATCTTGGTTATTTACTAAAATCTAACCTGATCTTGATCATGTTACCTCTCTCAGGTTAACATTTATTAGACTTTTAAACATCAATCTTGATTATTTACTAAAATCTAACCTGATCTTGAGCTTGTTACCTCTCTCAGGTTAACGTTTATTAGACTTTTAAACATCAATCTTGGTTATTTACTAAAATATAACCTGATCTTGATCTTGTTACCTCTCTCAGGTTAACGTTTATTAGACTTTTAAACATCAATCTTGATTATTTACTAAAATCTAACCTGATCTTGAGCTTGTTACCTCTCTCAGGTTAACGTTTATTAGACTTTTAAACATCAATGTTGATTATTTACTAAAATCTAACCTGATCTTGAGCTTGTTACCTCTCTCAGGTTAACATTTATTAGACTTTTAAACATCAATCTTGGTTATATACTAAAATCTAACCTGATCTTGTTCATGTTACCTCTCTCAGGTTAACATTTATTAGACTTTTAAATATCAATCTTGGTTATTTACTAAAATCTAACCTGATCTTGATCTTGTTACCTCTCTCAGGTTAACGTTTATTAGACTTTTAAACATCAATCTTGGTTATTTACTAAAATCTAACCTGATCTTGATCATGTTACCTCTCTCAGGTTAACGTTTATTAGACTTTTAAACATCAATCTTGATTATTTACTAAAATCTAACCTGATCTTGATCTTGTTACCTCTCTCAGGTTAACGTTTATTAGACTTTTAAACATCAATCTTGGTTATTTACTAAAATCTAACCTAATCTTGATCTTGTTACCTCTCTCAGGTTAACTTTTATTAGACTTTTAAACATCAATCTTGATTATTTACTAAAATCTAACCTGATCTTGATCATGTTACCTCTCTCAGGTTAACTTTTATTAGACTTTTAAACATCAATCTTGATTATTTACTAAAATCTAACCTGATCTTGATCTTGTTACCTCTCTCAGGTTAACGTTTATTAGACTTTTAAACATCAATCTTGGTTATTTACTAAAATCTAACCTGATCTTGATCATGTTACCTCTCTCAGGTTAACGTTTATTAGACTTTTAAACATCAATCTTGGTTATTTACTAAAATCTAACCTGATCTTGATCATGTTACCTCTCTCAGGTTAACGTTTATTAGACTTTTAAACATCAATCTTGGTTATTTTCTAAAATCTAACCTGATCTTGATCTTGTTACCTCTCTCAGGTTAACGTTTATTAGACTTTTAAACATCAATCTTGGTTATTTACTAAAATCTAACCTGATCTTGATCATGTTACCTCTCTCAGGTTAAATTTATTAGACTTTTAAACATCAATCTTGATTATTTACTAAAATCTAACCTGATCTTAATCATGTTACCTCTCTCAGGTTAACGTTTATTAGACTTTTAAACATCAATCTTGGTTATTTACTAAAATCTAACCTGATCTTGATCATGTTACCTGAGTCAGGTTAACATTTATTAGACCTTTAAACATCAATCTTGGTTATTTACTAAAATCTCACCTGATCTTGATCATGTTACCTGAGTCAGGTTAACATTTATTAGACTTTTAAACATCAATCTTGGTTATTTACTAAAATCTCACCTGATCTTGATCATGTTACCTCTCTCAGGTTAACGTTTATTAGACTTTTAAACATCAATCTTGGTTATTTACTAAAATCTAACCTGATCTTGATCTTGTTACCTCTCTCAGGTTAACATTTATTAGACTTTTAAACATCATTCTTGATTATTTACTAAAATCTAACCTGATCTTGATCTTGTTACCTCTCTCAGGTTAACGTTTATTAGACTTTTAAACATCAATCTTGGTTATTTACTAAAATCTAACCTAATCTTGATCTTGTTACCTCTCTCAGGTTAACTTTTATTAGACTTTTAAACATCAATCTTGATTATTTAGTAAAATCTAACCTGATCTTGATCATGTTACCTCTCTCAGGTTAACTTTTATTAGACTTTTAAACATCAATCTTGATTATTTACTAAAATCTAACCTGATCTTGATCTTGTTACCTCTCTCAGGTTAACGTTTATTAGACTTTTAAACATCAATCTTGGTTATTTACTAAAATCTAACCTAATCTTGATCATGTTACCTCTCTCAGGTTAACATTTATTAGAATTTTAAACATCAATCTTGGTTATTTACTAAAATCTAACCTGATCTTGATCATGTTACCTCTCTCAGGTTAACATTTATTAGACTTTTAAATATCAATCTTGGTTATTTACTAAAATCTAACCTGATCTTGATCTTGTTACCTCTCTCAGGTTAACGTTTATTAGACTTTTAAACATCAATCTTGGTTATTTACTAAAATCTAACCTGATCTTGATCATGTTACCTCTCTCAGGTTAACATTTATTAGACTTTTAAACATCAATCTTGGTTATTTACTAAAATCTAACCTGATCTTGATCATGTTACCTCTCTCAGGTTAACATTTATTAGACTTTTAAACATCAATCTTGGTTATTTACTAAAATCTAACCTGATCTTGATCATGTTACCTCTCTCAGGTTAACATTTATTAGACTTTTAAACATCAATCTTGGTTATTTACTAAAATCTAACCTGATCTTGATCATGTTACCTCTCTCAGGTTAACATTTATTAGACTTTTAAACATCAATCTTGATTATTTACTAAAATCTAACCTGATCTTGATCATGTTACCTCTCTCAGGTTAACTTTTATTAGACTTTTAAACATCAATCTTGATTATTTACTAAAATCTAACCTGATCTTGATCTTGTTACCTCTCTCAGGTTAACGTTTATTAGACTTTTAAACATCAATCTTGGTTATTTACTAAAATCTAACCTAATCTTGATCATGTTACCTCTCTCAGGTTAACATTTATTAGAATTTTAAACATCAATCTTGGTTATTTACTAAAATCTAACCTGATCTTGATCATGTTACCTCTCTCAGGTTAACATTTATTAGACTTTTAAACATCAATCTTGGTTATTTACTAAAATCTAACCTGATCTTGATCATGTTACCTCTCTCAGGTTAACATTTATTAGACTTTTAAATATCAATCTTGGTTATTTACTAAAATCTAACCTGATCTTGATCTTGTTACCTCTCTCAGGTTAACGTTTATTAGACTTTTAAACATCAATCTTGGTTATATACTAAAATGTAACCTGATATTGATCATGTTACCTCTCTCAGGTTAACATTTATTAGACTTTTAAATATCAATCTTGGTTATTTACTAAAATCTAACCTGATCTTGATCTTGTTACCTCTCTCAGGTTAACGTTTATTAGACTTTTAAACATCAATCTTGGTTATATACTAAAATCTAACCTGATCTTGATCTTGTTACCTCTCTCAGGTTAACGTTTATTAGACTTTTAAACATCAATCTTGGTTATTTACTAAAATCTAACCTAATCTTGATCATGTTACCTCTCTCAGGTTAACATTTATTAGAATTTTAAACATCAATCTTGGTTATTTACTAAAATCTAACCTGATCTTGATCATGTTACCTCTCTCAGGTTAACATTTATTAGACTTTTAAACATCAATCTTGGTTATTTACTAAAATCTAACCTGATCTTGATCATGTTACCTCTCTCAGGTTAACATTTATTAGACTTTTAAATATCAATCTTGGTTATTTACTAAAATCTAACCTGATCTTGATCTTGTTACCTCTCTCAGGTTAACGTTTATTAGACTTTTAAACATCAATCTTGGTTATATACTAAAATGTAACCTGATATTGATCATGTTACCTCTCTCAGGTTAACATTTATTAGACTTTTAAATATCAATCTTGGTTATTTACTAAAATCTAACCTGATCTTGATCTTGTTACCTCTCTCAGGTTAACGTTTATTAGACTTTTAAACATCAATCTTGGTTATATACTAAAATCTAACCTGATCTTGATCTTGTTACCTCTCTCAGGTTAACATTTATTAGACTTTTAAACATCAATCTTGGTTATATACTAAAATCTAACCTGATCTTGATCTTGTTACCTCTCTCAGGTTAACATTTATTAGACTTTTAAACATCATTCTTGGTTATATACTAAAATCTAACCTGATCTTGATCATGTTACCTCTCTCAGGTTAACATTTATTAGACTTTTAAACATCAATCTTGGGTATTTACTAAAATCTAACCTGATCTTGATCTTGTTACCTCTCTCAGGTTAACGTTTATTAGACTTTAAAACATCAATCTTGATTATTTACTAAAATCTAACCTGATCTTGATCATGTTACCTCTCTCAGGTTAACATTTAGTAGACTTTTAAACATCAATCTTGGTTATTTACTAAAATCTAACCTGATCTTGATCATGTTACCTCTCTCAGGTTAACTTTTATTAGACTTTTAAACATCAATCTTGATTATTTACTAAAATCTAACATGATCTTGATCATGTTACCTCTCTCAGGTTAACGTTTATTAGACTTTTAAATATCAATCTTGGTTATTTACTAAAATCTCACCTGATCTTGATCATGTTACCTCTCTCAGGTTAACGTTTATTAGACTTTTAAACATCAATCTTGGTTATTTACTAAAATCTAACCTGATCTTGATCATGTTACCTCTCTCAGGTTAACATTTATTAGACTTTTAAACATCATTCTTGATTATTTACTAAAATCTAACCTGATCTTGATCATGTTACCTCTCTCAGGTTAACTTTTATTAGACTTTTAAACATCAATCTTGATTATTTACTAAAATCTAACCTGATCTTGATCTTGTTACCTCTCTCAGGTTAACATTTATTAGACTTTTAAACATCAATCTTGGTTATTTACTAAAATCTAACCTGATCTTGATCATGTTACCTCTCTCAGGTTAACGTTTATTAGACTTTTAAACATCAATCTTGGTTATTTACTAAAATCTAACCTGATCTTGATCATGTTACCTCTCTCAGGTTAACATTTATTAGACTTTTAAATATCAATCTTGGTTATTTACTAAAATCTAACCTGATCTTGATCTTGTTACCTCTCTCAGGTTAACGTTTATTAGACTTTTAAACATCAATCTTGGTTATATTCTAAAATCTAACCTGATCTTGATCTTGTTACCTCTCTCAGGTTAAAATTTATTAGACTTTTAAACATCAATCTTGGTTATTTACTAAAATCTAACCTGATCTTGATCTTGTTACCTCTCTCAGGTCAACTTTTATTAGACTTTTAAACATCAATCTTGGTTATTTACTAAAATCTAACCTGATCTTGATGTTACCTCTCTCAGGTTAACATTTATTAGACTTTTAAATATCAATCTTGGTTATTTACTAAAATCTAACCTGATCTTGATCTTGTTACCTCTCTCAGGTTAACGTTTATTAGACTTTTAAACATCAATCTTGGTTATATACTAAAATCTAACCTGATCTTGATCTTGTTACCTCTCTCAGGTTAACATTTATTAGACTTTTAAACATCAATCTTGGTTATATACTAAAATCTAACCTGATCTTGATCTTGTTACCTCTCTCAGGTTAACATTTATTAGACTTTTAAACATCAATCTTGGTTATATACTAAAATCTAACCTGATCTTGATCATGTTACCTCTCTCAGGTTAACATTTATTAGACTTTTAAACATCAATCTTGGGTATTTACTAAAATCTAACCTGATCTTGATCTTGTTACCTCTCTCAGGTTAACGTTTATTAGACTTTTAAACATCAATCTTGATTATTTACTAAAATCTAACCTGATCTTGATCATGTTACCTCTCTCAGGTTAACATTTAGTAGACTTTTAAACATCAATCTTGGTTATTTACTAAAATCTAACCTGATCTTGATCATGTTACCTCTCTCAGGTTAACTTTTATTAGACTTTTAAACATCAATCTTGATTATTTACTAAAATCTAACATGATCTTGATCATGTTACCTCTCTCAGGTTAACGTTTATTAGACTTTTAAATATCAATCTTGGTTATTTACTAAAATCTAACCTGATCTTGATCATGTTACCTCTCTCAGGTTATCATTTATTAGACTTTTAAACATCAATCTTGGTTATTGACTAAAATCTCACCTGATCTTGATCATGTTACCTCTCTCAGGTTAACGTTTATTAGACTTTTAAACATCAATCTTGGTTATTTACTAAAATCTAACCTGATCTTGATCATGTTACCTCTCTCAGGTTAACATTTATTAGACTTTTAAACATCATTCTTGATTATTTACTAAAATCTAACCTGATCTTGATCATGTTACCTCTCTCAGGTTAACTTTTATTAGACTTTTAAACATCAATCTTGATTATTTACTAAAATCTAACCTGATCTTGATCTTGTTACCTCTCTCAGGTTAACGTTTATTAGACTTTTAAACATCAATCTTGGTTATTTACTAAAATCTAACCTGATCTTGATCATGTTACCTCTCTCAGGTTAACATTTATTAGACTTTTAAATATCAATCTTGGTTATTTACTAAAATCTAACCTGATCTTGATCTTGTTACCTCTCTCAGGTTAACGTTTATTAGACTTTTAAACATCAATCTTGGTTATATACTAAAATGTAACCTGATATTGATCATGTTACCTCTCTCAGGTTAACATTTATTAGACTTTTAAATATCAATCTTGGTTATTTACTAAAATCTAACCTGATCTTGATCTTGTTACCTCTCTCAGGTTAACGTTTATTAGACTTTTAAACATCAATCTTGGTTATATACTAAAATCTAACCTGATCTTGATCTTGTTACCTCTCTCAGGTTAACATTTATTAGACTTTTAAACATCAATCTTGGTTATATACTAAAATCTAACCTGATCTTGATCTTGTTACCTCTCTCAGGTTAACATTTATTAGACTTTTAAACATCATTCTTGGTTATATACTAAAATCTAACCTGATCTTGATCATGTTACCTCTCTCAGGTTAACATTTATTAGACTTTTAAACATCAATCTTGGGTATTTACTAAAATCTAACCTGATCTTGATCTTGTTACCTCTCTCAGGTTAACGTTTATTAGACTTTAAAACATCAATCTTGATTATTTACTAAAATCTAACCTGATCTTGATCATGTTACCTCTCTCAGGTTAACATTTAGTAGACTTTTAAACATCAATCTTGGTTATTTACTAAAATCTAACCTGATCTTGATCATGTTACCTCTCTCAGGTTAACTTTTATTAGACTTTTAAACATCAATCTTGATTATTTACTAAAATCTAACATGATCTTGATCATGTTACCTCTCTCAGGTTAACGTTTATTAGACTTTTAAATATCAATCTTGGTTATTTACTAAAATCTCACCTGATCTTGATCATGTTACCTCTCTCAGGTTAACGTTTATTAGACGTTTAAACATCAATCTTGGTTATTTACTAAAATCTAACCTGATCTTGATCATGTTACCTCTCTCAGGTTAACATTTATTAGACTTTTAAACATCATTCTTGATTATTTACTAAAATCTAACCTGATCTTGATCATGTTACCTCTCTCAGGTTAACTTTTATTAGACTTTTAAACATCAATCTTGATTATTTACTAAAATCTAACCTGATCTTGATCTTGTTACCTCTCTCAGGTTAACGTTTATTAGACTTTTAAACATCAATCTTGGTTATTTACTAAAATCTAACCTGATCTTGATCATGTTACCTCTCTCAGGTTAACATTTATTAGACTTTTAAATATCAATCTTGGTTATTTACTAAAATCTAACCTGATCTTGATCTTGTTACCTCTCTCAGGTTAACGTTTATTAGACTTTTAAACATCAATCTTGGTTATATTCTAAAATCTAACCTGATCTTGATCTTGTTACCTCTCTCAGGTTAACTTTTATTAGACTTTTAAACATCAATCTTGGTTATTTACTAAAATCTAACCTGATCTTGATGTTACCTCTCTCAGGTTAACATTTATTAGACTTTTAAATATCAATCTTGGTTATTTACTAAAATCTAACCTGATCTTGATCTTGTTACCTCTCTCAGGTTAACGTTTATTAGACTTTTAAACATCAATCTTGGTTATTTACTAAAATCTAACCTGATCTTGATCATGTTACCTCTCTCAGGTTAACATTTATTAGACTTTTAAACATCAATCTTGATTATTTACTAAAATCTAACCTGATCTTGAGCTTGTTACCTCTCTCAGGTTAACGTTTATTAGACTTTTAAACATCAATCTTGGTTATTTACTAAAATATAACCTGATCTTGATCTTGTTACCTCTCTCAGGTTAACGTTTATTAGACTTTTAAACATCAATCTTGATTATTTACTAAAATCTAACCTGATCTTGAGCTTGTTACCTCTCTCAGGTTAACGTTTATTAGACTTTTAAACATCAATGTTGATTATTTACTAAAATCTAACCTGATCTTGAGCTTGTTACCTCTCTCAGGTTAACATTTATTAGACTTTTAAACATCAATCTTGGTTATATACTAAAATCTAACCTGATCTTGTTCATGTTACCTCTCTCAGGTTAACATTTATTAGACTTTTAAATATCAATCTTGGTTATTTACTAAAATCTAACCTGATCTTGATCTTGTTACCTCTCTCAGGTTAACGTTTATTAGACTTTTAAACATCAATCTTGGTTATTTACTAAAATCTAACCTGATCTTGATCATGTTACCTCTCTCAGGTTAACGTTTATTAGACTTTTAAACATCAATCTTGATTATTTACTAAAATCTAACCTGATCTTGATCTTGTTACCTCTCTCAGGTTAACGTTTATTAGACTTTTAAACATCAATCTTGGTTATTTACTAAAATCTAACCTAATCTTGATCTTGTTACCTCTCTCAGGTTAACTTTTATTAGACTTTTAAACATCAATCTTGATTATTTACTAAAATCTAACCTGATCTTGATCATGTTACCTCTCTCAGGTTAACTTTTATTAGACTTTTAAACATCAATCTTGATTATTTACTAAAATCTAACCTGATCTTGATCTTGTTACCTCTCTCAGGTTAACGTTTATTAGACTTTTAAACATCAATCTTGGTTATTTACTAAAATCTAACCTGATCTTGATCATGTTACCTCTCTCAGGTTAACGTTTATTAGACTTTTAAACATCAATCTTGGTTATTTACTAAAATCTAACCTGATCTTGATCATGTTACCTCTCTCAGGTTAACGTTTATTAGACTTTTAAACATCAATCTTGGTTATTTTCTAAAATCTAACCTGATCTTGATCTTGTTACCTCTCTCAGGTTAACGTTTATTAGACTTTTAAACATCAATCTTGGTTATTTACTAAAATCTAACCTGATCTTGATCATGTTACCTCTCTCAGGTTAAATTTATTAGACTTTTAAACATCAATCTTGATTATTTACTAAAATCTAACCTGATCTTAATCATGTTACCTCTCTCAGGTTAACGTTTATTAGACTTTTAAACATCAATCTTGGTTATTTACTAAAATCTAACCTGATCTTGATCATGTTACCTGAGTCAGGTTAACATTTATTAGACCTTTAAACATCAATCTTGGTTATTTACTAAAATCTCACCTGATCTTGATCATGTTACCTGAGTCAGGTTAACATTTATTAGACTTTTAAACATCAATCTTGGTTATTTACTAAAATCTCACCTGATCTTGATCATGTTACCTCTCTCAGGTTAACGTTTATTAGACTTTTAAACATCAATCTTGGTTATTTACTAAAATCTAACCTGATCTTGATCTTGTTACCTCTCTCAGGTTAACATTTATTAGACTTTTAAACATCATTCTTGATTATTTACTAAAATCTAACCTGATCTTGATCTTGTTACCTCTCTCAGGTTAACGTTTATTAGACTTTTAAACATCAATCTTGGTTATTTACTAAAATCTAACCTAATCTTGATCTTGTTACCTCTCTCAGGTTAACTTTTATTAGACTTTTAAACATCAATCTTGATTATTTAGTAAAATCTAACCTGATCTTGATCATGTTACCTCTCTCAGGTTAACTTTTATTAGACTTTTAAACATCAATCTTGATTATTTACTAAAATCTAACCTGATCTTGATCTTGTTACCTCTCTCAGGTTAACGTTTATTAGACTTTTAAACATCAATCTTGGTTATTTACTAAAATCTAACCTAATCTTGATCATGTTACCTCTCTCAGGTTAACATTTATTAGAATTTTAAACATCAATCTTGGTTATTTACTAAAATCTAACCTGATCTTGATCATGTTACCTCTCTCAGGTTAACATTTATTAGACTTTTAAATATCAATCTTGGTTATTTACTAAAATCTAACCTGATCTTGATCTTGTTACCTCTCTCAGGTTAACGTTTATTAGACTTTTAAACATCAATCTTGGTTATTTACTAAAATCTAACCTGATCTTGATCATGTTACCTCTCTCAGGTTAACATTTATTAGACTTTTAAACATCAATCTTGGTTATTTACTAAAATCTAACCTGATCTTGATCATGTTACCTCTCTCAGGTTAACATTTATTAGACTTTTAAACATCAATCTTGGTTATTTACTAAAATCTAACCTGATCTTGATCATGTTACCTCTCTCAGGTTAACATTTATTAGACTTTTAAACATCAATCTTGGTTATTTACTAAAATCTAACCTGATCTTGATCATGTTACCTCTCTCAGGTTAACATTTATTAGACTTTTAAACATCAATCTTGATTATTTACTAAAATCTAACCTGATCTTGATCATGTTACCTCTCTCAGGTTAACTTTTATTAGACTTTTAAACATCAATCTTGATTATTTACTAAAATCTAACCTGATCTTGATCTTGTTACCTCTCTCAGGTTAACGTTTATTAGACTTTTAAACATCAATCTTGGTTATTTACTAAAATCTAACCTAATCTTGATCATGTTACCTCTCTCAGGTTAACATTTATTAGAATTTTAAACATCAATCTTGGTTATTTACTAAAATCTAACCTGATCTTGATCATGTTACCTCTCTCAGGTTAACATTTATTAGACTTTTAAACATCAATCTTGGTTATTTACTAAAATCTAACCTGATCTTGATCATGTTACCTCTCTCAGGTTAACATTTATTAGACTTTTAAATATCAATCTTGGTTATTTACTAAAATCTAACCTGATCTTGATCTTGTTACCTCTCTCAGGTTAACGTTTATTAGACTTTTAAACATCAATCTTGGTTATTTACTAAAATCTAACCTAATCTTGATCATGTTACCTCTCTCAGGTTAACATTTATTAGAATTTTAAACATCAATCTTGGTTATTTACTAAAATCTAACCTGATCTTGATCATGTTACCTCTCTCAGGTTAACATTTATTAGACTTTTAAACATCAATCTTGGTTATTTACTAAAATCTAACCTGATCTTGATCATGTTACCTCTCTCAGGTTAACGTTTATTAGACTTTTAAACATCAATCTTGGTTATTTACTAAAATCTAACCTGATCTTGATCATGTTACCTCTCTCAGGTTAACATTTATTAGACTTTTAAATATCAATCTTGGTTATTTACTAAAATCTAACCTGATCTTGATCATGTTACCTCTCTCAGGTTAACGTTTATTAGACTTTTAAACATCAATCTTGGTTATTTACTAAAATCTAACCTGATCTTGATCATGTTGCCTCTCTCAGGTTAACGTTTATTAGACTTTTAAACATCAATCTTGGTTATTTACTAAAATCTAACCTGATCTTGATCCTGTTACCTCTCTCAGGTTAACGTTTATTAGACTTTTAAACATCAATCTTGGTTATTTACTAAAATCTAACCTGATCTTGATCATGTTACCTCTCTCAGGTTAACGTTTATTAGACTTTTAAACATCAATCTTGGTTATTTACTAAAATCTAACCTGATCTTGAACTTGTTACCTCTCTCAGGTTAACATTTATTCGACTTTTAAACATCATTCTTGATTATTTACTAAAATCTAACCTGATCTTGAACTTGTTACCTCTCTCAGGTTAACGTTTATTAGACTTTTAAACATCAATCTTGGTTATTTACTAAAATCTAACCTGATCTTGATCATGTTACCTCTCTCAGGTTAACGTTTATTAGACTTTTAAACATCAATCTTGGTTATTTACTAAAATCTAACCTGATCTTGATCATGTTACCTCTCTCAGGTTAACGTTTATTAGACTTTTAAACATCAATCTTGGTTATTTACTAAAATCTAACCTGATCTTGATCTTGTTACCTCTCTCAGGTTAACTTTTATTAGACTTTTAAACATCAATCTTGGTTATTTACTAAAATCTAACCTGATCTTGATCCTGTTACCTCTCTCAGGTTAACGTTTATTAGACTTTTAAACATCAATCTTGATTATTTACTAAAATCTAACCTGATCTTGATCATGTTACCTCTCTCAGGTTAACATTTATTAGACTTTTAAACATCAATCTTGATTATTTACTAAAATCTAACCTGATCTTGATCATGTTACCTCTCTCAGGTTAACATTTATTAGACTTTTAAACATCAATCTTGGTTATTTACTAAAATCTAACCTGATCTTGATCATGTTACCTCTCTCAGGTTAACATTTATTAGACTTTTAAACATCATTCTTGGTTATTTACTAAAATCTAACCTGATCTTGATCATGTTACCTCTCTCAGGTTAACTTTTATTGGACTTTTAAACATCATTCTTGATTATTTACTAAAATCTAACCTGATCTTGATCATGTTACCTCTCTCAGGTTAATGTTTATTAGACTTTTAAACATCAATCTTAGTTATTTACTAAAATCTAACCTGATCTTGATCATGTTACCTCTCTCAGGTTAACGTTTATTAGACTTTTAAACATCAATCTTAGTTATTTACTAAAATCTAACCTGATCTTGATCATGTGATTCAGGTTGTTTATATTTTCCTGCCCTTGTGATTGGGGATTCATCCGGCAGGACCTCAAGGCTACAAGAAACTCCTTTGAGAGAAACGTCAGGAGAGATCATTCATCTATGAGGATGCTTTTGTTACCTTCGAGTGAAAAACAAACGCAAGAAAGACCTCAAAGGAGGCCAAAGGAAGCTATCAAATAGCAAAACATCATACAGCACTCAATATCCCGATGGAGTAAAATCCAAACAAAAAACGACGAGGATTTTCAGTGAAGTCCAAGCTGGCCTCCAAAGCCAATGACTGGGCATCCTCCATCGTGCGAAGTACTTCCTTGGCACACCTGAGCTCCTCACCACATACAAGGCTTTCATCCGCAGCTCATTGGAGTACTGCTCTCCCCTCTGGGCTGGTGCTCCTGCCTCACACCTAGCTCGTCTTCAAGCTGTTGAAACCAAAGCGTTCAGAATCATTGGAATCTCCCGCGATGAAGCTAACTCCAAGGGCCTCTCACTCACTCACCGCAGGCAGGTTGGTGGTCTTTCCGTCTTCTACCGACTCCTTTCCGGCCTTGCCCCCCCCCCCAGCTCTCTCTGGGCTCTGTCCCCCAAATATTCCTTCAGGTCGCACAAGATCTGCCAGCAACCCTCTTATGGTTAAACTGCCAAAATCAAGACTCTCTGCTCACCTTCACTCCTCTTTTCTCCCACCTCTGGAACAAACTCCCTCACTCCTCCCCCCAGATCTTTAAAACAGCTGTTCACCACCATCTCTTATCTTCCCCCATCCAAAACCTTGATCTCTTCTACCCCCGTTAATTCACCCAGATCTACTTTTTAAAAATTCCGTTTTCTTTCCTGAAAGTCCTTGTTGTGTCCATCTTGTTTATCCCGCGTTTCCCACCGCAACCCTCTCCCTTCCACAGATCTCCCGATGTCCCTGCTCTACTGTTATGTTGCTGATGTGCTTCCTTCATTATACGTTATTTTTGTCTCTGTTTATGTTTTTGTGTTTTATATGTCCGCTCTCACACAAGCCTCAACCTTGTACAAAAAAAACCCAACTTCTTTTAGGGATTTCACAAGTATTGTGCTATGCACGACATTTCTTATTTGTTGTTCATCTGTTTTTATATTTGGTCTTCCTGATTTTAGGGGCTGACAGGATGGCCTAGAGGTACGCACACTCGCCTCTAAGCTGTCTATCCTGGGTTTGAATCCTGACCCAGTCTCACCCGCACGGAGCTCACCAACTCCGTCGCAAACACACCCAGCACGTATAAACATACCATGTGGACAGGTTTCTTTAGGTCTTGTCCTCGTCGATCCTTCTCCTATGTGTGAGTGAATGGCCAATTACATGATTGTGTAAATTGATGGGATTATTTGTGGGTGCAGGGATTATAGTCTGTCTGACATTTCCCTTTGCTGGGACATTGCTTCTTTGTCCTCCCTCACCTTTTTGTTTAATAAAACCTGTATTTTCACCAGAGAAGTGTCGGCTTGGTGCGTGGCCTGGAATTGGGAATGTTAGACCACGGTGCGAGTAAAGCAGTGACCATTGGTAATCGGCGCAAACACCGGTAATTAGAAGGGCACAACCAGGGTGGTTTGTCATGGATGTCGCTTTCCCATGGTGGTTAGTATGTCTCAACATTCCGTAGTTGTCCAAATAAAAGTGCTTGTTAAAGTGGACATCTCTCTGACCATTCTCAGAGAGCTTCCTCAGCGTCGACGAGTCTGGCATTTCACTCAGGCCAACTGGCACGGTCTTCAAGCAGCCATCAATCATCTGGACTGGTCTCCCATCTCTACCGCCTCTGACATCAACTCATCCTGGGAATTCTTTCAAAGTAAATTGCTCTCTCTCATGCACAGATTTATCCCATCTCGTCTTCAGTTGTCATACCCTTCCTCCCGTCCATGGTACACGGAATATTGTGGTGAGGCTGTTGCCCAGAAACAACTTACCTTCGTCTCCTGGAAAGCAAATCCAATGGAAGGAAATCTCATTTCCTTTCACAAAGCCCGAAACAAGTGTGTGTCCACCCTCAGGAGAGCCAGGAAATAATATCTCTCCGTTCTCAAGACCGAACTCTCTTATCTGTCTCCCTCTTCCAAATCCTGGTGGTGTCTGGTCAAATCTGTTTCTGGTGTTTGTTCCCCCTCCATCCCCTCCCTCACCTCAAACGGCTACACGGCTGACTCCGCACGTGAAAAAAGCTGAATGCCTCAACTCTGTGTTTGCCTCTAAATCTTGTGTCCCAAACCCATCCCTCTCTGTACCCACTGTACCCAGTCGTACCCAGCTGCTCCTGGACTCTGTGTCCTTTCCTCCTGTCAATGTGGAAAAGTTTCTGTCAACCCTCGACTCTGATTCTGCAACTGGACCTGACGGCATCAGCCCACGGGTCCTAAAATCCTGTTCTTCTGCTCTTTCACTCCCTCTCTCTGTTCTCTTCACCCTCTCTTTTGCTCAAGGTCATCTGCCATCTGCTTGGAAATCAGCCAACATCACCGCTTTGCACAAAAAATGTGCAAAAACAGATCCTAGCAACTACAGACTAATCAGCCTTCTCCCAATTATCAGCAAATTCATGGAATCCATCATTGCTTCGGATATGAAATCTTTCCTCTTCTCCAATGGCTTGATCTCTGATCATCAATTTGGTTTCAGACCTGATCACTCTACTCTGGACATGCTGCTTCTGCTGTCTCAACAATGGATGGAGGTCCTCAATGCCAAACAGGAAATTAGAGCTGTCTCCCTTGACATATCACGTGCCTTCGATACGGTCTGGCACCCCGCTCTGCTCACCAAACACTCCTCCTTTGGTATCCATGGAAATCTCCACGCATGGCTGGTGGACTTCCTCTCTAGTCATAGTCAACGTGTGGCCCTGAATGGGTTTCTCTCATCTCCTCTTCCTGTTCAGGCTGGAGTTCCCCAAGGCAGTGTTCTGGGCCCTGTGCTTTTTCTGGTCTTCATCAATGATCTCTCTGACTCTCTTGAAAATCCTCTCTATCTCTTTGCTGATGACTCTACTCTCTGTCACTCCATTCCTCATCCCTCAGATCGGCAGTCTGCAGCCTCCTCACTCTCTGCAGACCTGGACAAAAGCACAGACTGGGCAAACAAGTGGAACATGTCTTTCAATCCGGACAAATCTCACACTCTTACGATGTCTCTCCGAAAAGACCGACTGGACAACCCTCCCATCCACTTTCTGAATAATCCTCTCCAAGAAGTTCTGTCACTCAAGCTTTTGGGTCTCACTATCTGCCATGATCTTTCCTGGGAAAACCACATTTCAAATCTGGCCTCCAAAGCCAGTCGCCGACTGGGCATCCTCCGTCGTGCAAAGCCCTTCCTTGGCACACCTGAGCTCATCGCCACATACAAGGCTTTCATCCGCAGCTCAATTGAATACTGCTCTCCCCTCTGGGCTGGTGCTCCTGCCTCACACCTAGCTCGTCTTCACGCTGTTGAAACCAAAGCGTTCAGAATCATTGGAATCTCCCGCGATGAAGCTAACTCCAAGGGCCTTTCACTCACTCACCACAGGCAGGTTGGTGGTCTTTCCGTCTTCTACCGACTCCTCTCTGGCCTTGCCCCCCCCAGCTCACTCTGGGCTCTGTCCCCCAAATATTCCTGCAGGTCGCACAAGATCTGCCTGCAACCCTCTTATGGTTAAACTGCCAAAATCAAGACTCTCTGCTCATCTTCACTCCTTCATTCCTCTTTTCTCCCGCCTCTGGAACAAACTCCCTCACTCTCTTCAATCTCACCTTGCTGATCTGTAATGTGTGCCGAACTGCCAGCATGGGTGAACCTTTCTATCTCGGCTATGTGATTAAGGCCCTTGGTGATAACCATTCAATAACTTGCGACAATCCTGAATGTCAGAGTTGTTAGGGTTAGCCTCAAATGCATTCAATTTTCAGAGTTTTGGGCAAAATAAAGATGGCAAAATGTGTGCCACACCTTCAGAGAGAAGCAAATGCTGAACCCGCTTACTCTGTCAGAGGTATGCTCTACTGGCTTGCCCAGGTTCTCAGATCCTGTTCTGCTACTCTTCTTTATCCTCAATCCACTCTCTTCAGTCTGTCCTCCTTTAATTGCATACAATTGGTGTGAAGGGAAAGGTGCATGCTGCATGTGTGAGAAGTGTTATGATTTATGGGAGCGAGACATGGGTCATGAATGTAGAGCAGCAACGAAGGCTGGAAAGGGTGGAAATGCGAATGGTTCGGTGGATGTGCGGAGTATCGTTGAGAGAGAGGAAGACAAATGATTAATTGCGAAAGATGATGGGAATAGAGCCTGTGATTGATGCTGTGAAGAGGAACAGGTTGAGATGGTTTGGCCATGTGCTGTCTTTCCCTAGCGGTCCCCATGTGCTGTCTTTGTCTTTCCCTCGTGGTCCCCATGTGCTGTCTTTCCCTCGCGGTCCCCATGTTCTGTCTTTGTCTGTCCCTCGTGGTCCCCCTGTACTGTCTTTCCCTCGCGGTCCCCATGTGCTGTCTTTGTCTTTCCCTCGTGGTCCCCCTGTACTGTCTTTGTCTTTCCCTCGCGGTCCCCATGTGCTGTCTTTGTCTTTCCCTCGCGGTCCCCATGTGCTGTCTTTGTCTTTCCCTCGCAGTCCCCATGTGCTGTCTTTGTCTTTCCCTCGTGGTCCCCCTGTACTGTCTTTGTCTTTCCCTCGTGGTCCCCATGTGCTGTCTTTGTCTTTCCCTCGCGGTCCCCATGTGCTGTCTTTGTCATTCCCTCGTGGTCCCCCTGTGCTGTCTTTCCCTCGCGGTTGTCAGCTCTTTCACGAGCCTCGATTCAGTATAGAAAAAAAAAAAATCCCACTCCACCCTCCAGGTCTTTAAAACAGCTGTTATCCACCATCTCTTATCTTCCCCCATCCAAAACCTTGATCTTTTCTACCCCCGCTAATTTCACCCCAAATCCACTTTTTTAAAATACCAATGTCTTTCCTGGAAGTCCTTGGTGTCCTTGTGTTTTATACTTCTCCCACCCCTTCCCACGCCTCCTCCCCCCAAGCCCTCTCCCTCCCACACATCTCCCTGCTCTCAAATGTTATGTTTGTGTGCTTCCCCTTCTCTCCCCATCTTGTCTTCCGCTCCCTCTTTTTATATATTTTGTTTGTCTGGTTGATTTGTTTGTGAAATAAATGTTAGCTCTTTCACGAGCCTCGATTCAGTATCCCCCCAAAAAAAAAAAAAAATTAGGACAATGTTTCGGATTTGATTTCTTACAACAATTAATTCAGATTCCTCTCTTTGTCCCGAACGAGTACGAGACCCGAGCGAGTACGACATGGCTCATAAGATAATCCAAGTGCCCGTCTTCGGCACGGCTCCCCAGGTGACGGACGTGGCCGCCCAACTGACACATTGGCTGAAAATCTTGAATAATCAGTTCAATGCCCAGGAGGCAGTCACCGCTGAAACGAAGCTCGCTGTGCCAATCTAAGGTGCACCATACTGTGTATATGACCATTGAACAATGTGATACGTACGATGATGTTGTGGCTGAGCTGAAGCGTATCTACATAAAAAAACGAAGCGTGGTCTACTCCCGACATTTGCTTGCGTCTCGTCGACAACAGCCCACGGAGACGTTAGATCAATTTGCTCAAGACCTCCGACGCCTACTGAAGGAAAGTACCCCTGTGGTACGCACCCATGAACAAGTCTGTGATTACCTTGTCCGCGATGCTTTCGTCTCAGGTCTAAGGTCACCGGTCGTCAGACAAAGACTACTTGAAGAACCCGACTTGGCCCTAGAAGAAGCCCTTCGGTTATCTCACGTGTAGACCGAAGCACGGGAACAATCCGACGCGTATGAACGCCCATACGTCACTGTGGGGATATCTCGACAGACCCGACCGGAGAGAGCTACCGCCGAGATCGAGGATGCCGCCTCGGCACCTCTGCCGGAATCAGGGACAACGGATACTCTCGAGGATCCCGATCCGGGCTTGACAGTGGCTGCTGCAGCAGGACCCAAGCCAGGAAGTAACACTAAGTGCTACTTCTGCGGGAACCGGAATCATCCCAGGTCAGTTTGCCCGGCTAAGGACGCGGAGTGTCATTTGTGCACAAAGACGGGACATTTTGCAAAAGTTTGTGGAGCGTCGCGAGGCAAGCGAGCTCGCTCGACGATGAATGTGCTTATATCCAAGCCCGCAGTACGAACGGCGCACCTCGCCCGACCTTGATTGGGATCGCCCCTCTCCGTGGGCCCCGAGCTGAGAGCTCGACCTTGATGGGACTTGCCGCGCCGACTAAACAAGTGTCGCAATCACTTCAGTACGCGGCATGACCGTCCTTGACAGGAATTCTTCCGACACCCTGCCAACTTCCGGGATCGGCCACCCGATCGGTGAATGCTGGCTTCGAAACTCCGTGCGTGGCACGAGCGCCCTCCGGAGGCGGCACAATCGACCTACAAGCTAGTTTAACTGCACGAAAGCTGGGATCTTCGCGCGTGGCACGAGCGCCCTCTGGAGGCGGCACGACTGGCCTACAAGCGAATTCAACGGCACGAAAGACATTAACTGGCGTCTGATCCACACGCGAGGCTCGAGCACCTCCCCTCAATGACTCGATAACTACAGGGCCACCTGGCCTGTCTCGTGCTATAACCCCACTCATGATTGAAGGAATTTTTTTCAAATGCTTTAATCGACACAGGATCCACGGATAGTTATGTGGATCTTCGGCTTGTGCAGAAACATGGATGGCCGATTCTTGGGACAAGGCGCAGAATCTTTATGGCCTCTCAGGGGCTATGGCTTAGCACAAAAGGGGAATGTCGACTGAAGCTTGTAATTAAGGGTCGAATGTTTCCGGATGTGCATTTAATGGTCTTACCAGCATTATGTGCAGAAGTTTTGTTAGGACATGATTTTCTCAAGTGACATGGACGTTTGGAAATGGAATTTGGTGGTACTGATACTCTTGCTGTGTGTGCTCTTGCAGGGATGGAAATTGAGCCACTCGCTGTTCCCCAATATGACCACGGACTGTACACCTGTCGCGGTTAAATCGCGACGCTACTCACGAGCTGACACGCAATTCATTGCGGAAGAAACGGCGCAGCTACTAAAGGAAGGTATCATAGAACCTAGTCGGTCGCCATGGCGGGCCCAAGTTCTGGTGGTACGAATCGAATCGCATCGCAAACGCATGGTAATCGACTATTCGCAGACGATTAATCGGTTTACCCAGTTGGACGCCTACCCACTCCCGGGAATGGACTCCCTGGTTCGACAGGTGGCACAGTATTCGGTCTATAGCACTCTTGATCTACGTAGTGCGTATCATCAGATCCCCATCTCCACGGCAGATCGCATATATACTGCGTTTGAATCAGGTCAGAGGTTATACCAGTTCACCCGGCTACCTTTCGGGGTCACGAACGGGGTCGCGTGTTTTCAGAGGGCTATGGACGACCTCATCGCTAAGGAGAACTTGACCGATGTCTTTGCTTATCTGGATAATCTCACGGTTTGCGGGTATGACCAGGAACATCATGATGCTAATCTGAAGTGCTTCCTCGAGGTCGCTCATAGGTATCGCTTGACTATGAATGAGGCTAAATGTCGCTACTCTGCTCGCACGATAGATCTCCTGGGGTACACCGTGACCCACGGCTCTGTCGCTCCGGATAAGGAGCGTCTGCAACCCTTGCTCGACATGGCCCCGCCCTGCGATCGTGCTTCGTTAAAGCGTACTCTCGGGCTGTTTGCTCATTATTCCAAGTGGGTTCAAAACTTATCCGTGAAGCTCCGCCCATTTGTGGATTGCGATGCATTCCCCATGAGTCTCACTGCCAAGGCCGCTTTTCATGGCCTTAAGTCCGACATCGCTGGCGCTGCTGTGGCGACGATTGACGAAAATAAATCCTTTGTTTTGGAAAGCCATGCGTCGGATCATGCGATAGCTGCAACCCTCTCTCAAGGGGGGCGCCCTGTGGCCTTCTTTTCACGGACTCTCTCATCTGCTGAACGGAGACATTCGTCTGTCGAAAAGGAGGCGTATGCCATCGTCGAGTCGATCAGGCGTTGGCGTCCCTATTTGCTTGGACGATGTTTCCAAATTATCACAGACCAACAGAGCGTTGCTTTTATGTACGACACCCAGCATGCTCAACGCATTAAGAATGAGAAAATAACTCGCTGGCGGATCGAGCTCGCCGATTTCTGCTACACAATCAAATATCGCCCTGGGCGGGATAACCTGGTTGCCGACGCTTTATCGCGGCCGGCGATGTGTGCGAGCCTCACCTCTTTTGAGGACCTGCGCGTTTTCCATGACACCTTGTGCCATCCTGGGGTGACGCGTTTCACTCATTTTGTGCGCAGTCGTAACTTGCCCTACTCTGTAGAGGATATTCGTCAGCTCTGTCGCACTTGTTCTGTATGTGCTGAACTCAAACCGCGTTTCTACAACCCTCCTATGGGTACGCTAGTCCGAGCCACTCGGCCGTGGGAGAGATTGGCGATGGATTTCAAAGGACCACTGCCGGTGTCACCGGCTTCAAGTAACTCTCGTTATCTACTCATGATCGTTGATGAGTTCTCGAGATTCCCTTTTGCCTTCCCGTGCGTAGATATGACAGCCGCCACGGTTATCCGGTGCCTGCAGAACTTGTTTTCTATGTTTGGGAATCCGGCCTATGTGCATACCGATCGAGGCGCGGTGTTCCTGTCCCAGGAAGTGAGGAACTTCTTACTCCAGCATAATGTCGCTTCTAGCTATACTACTCCGTATAGGCCGCAGGTGAATGGACAGGTCGAACGCTTTAATGGAATTATATGGAGAGCCGTTACGCTTAAAAGTCTTAAGTCCTTCGGCCGAGGCCTAGACAAATGGGCTTGGTCGCTACCCGTGGCACTGAACTCGATCAGGACTTTATTGTGTACGGCTACCAATCAAACTCCCCGTGAACGGATGTTTTATCACCCGAGGAGTTCGGGTAGTACCCGACCTTTACCGGGTTGGCTTGCTGAGCCGGAACCGGCTTTCCTCAAACGTGCAGTTCGCATGAGTAAGTATGACCCACTAGTGGATAAGGTGCAGGTACTCCAAGCTAATCCCGAGCACGCTCAAGTGTTGATGTCTGATGGACGCGAGACGACAGTCTCTGTACGCCACCTGGCCCCATGCGGGGAAATTGACGAACCAGTTTACGAGTCCATGGACTCTCCCGTCGATCCGCCTATGGAGTATCTGCCGGCATCCTCACCGCTAAACGCACCGCAACCTGTAGGCCCTGTGGTGCCACCGCCGTCACCTGACTTAGGCGGCTACTCCGACGCAGGGGACTCCGGTCTTGGGGATGTAGTACCCGGTAATTTCCGGACCCGCGCCGGGAGGGAGATTCGCCGCCCCGACCGCTACGGTTGGACCGACTGACATGGACGGACAACTGCTGCTCACTGCTATTATTCTGCTGCTATATGCTGCCAGCTTGATTCCTGCCTTAGCGGAAATGTAGTTTTAACGGCGGGGAGAATGCAATGAAATTGTAACTAAGTTGAACCCAGGTGCTATGCTTTCTCCAACCACTGAGAGGCTTCTATAAGAACTCGGACGAACATCGCTCCGAATCATTCCTGTGACATTTAATCTGTGTGACAGTGTATACTCCAATGGTGCATATATCTAGATGTTCCAGGCTTGCTTGCATTGATTGCTAATTGCTTGACACCTCCATGATTATGTAATCCTGATACAAGGCTTGATTATTTCTTTCAGGTGTTGCCAGAGATCGAATCTGAATTAAACCTACCATTAGGACAATGTTGTGGATTTGATTTCTTACAACACTAATTATACAGCAAACTCTCCACAAAGAACTTGGTCAGATACCGGCACAAAATGGCTTGCTCTTTACAAAAGGCATCCACACACATGTGGTTTTGAACATGGACAACATGCTTTGAGCATCACGACGTAGCCCGGCCTACTGGCACCATACCAGGATGGTAGTTTCTAGTTAAATATGACACGAATGGAGGTCGAACCAGGACTCAACAACTCATTTACAAGCACACCACCAACTGAGCTATCCTTTCCCAGAAATCCTTTTAATACTTTTCTCATAGATACGAATGCAAAGCCGAATCCAACAGGGTGAACTCCGCTGGTACCGGTGCCCATGTTTGTTATATATAACTTAAGTGCAGTGAAAGTTTACAGAGTATGGAAAATAAACGGCTCAAAGTGCTTTGGCTTAAGATTAAACACAATGACTGCCATATAAACCAAAGAGAAAATCACTTGTTAAGCAAAATGTCTTCTTTTGAATTTGGCCGAAGGATTAGCACACGAAGAACAAGGGCCTGGTGCTAGAAGCCCAGATAGGCCTATCCTTCGGATAAGCCTATCCTTCGGATAAGCCTATCCTCAAGATAAGCCTATCCTTCGGATAAGCCTATCCTTCGGATAAGTCACCTATCCAGTGAATTCAATTTATCCACTGGATATCTTCGAGCAACCGAGCCCAGGTCTTGCAAAAAATATCGTGGGGTCTTTAACCCTGAAGTGATGTAACTGGGGTGCCGCAAACCCTGGCATATGCCCATGCCTACCCTATAACATAAAGGGTACACCAATCTCGGGTTGACGTCCACAAGAGTGTAAGCAGATGTGGCATGTGGTGTAATTATGACGTCAATGAAAGATACCATTCAAATGAATTACACATACATTAAACACAAAGGACACAGGGTGTGATTACAAAGGCCTTGATTCTCGGCTGATAATAAATATGCTTGAATATAAAATATGTACATCATAAATCAGATGTCATCGTCATACACACATATTTCCCTTATACCGTATATTCCCTTCTACAGGTAGCAGGTGGAGCACAACAGGACTGGTTTCATTACAGGTCACCAGCTTTACAGGTTTTAATACAGGCCTTTGCTGCCCACCTAATGCAACTTGATTGGCATAACATTTCAAAGGGAGTTTTTTTTAGTTATTTTTTTTAAGGAAGTGTCAAGATAGTTGCACACTGCATGATCATTGGTCCAGACAGGGTGCGGCTGTTCACCTATTACACTTTCACAGAAATGTCAGCAGGCCCCCAAACATCTGACATGGGTTGGTGAATGGTGATCCGATTCACTCATATGTGGCTCTGATTAAACAAGTAAAAAAAAAAAAATCAACAATGGAAGGTAAAATGGATTATACTTTTCAGAACTAAATGCTGAAGACGCGTGTCTTGCCAACAAATAGGATAAGAGTCGGAAATGAAGAAAGATAAGAATTCACTGCATTGATGCGAGATTAGGAGTCGAATGAGGTAGGAATAGAAGTCAAATGGGAATGATACCACGATCACGAGTTTGGGAGACAGAAGAGAACAAATGACCCAAACTTTGGAAGAAATAAGGTATAATATGTACATAAATGATGTCGGGAGACGAGAGTGGGCCTGGAAATATCGCGGGAATGAATGAAAAAGTATGAAAGCACCTGGAATGCAAACAGGAAAGGCTCAGACGAGAACAGAAGCAAAATTGGACGATGTAGATTATAGAGGGGGAACGCAATCATGAAGTGTGGCGGGAACAGCGCAAAAATATGAATGAAAAATAGGCGAATTGAAGAGGAAACAGGGCTCGACTCGGGGTAAAAGGGAGGATAGAGTCTGGGTGGAGAGGAGGTTAGAGTCTGGGTGGAGAGGAGGTTAGAGTCTGGGTGGAGAGGAGGTTAGAGTCTGGGTGGAGAGGAGGTTAGAGTCTGGGTGGAGAGGAGGACAGAGTCTGGGTGGGGAGGAGGACAGAGTCTGGGTGGAGAGGAGGACAGAGTCTGGGTGGAGAGGAGGTTAGAGTCTGGGTGGAGAGGAGGTTAGAGTCTGGGTGGAGAGGAGGTTAGAGTCTGGGTGTAGAGGAGGTTAGAGTCTGGGTGTAGAGGAGGTTAGAGTCTGGGTGTAGAGGAGGTTAGAGTCTGGGTGTAGAGGAGGCTAGAGTCTGGGTGTAGAGGAGGTTAGAGTCTGGGTATGGAGGAGGTTGGAGTCTGGGTGTGGAGGAGGTTAGAGTCTGGATGGAGAGGAGGACAGAGTCTGGGTGGAGAGGAGGTTAGAGTCTGGGTGAACAGAAGGTTAGAGTCTGGGTGGAGAGGAGGACAGATTCTGGGTGGAGAGGAGGTTAGAGTCTGGGTGAACAGAAGGTTAGAGTCTGGGTGGAGAGGAGGACAGATTCTGGGTGGAGAGGAGGTTAGAGTCTGGGTGGAGAGGAGGGCAGAGTCTGGGTGGAGAGGAGGTTAGAGTCTGTGTGGAGAGGAGGTTAGAGTCTGGGTGGAGAGGTGGTTAGAGTCTGGGTGGAGAGGAGGTTAGAGTCTGGGTGGAGAGGAGGTTAGAGTCTGGGTGGAGAGGAGGTTAGAGTCTGGGTGGAGAGGAGGACAGAGTCTGGGTGGAGAGGAGGTTAGAGTCTGGGTGGAGAGGAGGACAGAGTCTGGGTGGAGAGGAGGTTATAGTCTGGGTGAAGAGGAGGTTATAGGCTGGGTGAAGAGGAGGTTAGAGTCTGGGTGGAGAGGAGGTTAGAGTCTGGGTGGAGAGGAGGTTAGAGTCTGGGTGGAGAGGAGGTTAGAGTCTGGGTGGAGAGGAGGTTAGAGTCTGGGTGGAGAGGCAGCTGGAACAGGGGTCGATGTGAACCAGGAAGAGGGGTCGATGTGAACCAGGAAGAGGGGTCGATGTGAACCAGGAAGAGGTGTCGATGTGAACCAGGAAGAGGGGTCGATGTGAACCAGGAAGAGGGGTCGATGTGAACCAGGAAGAGGGGTCGATGTGAACCAGGAAGAGGGGTCAATGTGAGCCAGGAAGAGGGGTCGATGTGAACCAGGAAGAGGTGTCGATGTGAACCAGGAAGAGGGGTCGATGTGAACCAGGAAGAGGGGTCGATGTGAACCAGGAAGAGGGGTCGATGTGAGCCAGGAAGAGGGGTCGATGTGAACCAGGAAGAGGGGTTGATGTCAGATTGGAACAGGGGTTGGTGTGAGGCTAGATTAGCAGTCGTAGGCGAGAGAGGTGGCAAAAAATTGG
The DNA here is from genome assembly GCF_964187855.1 of Myxine glutinosa. Lineage (NCBI taxonomy): Eukaryota > Metazoa > Chordata > Myxini > Myxiniformes > Myxinidae > Myxine > Myxine glutinosa. The sequence goes on along the minus strand of NC_136265.1, from coordinate 106,963,736 downwards.
GCAAAAGTTGAAGTGGTAGTGAACCTTAACATATGAGTGAGAGTACGACTAAGAATGTAGTATCTCCGTTAGCAAGGATTTAGAATGTGTTTAGTAATGTTTTTAAAGCAAGGACTTCATTGATGGGTAAACTGGTGTCGGAGTAGAAATTGAGTCCCGTGATGAGTTCAACATCTCGAACCCGCGCTCTGTGCAGCCGAAGCAGCTGCTCGAATGAATATTTCTCACCTGCCTCACCCTGCTAAACACAGGCAACAGGAAAGAAATGGAGGGAAAAAAAGTTAACCTGGGATGGAAATTTGGATGAAAAAACATTGAAATGTGGGGGTTGGGGAGGGGGGCAGCATTGGTAAATAATTACAAGGGTCGCAATGGGGTCATGAAAATAAATATTGATAAAAGTTCCAAAAAAGGGAATAATGATGTTGTGTATGAAATTTGCTCTTGCTTGTTCCTTGCCTGGCAGATGTCGGCATTGTGTGCATGATTTGGAATAATGAAGGCCAAGGGTTGCCAGTCACGTGGACAATGTTGCAAGGCCGTGCCTTCGTTACAGCACGTCGTCAACACGAAGAAAAAGTGCGTCGGCATCGAGACGGGAATGGCACCGTCAACATGTCTGAGACACAGAGCACACAGCTAACTACACCGACAAATCAAGCCACACAGGCCCCAGAGGCCTGCGGAAGAATATTTATCCTGAATCCTTCATTTTCATTTTATAAACTGAAGATTTCCAAAACAAGTGCTCCACTATTTCCGAATGAAGAAGAATCGAACTCTTCGTATCGGGACCAACTTATTACTCCCTCTCTGAAGGCCCTTAATAAGCCAGCTGGGTTTTTTAACGACATTCCAAGCGAAACTTTGCAATTCTTCCAAGAGGAGTTCGGTTTCCAGAAGTTAAGCGTCCAAATCCTTGCTCCTGCTGATGTCAGGTGTATTTGAACCCACGAGGTGGAAGAACACCTCCTTATCCTCATCACAAACCCATCACCAGACCAACCCGTACCAGTGATAGGTTGAGCAAGTTTAATGCACAATTTCCTGGCAACTTTTTGCTTAATCCGGAACTAAATGCTGAATATTATTGATGAAAATGAAAACATCTATCATTATTACCCTCACCTGAGGAGAGGGTATTGCATTTGAGTCTGTCTGTTTGTCTGTTTGTTACTTGCCGGAATAGATTCCGGCAAGTATGTTGGTTGGTTGGTTTGTCTGCCTGTCTGTTTGTCTGTCTGTTTGTGCGCAGTACTATGTCTACATTGTTGCACATAGCATCGCCATACTTTACGCACATATTTGCCTTGCCCTAGAATAGACTGTGCCCAATTTTTAACTCTCTAGGCTCAAGGTCACCCAAAACGTGAAAATCATTTCTTGCTATCTAGCAACGGTACCCGCCATCACGGTCATCTCTCCAACTCACAATCCCACGAGATATGCGGAAAGGACGACGCAAAACCAATTATCTTCTTTTTGATTCGTATATAAACAACATTCAAAGTAAATAATGACCTCGGCCAAAGTTCAAACGACGTGGGTTTAATCTCTGCATGAGAGAATTCCACATCGCTATTTGGGCGGTGAATACGCTAACAGAATGCTGTCTCCATAGATCTTGCCAAAGCCGTAACACCTATCGGCTCAAAATCCTTTTAACTGTTGACTTGGTAGTTTTTAGAATGAAGGAAACACGTATCGGGAATACATACGAGATAGGGATTGTGAATGTGACAGCTCTGAGGCGTCTTTCACTTCGCATCGCAGTGTTGGTGAGCACCAACATGGCGGCTGTAATATTAAAATCTGGCTTCAAGCCCCTCGCCACCCAACGCCTTCAAACAGACATATTAACACGCTCCTCCCCCTTCATTCCCGTTCTTCAAAGCAAAACGGTAAAATTGTTGTATCGCCATTATATATTAATAATAATAATAATAATAATAAAGGAGTCTTATATAGCCCCATCAAGCAGAGTAAACGACCCTCATGGCGCTCCACATTATCATGCGAACGCACACACACCGCACACACATACACAAACATACACACACACAGACACACCTTCACTCTTGCCCTATTCCTCTCCCTCCCCATTCAAAACCCACAGATGTGTACTCCCCCTCCTCCTCCCCTCCCTCCCCCGCACATGTACACAGACATACTCTCGATCTCTGTCCCACCTCAAACCAAAGGGAAAACAGGACTTAGACTTTGAAAGACTTGTGAAACAGATAGGTTTTGAGGGAGGTTTTAAAGGCAGGAAGAGAGTCAACATGTCGAACAGAGGAAGGCAAGTCATTCCAGAGCAGAGGTGCAGCAAAGGAAAAGGATTTCTCGCCAAAAAATATTACTAGCAATGGAACCCCTAAGGGCGGGGCTTCAATTGGGAGGCGCAAATGATTATTTAAACAATTTATACAAATGGGTGGTGAGACCATACCTCCGTGGAAGTACATTACGGCAAGTCCTCTGGCTCTGACCGATTTTTCATCTGTCTGTTTGTCTGTTTGTTACTTGCCGGAAAAGATTCTGGCAAGTATGTTGGTTGGTTGGTTTGTCCGTCTGTCTGTCTGTCTGTCTGTCTGTATGTTACTTGCCGGAATAGATCCGGCAAGTATGTTGGTTGGTTGGTTTGTCGGTCTGTCTGTCTGTTTGTCTGTCTGTGCACAGTACTACGTCTACATCGTTGCACATAGCATCGCCACACTTTACACACATATTTGTCTTGCCCTGGAATAGACTGTGCCAAATTTTTAACTCTCTCGGCCCAAGGCCTCCATTATGACGTCATAATTCGATAATTCGACAGGTACAAAACTTCATCCAATAAAGATGCAATTTCTTGAGCGCCATGTCGGCATAAACTGGTGGAGAAAAAAAATAATGATGACATCATCGGTCACGTGGTTTGGCCGCCATCTTGGAAAAACCGAAAAATTTTGCACCTCTATATCTCTGAAAGTGCTGAATAGAAAGAATTGAGACATGGCTCATTGTAAAGAACTCTCCATGGGGAATAAAATATGTTAATAATGGTGTCATAGGTGCCTCCATTATGACGTCATAATTCGACGAGCACAAAACTTCATCCGATCATATAAAATTTCTTGAGCATAATCGAGGAATAAATTAGTTTAGAAAACAAATAATGATGACGTCATCGGTCACGTAGTTCGGCCGCCATATTTGTCCAAAATGGCCGATAAAAAAGTACATTCCGGCAAGTCAGTCTCTGACCGATTTTTCATTTGTCTGTTTGTTTGTTTGTCCGCACAGAATACATATGATTTTCTCGGCAACCATTGGTCCGATTGACAGGAAATTTTCACCATAGGTGCAACTCCACCTGTAGAATTTTTTAATGATAATTATGACGTCATAGGTTACATGGTTCGGCCGCAATCTTGGAAAAAAACAAAAAACTTTGCACCTCTATATCTCCGAAAGCGCTGAATAGAAAAAATGGAGACATGGCTCATTGTAAGGAACTCTCAATGGGGAATAAAATATGTTAATGATGATGACATAGGCGCCTCCATTATGACGTCATAATTCGACAAGTACAAAACTTCATCCGATCCAGATGAAATTTCTTGAGCGTCATCTAGGGATAAATTGGTGGAGAAAACATCATAATGATGACGTCATTGGTCACGTGGTTCGGCCGCCATCTTGGAAAAACCGAAAAAATTTGCACCTCTATATCACCGAAAGCGCTGAATAGAAAAAATTGAGACATGGCTCATTGTAAGGAACTCTCCATGGGGAATAAAATATGTTAATGATGATGTCATAGGTGCCTCCATTATGACGTCATAATTCGACAAGTACAAAACTTCATCCGATGAAGATGAAATTTCTTGAGCGTCATCTAGGGATAAATTGGTGGAGAAAAAAATTAATAATGATGACGTCATCGGTCACGTGGTTCGGCCGCCATATTTGTTTTAACACAAAAGCCTTAAAAACCATTGAAAACACCACCTGGCGAGGGTCTGAAATCTCTGATTGCTCTTTCTAGGTATGACATGCAATTCATTCATGTGCAGCATGTCGCTTTAGGTCAGTGCTGGGAGCATGACTGTGCAAACTGCAGGTTGAAGCAAAAATTTGTATCACAGTTCAGGAGGGCGGTGACAGCCTTGGCTACTCTTTTGCGGAAGATACTGTGGGATCTTCAATGTGCACTAACAACTATTGTTGGCGGGTCGTCTGACGAAACGTCCTTCTGAGGGACGGCGTACACATTGATGTGGTGCCCTGCATGCGGAACACCAGGGTGACAGTTTAGAGCTGGGCTGAGATATCAACCTGGACGAGACAGCTCAAAGGTAAGTGCACGTACCTCGAAGCTACTGTGCCAACCCCGACATATTATCATCTAAAATGATGCAGTTTCATGGCATTACAAATCAAGACTCATCCATTTAAAGTTTTTATTTCCGTCTGTACAGAAGAGTTCATGTCGTTTTAAACTGTGACTCACTGCTTGATGAGCTTAATGGAATCAAAACGACCGTTGAAATCGTAGTCGAAGGCAGGCCCACTGATTACGTTTACACCATTATGCTGACTTGCATACTTTTTGAGCCAGACCTCGTGCAGGTACGTCCAGATACCTATGAAAAAGGTAAGTTAAGGTGGAACAGGGCAATTGAATGACTGCAGCTCAAGAAGCAAGTTCAATAAGCATCACATGTGCAGGTTAACAATGAAAGAATGGGAAATGAGGCAGACTTGGTGAAAGGTGACGTTCGCACTGTATGAACTTACGTTTAAAATCCCTGTGCATTGGCACGACGTTTGAGGTGAGAAGGGATTCATGGATATTCTCGTCTGACCTCCACAAGCCTGAATAATAAAACATTCCAAAAGGAGGAAGAACACATTAATATTGTGCCGGCAGTGAGTGTGCTGTTGAAATCCTTGGGAGGCTTATTTGGTGTTCCAATCAGAATAGTAATCCTCATTATGCCAGGTTCAATTCCCATATACTTTGTGTGATTTTTTACATTGTGTACAATAATATTGTAAACTCAAATGAAAGTACATTGATATCTCCTAATGTCCTTCCTTGTTGTGTATGTGATTTGTACAAGCTTCCCCGTGACCCTTAGATTATTAGAGGTTGAGGGGGGGATTATGAGGGTGGGAGATGAGAGGGGGAGGAGAGAAGAGGAAGGGAGGAGAGGAGAGGGGGGAGGAGAAGGGAGTGGAGAGGAGAGAGAGAGTGGTGGGAAGGAGAAGGGAGGGGAGGAGAGGGGGGAAATGGGGAGGAGGGGAGAAGAGGGGGAGGAGGGGAGGGGAGGAGAGGGAGTGGTGGGAAGGAGAAGGGAGGGGAGGAGAGGGGGGAAAGGGAGAGAAGGGGAGGAGAGGGAGTGGAGGGGAGGAGAGGGAGTGGAGGGGAGGAGAGGGAGTGGAGGGGAGAGGGAGACAGTGGTGGGAAGGAGAAGGGAGGGGGGAAAGGGAGAGGAGGGGGGAAAGGGAGAGAAGGGGGGAAAGGGAGAGGAGGGGGGGAAGGGAGAGGAGGGGAGAGAGAGAGAGAGAGAGTCGTGGGTGGTGGGAAGGAGAAGGGAGGGGAGCAGAGGGGGGAAAGGGAGAGAAGAGGGAGTGGAGGGGAGTAAGGGAGAGGAGAGGTAGTGGAGGGGAGTAGTGGGAGAGGAGAGGGAGTGTAGAGGGAGGGGACGGGAGAGTGCAGAGGGAGGGGAAGGAGAAGGGAGTGGAGTGGAGGACAGGAGAAGGGAGGATATGGTAGGGGATGAGTCTTCCTGTCTCTTGTGATCAAGGGCCAATGCCTTACTCTACGTCTCTACGACGACAGAAAATGGAAGAGATAAGGATTACTTATTTGGGAAAGATAATGATGACCACAACGTTGTTAGACCTTGTACACATCTCATGACAGTAAACAGTAAATAATGGGAGGTAAGACCTTGGTATAGACAGAGAATGGTGCGTTCTATTACGTCACTATACCATTATTAACATGACTGACTGTGGTGTGCATGTACTTGAAATATTCCGCACATCATCAAAACACTTCTTATTTCTCTTCTTTATCATGAGGAACATGTGCTTTATATTCCAGGTATAATGTTATATTTAATGATCAGTGTTCATAAATATCCCAAAAAAAAAAAAAAACTTTACAGGTATTCGAAACACCCCAATCCTCACCCTGTTTCTTTTTTTGTATACAGGTACATTGTCGATGCTCATGGAAAAACTAGAACACGGAATGAATAAGGACGCAGAGGGGGGAAAGGGAGAGACAAAAGGAAGAGTAGAGAGGGGGGAAACACCAACAACAGGGTCGAAGGACAAAATATAGGGAGTTTAGACAAATAATGTGTGTGGGGAGGAATAATAATAATAATAATTCATTTATTTTGTATAGCACTTTTCATGAAGCCCAAAGGCGCTTTGAAAGAGTGCAAAACATAATGCATAACAAAACATGAAAACAACAATTGCAAAAAGACAAGAATCAATCGGGAAATATTTAAAGCAAAAGGAGGGAGAAGGAGAAGTGATAGTCAGGGGTTAAATGCTGTGGGTTGAATGTTGAATGCAGTGCTGAACAGGTGGGTCTTGAGTGATGTTTTGAATGTGGTGAGTGAGGAGGAGTCTCTGATGGTGTGAGGTAGTGAGTTCCAGAGGGTGGGAGCAGCGATGGAGAAGGCCCTGTCCCCCCAGGATCTGAATTTGGTCCGGATGGGGGGGTGGGGGGGGTCAGGAGGTTGGTACCAGCAGAGCGGAGGTTGCGGGTGGGAGTGTGTCTGGAGAGGAGGTCAGCCAGGTAGGATGGGGCCAGGTTATGGAGGGCTTTGTAGGTCAAGAGGAGGATTTTGTACTGGATTCTCTGGGAGATGGGGAGCCAGTGAAGCTTGTAAAGGACGGGGGTGATGTGGTCACGGGTCCGGGAATGGGTGAGTAGACGGGCAGTGGAGTTCTGAATGTATTGGAGTTTATTGGTGATTGTTGAGGGTGAACCATAGAGGAGGCTATTGCAGTAGTCCAGACGGGAGGTGATGAAGGCGTGAATGAGGGTTTCTGCAGCCGTGGAGGAGAGGGATGAGCGGAGACGGGCGATGTTTTTCAGGTGAAAGAAGAAGGGAGGGGGGAATGAGGGGTAGGTGACGACGCAAAGAGTGGACAAGATGGAAGCCAACTCTCAGGAAGGAAAAACTGAAAATTTGGAAAGGTTGGGCTTGGAATGGGGAGGGGATGGAGGAGAGGAAGTGTTACCTTTATAGATATTCAAAGATTTTTTTTAATTAAAAAGATAATTTAATGACATTCAAAAACCCCACGAACCCCAACACGTTCAAGTCAAATGATCTATTCAGAAGTGGTTGGGCAAGGAAGATCAGGGAACGGTGTGATTGGTGATGTCATGCTGAACCCTTCAATCTGTCGTGGAATAATAAAGGCTGAAATTAATAAATTATTAGTTTAGAGGTTGGTGTGGTGTGATGTGATGTGGTGTGGTGGGTGTGATGTGGTCTGATGGGTGTGATGTGGTCTGGTGGGTGTGATGTGATGTGGTGTGGTTTGATGTGGTGTGGTTTGATGTGGTGTGGTTTGATGTGGTGTGGTGTGATGTGGTGTGGTGTGGTGTGATGTGGTGTGGTGTGGTGTGTGGCCCAGGCCGGTGGGACTGGTGAACTCCGATTCTTTGGCCGACTGAGAGTGCCTCGAACGCCATCACGAGTTAACGGCTGTCATCTTCCCCATTGCTGATTTGGCAAGAATTTGGAATTTGTTCAAGGTGCCAGCAACAATTGTAAAAAGACACTAGCTGGGGATCTCTAACGTCCACCAACAACCAATGTTGTCAGACAGATCCCCAGCTTAACATCGCACCTGACAGATGGCATGTCTATTGATGCAACATCTTGTCTGCTTGATGCGACATACCTAAACAGTTTATAGTCGGGTCAGGAATTGAGTACCAGGGTAGACAACTCAAAGGAGAGGACCTATCTCTGAGCCATCCTGCCAGCCCTACAGGTATACTTAGGTCACCAGAGTATCCATGTTTATGATATTGTCTCATCAACTTGTGTATGTCAGACATGACTGAAACATTACGTAATTGTTTAATGAGGTCGGTTGTTCAACCAGTAAAAAAAATTTCATCAACCAATAAAAAATCAAAAACAACGCAGCAGGTGCTGTTCCATCCTGTTTTATGCACTGGAAATCCCACATTTGAATGAGCATTACTTTCCAGTGAGCATCAATATATGTGGAACCCACACACCTTTTATAGTTGGACAGAAGTAGGACAGGACAGCTTTTGGGTGGTGTATAGTCAATAGACTGCTGCCTCGGTCACTCCCGATAATAAAAAATAGCCCAGGCTTGAAGAAAAAACATGGCCACTGCATATGTGCATATATCATACATCGTGGTTATATAGCTCCGATAGATTCCAATTGCACTGCACCATAGCCTGATACCAGAGACCTAAAGCCTAAGGACTGAAGCCGAAGCCGATACGTACCGTGGCCTTCACAACTTGCCCGTCATGTCTATCTCCAACCTTTCGATATTTGATGATTCTTCTAACCGTCACTTTGGTCATTTTACACTGAAGGGAAAACTTATAGGGAAGGCATGGCGACTGTGAATTGGTTAGCTCCGAAAAGGTGTTTGGCTTCGCATTACACCAAAATGGTGGCCGTATAATTTTTTTAGTTTGCAATTGTGGGTGGAGTCAAGCCAGCTGTCCAACCAATGGGTGGAAAGGAGCTTTACAGATGGACGGATGGATTAACAAGTGTGTTATTATATACATTGAACGAAATATGAACGAAATGATATGCTGTGGTGGATGATTGACACATCTTGACACTCTCTATCATCAATGTCTGGTATGGTAATGCCGTGGCGGATGATTGATACATCTTGACTCTCTATCACTGTCTGGTATGGTAATGCCGTGGTGGATAATTGACACATATTGACACTCTCCATCATCACTGTCTGGTATAGTAATGCCGTGGTGGTTGATTGATACGTCTTGACTCTATCACTGTCTGGTATGGTAATGCCGTGGTGGATGATTGACACGTCTTGACACTATCCATCATGGTCTGGTATGGTAATGCCGTGGTGGATGATTGACACATCTTGACTCTATCACTGTCTGGTATGGTAATGCCATGGTGGATGATTGACACATATTGACTCTCTCCATCACTGTCTGGTATGTATATGCCATGGTGGATGATTGACACATCTTGACTCTCTCCATCACTGTCTGGTATGGTAATGCCGTGGTGGATGATTGAGACATCTTAACTCTCTCTATCACTGTCTGGTATGGCACTGCCGTGGTGGATGATTGACACATCTTGACTCTCTCTATCACTGTCTGGTATGGTAATGCTGTGGTGGACGATTGACACGTCTTGACACTCTCTATCATCACTGTCTGGTATGGTAATGCCGTGGTGGATGATTGAGACATCTTGACTCTCTCTATCACTGTCTGGTATGGCAATGCTGTGGTGGATGATTGACACATCTTGACTCTCTCTATCACTGTCTGGTATGGTAATGCTGTGGTGGACGATTGACACGTCTTGACTCTATTACTGTCTGGAATGGTCATGCCGTGGTGGATGATTGACACATCTTGACTATCTCTATCATTGTCTGGTATGGTAATGCCGTGGTGGACGATTGACACATCTTGACACTCTCTATCATCACTGTCTGGTATGGTAATGCCGTGGTGGATGATTGACACATATTGACACTCTCTATCATCACTGCCTGGTATGGTAATGCCGTGGTGAATGATTGACACTCTCTATCATCACTGTCTGGTATGGTAATGCCGCGGTGGATGATTGACACATGTTGACTCTCTCCATCACTGTCTGGTATGTATATGCCATGGTGGATGATTGACACATCTTGACACTCTCCATCACTGTCTGGTATGGCAATGCCGTGGTGGATGATTGACACATCTTGACTCTCTCTATCACTGTCTGGAAAGATAATGCCATGGTGGACGATTGACACGTCTTGACACTCTCTATCATCACTGTCTGTTATGGTAATGCTGTGGTGGATGATTGACACTCTCTATCATCACTGCCTGGTATGGTAATGCCGTGGTGGATGATTGACACATATTGACACTCTCTATCATCACTGTCTGGTATGGTAATGCCGTGGTGGATGATTGACACTCTCTATCATCACTGCCTGGTATGGTAATGCCATGGTGGATGATTGACACATATTGACACTCCCTATCATCACTGTCTGGTGTGGTAATGCCGTGGTGGATGATTGACACATGTTGACTCTCTCCATCAATGTCTGGTATGTATATGCCATGGTGGATGATTGACACATCTTGACACTCTCCATCACTGTCTGGTATGGTAATGACGTGGTGGATGATTGAGACATCTTGACTCTCTCTATCACTGTCTGGTATGGTAATGCCGTGGTGGACGATTGACACGTCTTGACACTCTCCATCACTGTCTGGTATGGTAATGCTATGGTGGATGATTGACAAATCTTGACTCTCTCTATCACTGTCTGGTATGGTAATGCCATGGTGGATGATTGACACATCTTGATTCTCTCTATCACTGTCTGGTATGGTAATGCCGTGGTGGACGATTGACACGTCTTGACACTCTCTATCATCACTGTCTGGTATGGTAATGCAGTGGTGGATGAATGACACATCTTGACTCTCTCTATCACTGTCTGGTATGGTAATGCCGTGGTGGACGATTGACACATCTTGACTCTCTCTATCACTGTCTGGTATGGTAATGCTGTGGTGGACGATTGACACGTCTTGACTCTATTACTGTCTGGAATGGTAATGCCGTGGTGGATGATTGACACATCTTGACTCTCTCTATCACTGTCTGGTATGGTAATGCCGTGGTGGACGATTGACACATCTTGACTCTCTCTATCACTGTCTGGTATGGTAATGCTGTGGTGGACGATTGACACGTCTTGACTCTATTACTGTCTGGAATGGTAATGCCGTGGTGGATGATTGACAAATCTTGACTCTCTCTATCACTGTCTGGTATGGTAATGCCGTGGTGGATGATTCACACATCTTGACTCTCTCTATCACTGTCTGGTATGGTAATGCCGTGGTGGATGATTGACACATCTTGACTCTCTCTATCACTGTCTGGTATGGTAATGCTGTGGTGGACGATTGACACATCTCGACTCTCTCTATCACTGTCTGGTATGGTAATGCCGTGGTGGACGATTGACACGTCCTGACTCTATCACTGTCTGGTATGGTAATGCTGTGGTGGCCGATTGACACGTCTTGGCTCTATTACTGTCTGGAATGGTAATTCCGTGGTGGATGGTTGACAAATCTTGACTCTCTCTATCACTGTCTGGTATGGTAATGCCGTGGTGGACGATTGACACATCTTGACTCTCTCTATCACTGTCTGGTATGGTAATGCCACAGTGGACGATTGACACATCTTGACTCTCTCTATCACTGTCTGGTATGGTAATGCCATGGTGGATTATTGACACATCCTGACTCTCTCTATCACTGTCTGGTATGGTAATGCCATGGTGGATGATTGACAGATCTCGACTCTCTCTCTATCACTGTTTGGTATGGTAATGCCATGGTGGATGATTGACACATCTTGACTCTCTCTCTATCACTGTTTGGTATGGTAATGCCGTGGTGGATGATTGACACATCTTGACTCTCTCTCTATCAATGTCTGGTATGGTAATGCCATGGTGGATGACTGACACATCTCGACTCTCTCTATCACTGTCTGGTATAGTAATGCCATGGTGGATGATTGACACATCTTGACTATCACTGTCTGGTATGGTAATGCCGTGGTGGATGATTGACACATCTTGACCCTCTCTATCACTGTCTGGTATGGTAATGCCGTGGTGGATGATTGACACATCTTGACTCTCTCTCTATCACTGTCTGGTATGGTAATGCCTGGTGGATGATTGACACATATTGACTCTCTCTATCACAGTCTGGTATGGTAATGCCGTGGTGGATGATTGACACATCTTGACTCTCTCTCTATCACTGTCTGGTATGGTAATGCCGTGGTGGACGATTGACACATCTCGACTCTCTCTATCACTGTCTGGTATGGTAATGCCGTGGTGGACGATTGACACATCTTGACTCTCTCTCTATCACTGTCTGGTATGGTAATGCCGTGGTGGATGATTGACACATCTTGACTCTCTCTCTATCACTGTCTGGTATGGTAATGCCGTGGTGGACGATTGACACATCTTGACTCTCTCTATCACTGTCTGGTATGGTAATGCCGTGGTGGACGATTGACACATCTTGACTCTCTCTCTATCACTGTCTGGTATGGTAATGCCGTGGTGGATGATTGACACATCTTGACTCTCTCTCTATCACTGTCTGGTATGGTAATGCCGTGGTGGATGATTGACACATCTTGACTCTCTCTCTATCACTGTCTGGTATGGTAATGCCGTGGTGGATGATTGACACATCTTGACTCTCTCTCTATCACTGTCTGGTATGGTAATGCCGTGGTGGATGATTGACACATCTTGACTCTCTCTCTATCACTGTCTGGTATGGTAATGCCGTGGTGGATGATTGACACATCTTGACTCTCTCTCTATCACTGTCTGGTATGGTAATGCCGTGGTGGATGATTGACACATATTGACTCTCTCTATCACTGTCTGGTATGGTAATGCCATGGTGGATGATTGACACATCTTGACTCTCTCTCTATCACTGTCTGGTATGGTAATGCCATGGTGGATGATTGACACATCTTGACACTCTGTATCATCACTGTCTTTAGATATGGACGAAACCGTCCCACCATACAATTGAGTTTGAATGTTTTACAGCTGAGCAGATCCAAATGCAAAACTGAAGTTAATTAAAACTTTTGCCCTTTACCTTGGGGGTGCAGGTGGCTGTATGTGAGTTGGCCTCCATTGTGGAACACCTTGCAAGGCCATTTGGAACTTCCGGCTGCCTTCAGGTCCTTGTGGAGGCACCGAGACAAGTGGAGGTCCAATGGCTTCACAACCACCTGAAAAGAAGATGAAAGGGGAAGAAGCGAAAAGAGCTACAGCAGGTATAGTAAGGTGGAGGTAAAATGCCTCTGGCATGAAAAGCAGGGCATTCACAGCCATCTTCAAATTTGAATTACACAAGTTAGAATACTACTGAATGAAGTGTTTTGCAGAATTATAACCGTTCGTTGCAGAATTGTGGAGTGCACAACAATCTTCTTCTTCTTCTTCTTTAACAACCCCAATTATTCCTGCGTTCTTATATGATTAGCCAAGGGAAGTTTTAGGCCCAAGTCTTTCACAAACCGGTTGACATATCCTCTTTGCAAAAACTCTTCGCATGATCAATGGGATCTTTAAAAACCACCAAGTAATTTCGGCAGATGGGACGCCAGTTTAACGTCCATCCAAGGGATGGCACACGCATTGATGAACCACCTGCTTCCTGCGAAACACCCGGATGACAGTATATACCTGGGTCGGGATTCTAACCCAGGATAGACAGCTTAGAGGTGAGTGTGCGTACCTCCTCAGCCATCCTACCAGCCCTGGTGCACACAACAGTAATAATTAATAATTTTTCTCAAGATCATCGGGGATACTTGCCAGTATCCTCCCCCATCCAAAACCTTGATCTTTTCTACCCCCGCTAATTTTCGGTCCCCTGTGTTTTATACCTCTCACCCCCCCCCCCCCCTCCCCTTCCCATGCCTCCTGCCCCCAAGCCCTCTCCCTCCCACACTTCTCCCTGCTCTCAAATGTTGTGGTTGTGTGCTTCCCCTTCTCACCCCATCTTGTCTTCCGCTCCCTCTTTTTGTATATTTTGTTTGTCTGGTTGATTTGTTTGTGAAATAAATGTTAGCTCTTTCACGAGCCTCGATTCAGTATACAAAAAAAAGAAAAAGTTGTATGTCGTAAGCACACGGATTGTTCACCACAATATCCTAGCTTATGCCACAAAAAAATTGAACGGAGGTTTTTTGAAATTAACTTTGAAGGACCTTATTTGTGACAATTTTCTGTAAATTGGGGTTGGTCTGTTCGAACGTTCCCATCTGAAGAATTTCCTGTGAATATTTTTGTAATGGATAATGATACCCGGAACTCGGGTTCAAATTCCATATACGATGGCTCTGCACATCTGGTGGATGAAACTCCAGTCGACTCCAACAGCACGGGCGAAAGAGGGTGAATTCCCCAACGACCAGCAGAGGGACGGAGAGGAGTGGCGACCCCCTTCTATACCACACACTTACCCGTGTGTACCAACCATAGAAAGGCAATATGATGGCAAACACGCCAGCATGGCCTGAGGAGACTCAACATCATCATCATCATCATCCATATACGATATATATTTGTCCATTGTCTGCTGTCATAATTCGTGTTGAAGTACATATATGTCTTGTCTTTGTCAAATCAATCATTCAAATCAAGTTTATTGTCATACAGTATGTATAGAATATACAATGAAATTTGATTTATTCTTGGCACCAGAAAAAAGAAACAAACAAAAACAGGTTCAGAACATTGATAACTCCGAACAACAAAAATTAAATTGCAAGTACAAGTAATTCATTCATTAATTTCCATTCATCATACGTACTGCCTTTGGATAAAAACTGCTAAAGGTCAAGCTCGCTGCTAAAGGTAACCAACGCCTTATTATAAATGGATATGAAATACATGCATATTTCTTCACTCCTCCGGCACTTTTGATATTATTTTCGTGCATTTTTACCATAATGCAAATGACCTGTCAAACAATTTTCAATCCCATTTATACAATCCTTCAGTTTCATCCATCAATACAGATCTTTTAAAAAACCAATAAAAAAAACGGTCCACTACCTGGAACATGACTTGTAGTCCAAGTAAGTCGCATATCCTCAAAGATTCCCTCTGCACGGGCCGTCAGGCAAATCAACCTATCTGATTCTGTGATCAGCCTTTCAAAGAAGTTCATTCACTTGAATTAAATGGAGATTCTGGTATTTGGGAATCCATCATATTTTCATTAATCTCTTGTTTTTATGCCATCACTAGCAGAGTGCCCACCCCATGGGTGGGCCAAGTTTGCACCTCACTTGCTGAAAAAAAGTATAATCTGTGTTTTGCAAGAAGACTTCAGATGTTTGCTTGGTGTGCACCTAAAAGGTTCCAGATGGTCTAAAGGTCACGTTCCAATAGTAGTTATTATGTCTAAGGTATCGAAAGGATCTAACTCTCAAGCATGTAAAAAGGGTTTGAAAAGGTCCAAGTGGTCGAAAGCTCTAAATGGCCAAGAATCCAAGTTGTTTAATCTGTCTAATGTGCAATGTGTGTAATGGGTCTCAATGATATTAAGGTCTATTGGGTCTAAAGGGACATAAGGGGTGTAATGGTCTAAAGATTCTAGGGATATAAACTCTCTGTGCCTCTCTTCGGGTATAATGGATCCATTAACGTATTGGTGTCAAGTGATTGTTGTACGTTTCCCAGGGCAGAAAGATCGCTTTAGGGTAAGGGCGAATGTATATGTGTTTCATATGTGTTTGAATTGCCTGCAATGCTGTGTCTGATTTTTCCCGCCGTTTTCTGATTAACGATTTATCGAAGCATTTATTTGGATTTGAATTCTCCCACCATTTTCTCTCCTGAAATTCGCCTCACCATTCCTCCAATAATTTCCCACTCTTTCACTTCTTTGCTGTGCAAATAAATACATGAAGCTGTTGATTTGTGTCCTGACTTATCCTGCTCGCATTTGATCTGGGGTAGTGCTCCTGGGGCGATTGGTCTGCGTTCAAAATTGTACAAATGGGAGTCCACGTAATGCAACATGCAGCGTTGGTTCACTTAGCCAATTAATTAGCCGCCGCGTAGTCGCTGGCACAGTTCCCTATCTGCTTTGTTCATTTTGCCGGTACGGTGAACTGACACCGGGTGCAAAGATCCGACCAGAGGTGTGTGTTGTAGGCGGCGTCCGTGGTCGAAGACACGCCGTCCTCTTGGAGTTATCCATAGGTGACGTCCGTCACAATACTTTGCTCCCACAATGTAAAATGTATGACAAGGAGGAAGTCTGCAACATTCGACTTCACTTTATTACAATGTTATTAAAGTTCAGTTGTCTTCAACCCATAAATGAACTTGAATATAATATACGATAAGATTTTCTTAGTTGTAATACTATTTCCTGGGACAACAGCATAAACAAATTTATGTGTGTATTCAAGGGTTGTGGATATGTATTAAAGTGTTGAAGGAAAGAAAAATAAAATCTGGGAAATAGCTTTGCAAAAAATATTAATTGTGAGGTAAAGAAATGTAGTGAGGTAAAGAAATGTAGTGGGAAAGGGGATGAGGGAGTGTGGGAATAGAGAAGGTGTTGAAGAGGAAGGAGAGAAAACACAGGGAACTGAAGCCAGATAAAGATTGTGGTGAGACCCACGTCTCTTGGCAGAGTGTATGCCGTCCACAGTGGCATCCTGTAGTCCTGGCTGTAGGCACTCTCAAATGCAGACTGATGCAGCAAGCAGTAGTTTGCTGGCAGTAGAGCCAGTGGGCGGCCATAAGGCAGATGCGCAGTGTCTGCTGAGCCCAAAATCAACCGGTGTGGGTTTGGGGGTAACACAATAGGTCAGTTAGATGGATGTTGCTCTGTTCACAATTTGATAAAGCTGAAGAACTACCAATGCATATACTGTATATACGTGTGTTTGTATATATACATATATATATGTATATATATATATATATATACATATATATATATATATACATATATATATATATATATATACATACATATATATATATATATATAATTATATATATATATATATATATATATATTTATATATATATATATATACATATATATATATATATATATATATATATATATATATATATATATATATATATATATATATATATATATATATATATATACTGTATATATATATATACTGTATATATATATATATATATATATATATATATATATATATATATATATATATATATATATATATATATATATATACATATATATGTATAATATACAGTTTACATCACTTTATATAATATATATATAAAGCCATAATATCTATCTATAATTCCAGTAATCTCTGTGTGTATGTTTGTATGTTTGTATGTTTGTATGTTTGTATGTATGTATGTATGTATGTATGTATGTATGTATGTTTGTCTGTGACCGCTGTTTCTCGACAACTACCGGTCCGATATACTTGAAACTTGCCAGGTATATTGCTGGGGACCCGAGGATGTGCCTTTTCAAGGTTTCATATTAATCGGAGAAGTAGTTACCGAGCTATGTCCAAAAAACGATTCAACCAATCAGAGAGCAGCGAGCTATCACGTGTGCCGAACGTGGCGAACAGACTCTGCCTCGAACGGCACATTTGAGAGCGTATTCATTTATTTCACGTTGGAAAACTATGTTGCCGTTAAACTATGTTTTAAAACTAATTAAAACTAATTTGCGATTCATCGTAACTGCGATTTGCGACCTTCCGGACAGTGAAGACTGCACTTCCGGCAGGCAATCACAGAACGCGTTGTTGCGGTTGTGAGAGCGAGCCGAGCCGAGCGCGTGCGCCATTACGGTTCGTAATTCGATTTCTTCCGGAGAAAATAATAATTTCTCGATTTCTTATGCGCATTATTTCTCCCAATTCAGTCAGAGCAAAGGGCGGAAGCGAAGAGCGTTGTTTTTTTTGTTTACGGGCGTACGGGCGGGGTAGAGCGTACGGGTAGCGTTTTTTTTTTTTTTTGGCAAGGAACGGGCACCCACGTACGGGCATGCCCTAGTATATATAATATTATATAATATATAATATTATATATATAAATATGCCAGACTTGGCATTTAATATGGAATTTTTTTTTTCCTTGACTTGGGTTTACTTTCTTAACTCAGTATATCAATCTGGTGAGTTTCTTTTACACTTTGGTGACTTATTTGTTAAAAGAACGATAATAATAATAATATAATAATGCATTTATTTTATATAGCGCTTTTCAGGAAGCCCAAAGACGCTTTGACAGAGTGCAAAACATAATGCATAGCAAAACATAAAAACAATTGCAAAAAAAGAAGAATCAATAGGGAAATATTCAAAGCACAAAGGAGGGAGAAGGAGAGGAGATAGTCAGGGGTTAGATGCTGTGGGTTAAATGTTGAATGCAGTGTTGAACAGGTGGGTCTTGAGTGATGTTTTGAATGTGGTGAGTGAGGAGGAGTCTCTGATGGTGTGAGGTAGCGAGTTCCAGAGGGTGGGAGCAGCGATGGAGAAGGCCCTGTCCCCCCAGGATCTAAATTTGGTCCGGATGGGGGGGGGGGTCAGGAGGTTGGTACCAGCAGAGCGGAGGTTGTGGGTGGGAGTGTGTCTGGAGAGGAGGTCAGCCAGGTAGGATGGGGCCAGGTTATGGAGGGCTTTGTAGGTCAAGAGGAGGATTTTGTACGGGATTCTCTGGGAGATGGGGAGCCAGTGAAGCTTGTAAAGGACGGGGGTGATGTGGTCACGGGTCCGGGAATGGGTGAGTAGACGGGCAGCGGAGTTCTGAGTGTATTGGAGTTTATTGGTGATTGTTGAGGGTGAACCATAAAGGAGGCTATTGCAGTAGTCCAGACGGGAAGTGATGAAGGCGTGGATGAGGGTTTCTGCAGCCACGGAGGAGAGGGATGGACGGAGACGGGCGATGTTTTTCAGGTGAAAGCAGGCTGTCTTTGTGATCTGTTTAGTGTATTTGTCGAAGGAGAGGGTTTGGTCAAAGATGATGCCAAGATTCCGGATGTGAGGGGAGGTGGATACTGGGAAACCGTCGATGTTGAGGGCAAAGGTATGGGTGGACTTGGTGAGCGTTTTTGGGCCAATGATGATTATTTCAGATTTATCACAGTTAAGTTTGAGGAAGTTGATTTGAAGCTAGGATTTTATTTCAGTGATGCAGTTTGTCAGGATAGAGTGGGTGGCGGTGGAGATGGACTTGGTGGAGATGAAAAGCTGGATGTCATCGGCGAAGCAGTGGAATTGGAGACCATGACGGCGGATTAAGTGACCGAGGGGGGACAGGTAAAGGATGAAGAGGAGGGGGCCAAGAACTGAACCTTGGGGGACACCTTGGGGGAGGGGAGCAGTGGGGGATTTGCAGTTATTGATGGAGATGAACTGACGTCTGTCAGAGAGGTATGATTTAATCAAAGAGAGGGCAGTGCCGGTAATGATAAAGGTGGTTTCAAGTCGGGTGAGGAGGATGGTGTGATCGATGGTGTCAAAGGCGGCGCTGAGGTCGAGGAGGATGAGAATGTTGAGGTTGCCAGCGTCCGAGGAGAGGAGAAGGTCGTTGGTGATTTTGAGGAGAGCAGTTTCAGTACTGTGGTTGGAGCGGAATCCGGATTGGAATGTTTCATACAGGTTATTGGCAGAGAGGTGATGTTTGAGTTGAGTGGCTACAGCGCGTTCCAAAACCTTTGACAGAAAGGGTAGGTTGGAGATGGGTCTGAAGTTATTTAGGGTGTCAGGGTTTAGTCCAGGTTTTTTCAGAATGGGGGTAACAGCAGCAATTTTGAGGGATGGTGGGACGATGCCTGTAGACAGGGAGGAGTTTATTGTTGCAATGATAAGTGGAGAGAGAGCAGGAAGGGAGGCCTTGACAAAGCTGGAGGGGATGGGGTCAAGAGTGCAGGTGGCAGTTTTCATTCCGATGAGGAGTTCAGAGAGGTCAGTAGGGGAGACTGGGGAGAATTGAGACAGGGGATGGCAGGATAAGGGGGGGCAGGTGGTTTGAGGGGGAGCGGGTGCGGCGGTGGTCAAGCTGTTGTAGATGTTTTCAATTTTGCGTTGGAAGAATGAAAGGAAGGAGATGCAGTTGTCTATTGTGAATGACTGGGTGGTGGTGTTCAGGGGGCTGAGGAGTTTGTTTATTGTAGAGAAGAGTGCTTTTGGGTTTCCGGAGCCAGATTGGATAATTTGAGAGTAGTAGGCGGAGCGGGCGCGGGAGAGGGCATCTTTATAGTGTTGTATGTGGTCCTTGTAGGCCTGGGAGTGAACTGTGAGACCTGTTTTATTGCGGAGTCTTTCAAGTTGGCGAGCACGAGTTTTCATCAGGCGGAGTTCAGGGGCAAACCAGGGAGCAGAATGGGTGAAAGAAACTGTTTTGGTTTTTATAGGTGCAAGTTGGTCAAGGCACGAGGAGAGAGTGTGGTTGTAGTAGTCAGTGAGGTCAGAAGGGGTGTGGAGGTCAACGAAGGGAGAAGTGGACATTTTTTCAGAGAGGGTCGATGAGAATGAGGTAGGTGAAAGAGCGTTTAGCTTACGGAAGTTGATAGTGCGATAATGCCTTAGTGCTGGGGTGGGGATGTTGATGGTCAGAGTGATGGCGAGGTGGTCAGAGAGAGTGAGGTCGGAGCCAGAGAGATGGTGCAAAATTAGTCCAGTAGAGCAGACAAGGTCCAAAATGTGACCACGGTTATGGGTAGGAAAGTTGACATGTTGAGTGAGGTTAAAGCAGGTGAGTAAATCAGTGAAGTCAGTGGTTAGCGTGGAGTCAATGGAGTCCATGTGGATATTGAAATCACCAAGGAGGAGGATTGAGGGGGAGAGGGAACATAGCTGGGTCAGAAAGTAGGAGAAGTCAGACAGGAATGATGGGTGTGGTTTGGGAGGGCGGTAGACAACAGCAACGGTAGACAAGGCGGTAGACAACCATGTCACTGATTGTCTGTCGCAGCAAGAAGTCAACGACAGGATTATATCACAGGTGACATGGCAAAATGTACAGACAGGTGCATTTGATGATTGGCTTCACAGTCGGGTATACAAGGGTTGTTGCGTTCTGTATTCGTGGAAAACAACTGCTGCACATCTCCAAAAGTTATTGCCGCTTCCTCTGGAGATGGTCGGTCAATTCGACAATGCTGTTTGTCATGGAGTGGTGGCTTTACGAAATTACGGCATGAAACAGCGTGCTATTGCTCGGCAGTATGGCATCACTCAAGGTCAGGTGTCAAAGATCCTGAAACGAAATGCTCAGAGGGGTGTCCCTACTCCAATACCGAGGCCAGGACGTCCCCGCAGAACCACAAGGAGGGATGATCGTCAGCTGCACCGGTTAGTCCGCAATGGCCCTACCAAGTCAGCTAATCGGCTTCGGGCTGAGTAGCAGCAACTGACAAATGTGCCTGTATCCAGAAGGCTAGTCAACTAACGACTGGTTCAACCAGGCTATCGTGCCAGGCGTCCCCTGAGAAAGCCACGCCTGACCAGACAACACCGCCAGCGCCGATTGCAGTGGGCCAGAGAGCACCGTCAATGGCAGCCAGGGCACTGGAATCACGTGATCTTCAGTGACGAGTCTAGATTTCTGGTCTATCGTCAAGATGGCCGCGTCCGAGTGCGCAGACAAGTGCATGAAGCCTACAATAAAGATTGTATAGTGCCAAGAGTCCAAGATGGGGGTGGTGGGGTGACCGTTTGGGCTGCTTTTCATGCAGGGTGCAAAACTGACCTGGTTGTTCTGAATGGAAACCTGAACCAGTTC
The DNA here is from genome assembly GCF_964187855.1 of Myxine glutinosa. Lineage (NCBI taxonomy): Eukaryota > Metazoa > Chordata > Myxini > Myxiniformes > Myxinidae > Myxine > Myxine glutinosa. The sequence continues at coordinate 106,942,088 of NC_136265.1, read as the reverse complement.
AAGTACAGGGCCATTCTGGAAGAAACATTGCTTCCATTTGCTCGTGCAGCCTTTCGAGGAAACTTTGTCTTCCAAGATGACAATGAACGGCCTCATCGTGCTCGCATGATCCAACACTTTCTTGCTGACCGTGGTGTAGAGCATATGGAGTGGCCTGCCATGTCCCCGGATATGAATCCGATAGAGAACTTGTGGGCAGAATTAACGCGTCAAATCGACAACTTGGACCAGCAGCCTACCTCTGTGCATGAATTGCAGCAGGCTATTGTCACTGCATGGCAAGCGATTCCTGTCCAAACCTTGGCAAATCTCGTGAACAGCATGCCTCGACGTGTACGTGCTCTCCTGAATGCTCGTGGGGGTTACACGAAGTACTGAACTGTAATTTTACTGTCCGTAATCCCAGTCATAATTTAGCTTTTGTTTTTGTTGAATTTTTTTTTGGCTAATGTGCAAAATAAAGAGATACTTCTGGAAAACGCACAGAAGTTTAACACAGTACTGTCCGTGAATCGAGTTCGATATCAGTTTACATCACTTTCAAGGATCAATTTATTTGCTTCGAAATGTCAAATGTGGTTTTTGTTTCTTTTAAAGGTCACATTAACAAAATCTAGAATAATTTCAACATAATTGCAATGAACTTTTGGTTCTAAGTCATCTTGAAAAGTAAGTTCACCCCCACAAAAAAAATATTCCATATTAAATGCCAAGTCTGTATATATATATATATATGCACATTACAAGAAAATAAGATTGATTACTTCGACCAGTGTTAAGCTGTGCCTGAAGCTGTTGTCCTGTGAGCCGCCTATCACGCAAGCTGTTGACTCTCAGAAACTTGTCTTCTGATTCTGTTGTGGCTTTGGGTCTGCCAGACCTCTTCCTGTCAGAGTTTCCTCCAGTTTCCAATATACTACTTCCTGCAGTGCAATATTGTCCAAATAATGCTTCAGAGTGTGCAATGACAGTCTGTTCCAATACTGCTTTTATACAGACAGGGGGTTTGTAATCAAGTAATCAGCAGAGGTTGGGACACCTGTAGGAATTGTTTGCATCAACTTTCAAGGCTTAATTTACTTATACTAGGGCATGCCCGTACTATATATATATCTAAAATTATATCCCCCCCCTCTATTTACATGAAATGGTTTGGTCCAAAGCGAACGGCCTGCGAGTACGGTGACAATCCCCCCCCCTCTATTTACATGAAATGGTTTGGTCCAAAGCGAACGGCTTGCGAGTACGGTGACAATCCCCCCCCTCTATTTACATGAAATGGTTTGGTCCAAAGCGAACGGCTTGCGAGTACGGTGACAATCCCCCCCCTCTATTTACATGCAATGGTTTGGTCCAAAGCGAACGGCTTGCGGAGTTTGGTAAAGAAATCGCCATAGCTCGGTAACTACTTGTCCGATTAATATGAAACCTTGAAAAGGCACATCCTCAGGTCCCCAGCAATATACCTGGCAAGTTTCAAGTATATCGGACCCGTGGTTGTCGAGAAACAGCGGTCACAGACAAACACACAGACACACACACAGACACACAGAGATTACTGGAATTATAGATAGATTGCTGCAGAACAGCTGTAAGTTGTTAACCCATTACTTGTTCCCTGAAGAAGGCCTTTTTTTTTTGCAATATAACTGTGCAATTTACATTATTTTCCCGTTTTTTGCTAACCTAAACTTTTTTTTTTTTTACCTCGAGCAGTTTACTGCTTACCTTTGTACCATTTCACGTTATTCACTGGACTTGAATTGCTTAAATTTCAACAAAAACTGGAAAAATTGAGGTGTTCTAAAACTTTTGACCGGTAGTGGATGTGTGTACTCTGTACATAAATACCTTGAGCTAAACCTGACAATATGTCTGCACTCTGTGCATAAATACCTTGAGATACACCTGATAACATTTCTGCACTCTGTGCATAAATACCTTGAGGTACAGAATTGACCAGCCGCCGTGACAGCAGCTCAATCTGAAAGACAGAAATCACACTCGCACTGGTCTAGTAGAATTCACCAAAATGCATTTATCGGACACAAAACCCTGACAACCAGTTCAAAGCCAAATCTCAGTGTTAACAACAACCCCCAAAGGTCAAACAAGAGCTGTGTGCAGCCTTGAGTGTTAGCAGTTGCATAGAAGCAAAGGATTTGTCATTTTCCTTGTACTTGCAAACTAATGCAGAGCAAAAGATGGCGATGGCGATGCAACTTTGTAGCATTTAACTGTTAATTCCCACAATTACTGAAGCATTGAAAAGCAGCATGGAGGTGAGTCTGGTGAGAGCATATCAAATTCATTACTATTTTCAAAATGATCCAATAAATGTCTTCGGTATCCCCAAGAAGTGTTATACATGTACCCAGAATTCCAAAAATAAAACCACATCTGACTACAACACACTACCCCTCCCCTCAAAATATACATTCATTGATGCAGGTGTATTCTATGAATATGAATTTGCTTGTACTCATAACGTAGCCATGAATCAAGTGTGATGATGAAGTGAGGAATAAAAATGTGGAGACTAAATGGAAAACTTCAGTAATAACAGTTGAAAAGATTAATGCTAGGTAATGCAAAGGAAATGATTAGCAAAAGCAGCACTTAGTAGTTGGCAATGAGAGAAAACCTTGGCAGTGGCACCTGCCAAGGTTGCAAAAGTGAGTCGGGGATGAGATGGAAGAGCCTGAAGAAGCGGAGAAACAGCCATATCAGCCACAGCAACAGCGGCCATCAATAAGATGGCGCTGAGGAGACGGAGAGCCAGCGACGAGCAGAGTCGCTGCTCCGAAGGCCAATAGTCTCGAGGCCGAGCGGGACGTGATGTCGAAGGTCAGCCGCACGTACCGGCGCGAGGCGCGAGATGTTCGAATTTGATGGCGAGCCGACGCAGACAACTGCGATGGACGCAAACACGAGGGAGCGGCGTGATGCTACGAGCCTGTGCCGCACGGCGCGCCGCTGAGCGACCCACAGCAGACGCAATGCCCGAGCCCTGACCATCTGAAAGTCTCAAAATGGGTGGAAAAGGGGAAAGGGGAGCAGGACGGTACTGCAAGGCTCGAGTAAACGGGTCATGTTTTGATTGTGAAATTTTCCACAGTGATAAGATTCTTGGCAGGGGATTCGCTACAAGTTTACGTTCACATAGTACCATGGCATCCTTAGATACCGACTCGGTGACCAAAGAAGAAATTAAACCACCTGGGATTATTGGTCTGTGTCGACTCGGTTCCTTCAAACCGAGCGTGCGTGCTACATCCTAAGAACAATGGATGGTGTGGAGTAAAAAAAAACTATGATTAATACTCGCCTCTCCTGTTGCTCAACAGTGCTGTGCGGAGCCTTTGCCAATGTTCTGTTGTCCGAATGTGGTACGGTGCCTTCAATTTAAGTTCCCGTGCCTCACCGTGGTGGGACAGTCACAGGTAGACCAGGGGAGAGGCGCAGGTGGTGCACGGCAGGCCGAAGGAGCAGAGATCTCCCAAGGGACGGCTGGATGGAACGTCGGCCGGCGGAGCACGCTGTTGAGACTTCCGTGGGTGCCGTTATTTGGCATTGGGGTGACATTCAATAAGTCTGTGATGAAGTATTAGAAAATAGACAAAGAAATTGCACACTTGTCAATTTGGCATCTGGACGTTTCATACATTCCGCAGTACTCCGAAGTAATTATGCGCTTTTGTGTCATTAAATATTGTGTATATATATACATATATATATACACACATGTATATTAGAAGGGAACATTTAGAAAAATGAAAACAACATACCTTGCAATCCACAACAGACTTTATTACGACAAAGGTTCTCAGTCTGTGTATGGCATACAAAATGGCGTACAACAGTTGCGGTGTCATATTGTGGTTGCTGTTTTTTGTTTCATTAACATTTTAAAATTTTTATTGATTGCTGTGGTATTAGTGCAATACCCCAGAGACTATGTTGCTTCCTTGTGTTGGATCTATTGTTATCGCTTCTGCCATGATTGATGTAGCCCGGCTGACGAGAGAAGAAAAGTAGTACAATTTGGTGGTTTAGCGATCTCCCGATTTGGTACTTTAGCGATGTATTCTGGCATATTTATCAGTCTTTGTAGTTATGTAAATGCTCGAGAATAAAAGGAATGGCCTATGACTTCATTCTACAGCAGCTTTTCAGTGTATAATTTTGTACATATCTGATGGGGTGGCAATTGTGTTTCCATGCCACCCATGTTTTCCATATGGAGTATGACAGCATTCCATATGTATATATATATATATATATATATATATATATATATATATATATATATATATATATATATATATTGTTACGGGGTCCTCCCCTATCCCCTGGTCTCGGTAAACCTCCGAACCCCGAGAGGGTCCCCGGCAGAAAAATATGTTATCCTTTGTTGAAATTAATCAATCATGAAACTCTCAATGAAACCATCAAATGAAACAATCAAATCAATAATGAAACCACACCAAGGGTTATGAACAAATATTATATCAAAAGCACACCAAAAAGCACCCTAAAACAATGGGGGCAAATCACCCCTGCAATCCAATCTTAAGATGGTACCCCAGCTCAGACTCACGGCACCCCCAGGGACTGAAGCAGAGCCCTTCTCAATGTCTCAAGCACACAACGGTGCTCCCGTCGTAGAGGCGATGGTGATGAGGCGGGAACGGAGATGTCGTTAAGCCGGGGACCGTCACGTGGTCCCAGCCAACCCCAATTGGCGGTGGAAAGAGGAAACCCCAAAGACGCTATCCAATCGTGCACCTACACCGTGCAGTCGCGAACCGCACCGTATTTTTTTTTTTTTTTTTTTTTTGTATACAGAGTCGAGGCTCGTGAAAGAGCTAACATTTATCAAACAAACAAATCAAACAAACAAGCAAACAAAGTATATAAAAAGGGGAGCAGTCGACAAGATGGGGAGAGAAGGGGAGGAAGCACACAAGCACAACATTTGAGAGCAGGGACATCGGGAGATGTGTGGGAGGGAGAGGGCCTGGAGGGAGGCAGGATAGGTATAAAACGCAAGGACACCAAGGACTTCCAGGAAAGAAGACAAAAGTCACCTCAAAAAAGTGATTTGGGGTGAAACTAGCGGGGGTAGAAAAGATCAAGGTTTTGGATTGGGGAAGATAAGAGATGGTGGTGAACAGCCGTTTTAAAGACCTAGAGGGAGGAGTGGGATTGAAGAGAGAGGGGGAGTTTGTTCCAGAGGCGGGAGAAAAGAGGAATGAAGGAGTGAAGGTGAGCAGAGAGTCTTGATTTTGGCAGTTTAACCATAAGAGGGTTGCAGGCAGATCTTGTGCGACCTGCAGGAATATTTGGGGGACAGAGCCCAGAGAGAGCTGGGGGACAGAGCCCAGAGAGAGCTGGGGGAGCAAGGCCGGAGAGGAGTCGGTAGAAGACGGAAAGACCACCAACCTGCCTGCGGTGAGTAAGTGAAAGGCCCTCGGAGATAGCGTCATCGCGGGAGATTCCAATGATTCTGAACGCTTTGGTTTCAACAACGTGAAGACGAGCTAGGTGTGAGGCAGGAGCACCAGCCCAGAGGGGAGAGCAGTATTCCATTGAGCTGCGGATGAAAGCCTTGTATGTGGTGAGGAGCTCAGGTGTGCCAAGGAAGGACTTCGCACGACGGAGGATGCCCAGTCGGCGATTGGCTTTGGAGGCCAGCTTGGAAATGTGGTTTTCCCAGGAAAGATCATGGCAGATAGTGAGACCCAAAAGCTTGAGTGACAGAACTTCTTGGAGAGGATTATTCAGAAAGTAGATGGGAGGGTTGTCCAGTCGGTCTTTTCGGAGAGACATCGTAAGAGTGAGATTTGTCAGCATTGAAAGACATGTTCCACTTGTTTGCCCAGTCTGTGATTTTGTCCAGGTCGGCAGAGAGTGAGGAGGCTGCAGACTGTCGATCTGAGGGATGAGGAATGGAGGGGCAGAGAGTGGAGTCATCAGCAAAGAGATAGAGAGGATTTTCAAGAGAGTCAGAGAGATCATTGATGAAGACCAGAAAAAGCACAGGGCCCAGAACACTGCCTTGGGGAACTCCAGCCTGAACAGGAAGAGGAGATGAGAGAAACCCATTCAGGGCCACACGTTGACTACGACGAGAGAGGAAGTCCGCCAGCCATGTGTGGAGATTTCCATGGATACCAAAGGAGGAGAGTTTGGTGAGCAGAGCGGGGTGCCAGACCGTATCGAAGGCACGTGATATGTCGAGGGAGACAGCTCTAATTTCCTGTTTGGCATTGAGGACCTCCATCCATTGTTGAGACAGCAGAAGCAGCATGTCCAGAGTAGAGTGACCTGGTCTGAAACCAAATTGATGGTCAGAGATCAAGCCATTGGAGAAGAGGAAAGATTTCATATCCGAAGCAATGATGGATTCCATGACTTTGCTGATAATTGGGAGAAGGCTGATTGGTCTGTAGTTGCTAAAATCTGTTTTTGCACCTTTTTGTGCAAAGCGGTGATGTTGGCTGATTTCCAAGCAGATGGCAGTTGACCTTGAGCAAAAGAGAGGGTGAAGAGAACAGAGAAAGGGAGTGAAAGAGCGGAAGAACAGGATTTTACGACCCGTGGGCTGATGCCGTCAGGTCCAGTTGCAGAATCAGAGTCGAGGGTTGACAGAAACTTTTCCACCTTGTCAGGAGGAAAGGACACAGAGTCCAGGAGCAGCTGGGTACGACTGGGTATGGTGGGTACAGAGAGGGATGGGTTTGGGACACAATATTTAGAGGCAAACACAGAGTTGAAGCATTCAGCTTTTTCATGTGCGGAGTCAGCTGTGTAGCCGTTTGAGGTAAGGGAGGGGATGGAGGGGGAACAAACACCAGAAACAGATTTGACCAGACGCCACCAGGATTTGAAAGAGGGAGACAGATAAGAGAGTTCGGTCTTGAGAACGGAGAGATATTGTTTCCTGGCTCTCCTGAGGGTGGACACACACTTGTTTCGGGCTTTGTGAAAGGAAATGAGATTTCCTTCCATTGGATTTGCTTTCCAGGAGACGAAGGCAAGTTGTTTCTGGGCGACAGCCTCACCACAAGATTCCGTGTACCATGGACGGGAGGAAGGGTATGACAACTGAAGACGAGATGGGATAAATCTGTGCATGAGAGAGAGCAATTTACTTTGGAAGAATTCACCAACTTCAACTTTGAAGTATTCTTCAAAGGCCGCTGTCGCGCACCCACATCTTCGGCAAACCATCGGAGGGTTGGACCAGCGGACGCAACTAATCAAGGGTCCGCGAACGACGCGCGAGGTCCCCGAAATGGCGGTATCTTCTTCCTCGGGTCGCAGCCGCTAGGCGAATATTCTCCGGAATCTCCCACCTGTACCTGGCTTCACAGGCTTTTCCACGACACCAGCGGTATCAACGATCGCACGAGATTCCTTTCCAAGACTCAAAGTTCCCTCTCCATGGACGCTCGACCAAGCTGGGTGCGGAGCTGTTCCCAAACGCCTCGTTTTTCTCCGCCTTACGCGCTCTTCTTCCTCGCTCCCTTTTGCCTTACGGGTCACCATCCGATTTCCGGCCACATTTTACCGGGGGCGCTTTTAAACCTTTTAACCACAATAACCCTTACTGAGAACCAACAATAAGAATAATACCAACAATAATTAGGGCCGAATCCATAACACTTCCCCCCCTCAAGAAAGAAAGTTTGAACACAGCGAAAACTTTCTTTGTAGGCAAATTCTTGAAACCAACACAAGCAATCAATGTTTCCCCAAAAATAAAGCAACAACTTCGAACAACTTACAGAGATTTCCAAAGTTAATTCACTCTGGCCAAAGCATCAGCAATGACATTGTCCCTGCCCTTTACATGTTCAATTTCCAAGTTACCCCTGCAAAGCCAAACTCCATCTAATCGACCTCCGATTTTTACTTTTAGTTTCTTTTGAATGAAGGTTAAGGGGTTGATCAAAAATCCAAAGTCAAGCAACTCGATAGCACTTTCTCTGGGAGGCCGAGCTGAGGGCCAGGTTCCATGGTGGTTGGGTGGTGAGGCCTGGACATTTTCACTACATGGACGCCTTTAGGAATGTGGAGTTCACGGTTAGTCCATGTAGGAAAGTTCACTACATGGACGCCTTTAGGAACGTGGCATTCACAGTTAATCCGTGTTGGAATCTTGGCTCGGCTGCTCCGCAGCATTCAGTGCTTCCACTCTTTCTAACTTTCCTAACAATCACGGTTGGACCACTTGTCACTGTAGTCACATGAATGGCGGTCTCCTTCTTGGCCACTGCTCTGATAATCCTTCCTTCGGGAGCTGCCATAACTCTGGAAGCCTCCATAATAATATCGATTGCGGCCACCACCACCACTACTCCGTGGTCCTCCTCTGTAGCCCCCTCAACCCCTAGGAAATGCCTTCCCTACTGTGATGGTCCGACCATCCAACTCCTTGCTATTCAGATCCTTTTCTGCAACTCTGGCGTCCTTTGAGTTTTCAAACGTGACAAAGCCAAACCCTCTTGACTTTTGTGTTTCCCTGTCTTTTATCAGCAGCACTTCCAAAAGCGGTCCATATTTGCTGAAGGCAGACTCCAGAACCTCTTCCTTTGTTTTGACGTTCAGTCCCCCTACAAAGAGCTTGCCAATATTGCCTCCATCCCTGACGTGCATGTGCCGACACTTAGTCTCAGGGTATTTCCTCTTCTCTTCAGGGCGCTTCCTACTAGGCTTTTCAGCAAACATCGGGTTACCAGAAACTTGGCCACCGGCCAAATCATTCCCGATAACAAAAGATACTCCTTCTACAGGAAGAGTGGCTTGTAAACCGACGGTGACCGGTCCTGACACCAAATCGGACTCCAAATGGATGACATGAAGTGGAGCACTAACACAGCCACCAATCCCCTGTAAACGAACACTATCCCCAGTTGCCGTCTCCTCGGACAATGGCAAGATGCCTTCAAGCATTAAAGATTGATGTGCTCCTGTGTCCCTCAATATCCTAACAGGTCTCCGGTTAGTCGAGGCTCCATCCAGTGACAAAAACCCCTCTGAAATAAATGGTTGGTAACCCTTTTGAGGGCGATTTCTCACAATGGCCATTGCATTTAGAGTCGTACTAGTCGAACTCCACTCCTGATTTTCCTTTCCCAGAGCATAACAGTTGGACATCAAGTGTCCAGGTTTATGGCAAAAAGTGCAAGTAGGCCCGGAGGAGAACCTCGTGGTCTGCCAAGGCATGGGGGCGGCGGTCTGCCTCGAGCCCCCCGGACGATAGGTCTGTCTTGGAACCGCAGTCTTCTCATTTCTCGAAGTCGTGGTGTCAGAGTGGTCCTCATTTTCATCTCGAGGCCGCCCCCATGGATTTTCATTCTCCACCCCTGATGTACCATAGCTCCCCTGGCTAGGTCTGGGCGAGAAGTTCGGTTTGTGGAACCCCATCCTGTGTGTTAAGGCATAGTCATCTGCCATGGTTGCTGCCTCATACAACTTTGGTACTTTCCTTTCCTCCAGATGTACTTTAATGTCCTCGTGGACACACTGTTGGAATTCCTCCACCAGGATCAATTGTCGCAATAGTTCGAAGTCTTTCCCCACTCCTTTTGAATCACACCACCTATCAAACATGGTTTCTTTCAATCTGGCAAGCTCCACATGTGTCTCACTCTCCCTCCTCCTGGCATTCCGGAATTTTTGCCGGTAAGCTTCCGGGACCAATTCATAGGCTTTGAGAATGTGTTTCTTCAATACCTCGTAATCTGCACATTGGTCCATCGGTAAAGCCGAATAAATCTCTTGAGCTTTACCCACCAGAACACTTTGCACTAGTATGGACCAGTACTCCTCAGGCCAGTTTAACAGTCGAGCCACTTTCTCAAAGTGTGGAAAAAACTTGGCTACCTCCTTTTCATTGAAGGGTGGAACGAGCCTCACATGTCTGCCAACATCCCAGGTGTTCTGACTAGGTGTCGAACCAGTCGGCATGGATGGTATCTCTCCCCGTTCTTTCATTACATCCAGCTCCTTGAGTTTAATTTCCTGCTGAAGGGCCATTTCACGATCCCTTAACTCCCTTTCGGCTTTTCTCTCCTCTGTTTTTTTTTCCTCTAACCTTTCCTGGAGTTGTCTTTCAACTCTCCTTTCCTCTGCTTTCTTTTCTTCTAACCTTTCCTGGAGTTCTCGTTCCACTCTCCTTTCCTCTGCTTGTTTCTCTTCTCTTCTCTCTTCTGCTTTCCTTTCCTCTGCTTTTAATCTTTCCTGGAGTTCTCGTTCCTCTGCTTTTAATCTTTCCTGGAGTTCTCGTTCCACGCTCCTTTCCTCTGCTTTTTTTGTCTTCTAACCTTTCCTGGAGTTCTCTTTCCTTTTCTGCTTTCCTTTCCTCTGCTTTTTCCCTTTCCTGGCTCTGTAATTGCATCTCCAGTTTCTGGAGCTCCACATTTTCTTGCTCTTCTGGTAACCAATCCCAGGCTACCTCTTCCCATGTTTCTAATCCCACCATAGATTGTATCACCACTGTCTGCAACTCTGCCTTCTTCATATTAGTTCGGACCTCCAAGCTAAAATGTTTCGCCAATTTCAAGAGGTCCGATTTTACTAATGCTCTGAACTGTGCTTCAGTAGGGGTCACTGTAAACTTCTCTGCATCAAACTCCATGGTGACTACTGTTAACACCTGTTAACCTTCACACAAGAAATTAAAAAACACATTTTTTTTTGGTTTGTTTGTTTTTGGAAAAATTTGGGAATGTTGGAAAAAGTTCCAAATTTGGGAATTCTGGGAATGCTAGGGAATTCTTTCCCAGACTAAATTTGGGAAATTTTAGATCCCAGACGCAGACCCAATTTCGAGCCCACGAGTCAATTGGACGAGCCCCCAATTTCTGTTACGGGGTCCTCCCCTATCCCCTGGTCTCGGTAAACCTCCGAACCCCGAGAGGGTCCCCGGCAGAAAAATATGTTATCCTTTGTTGAAATTAATCAATAATGAAACTCTCAATGAAACCATCAAATGAAACAATCAAATCAATAATGAAACCACACCAAGGGTTATGAACAAATATTATATTAAAAGCACACCAAAAAGCACCCTACAACAATGGAGGCAATCACCCCTGCAATCCAATCTTAAGATGGTACCCCAGCTCAGACTCACGGCACCCCCAGGGACTGAAGCAGAGCCCTTCTCAATGTCTCCAGCACACAACGGTGCTCCCGGCGTAGAGGCGATGGCGATGAGGCGGGAACAGAGATGTAGGTAAGGCGGGGACCGTCACGTGGTCCCAGCCAACCCCAATTGGTGGTGGAAAGAGGAATCCCCAAAGACGCTATCCAAACGTGCCCCTACACCGTGCAGTCGCGAACCGCACCATATTCTTCAAAGGCCGCTGTCACGCACGCACATCCTCGGCAAACCACCGGAGGGCTGGACCAGCGGACGCGACTAATCAAGGGTCCGCGAACGATGCGCGAGGTCCCTGAAATAGCGGTATCTTCTTCCTCGGGTCGCAGCCGCTAGGCGAAGATTCTCCGGAATCTCCCACCTGTACCTGGCTTCACAGGCTTTTCCACGACACCAGCGGTATCAACGATCACATGAGATTCCTTTCCAGGACTCAAAGTTCCCTCTCCATGGATGCTCGACCAAGCTGGGTGCGGAGCTGTTCCCAAACGCCTCGTTTTTTTCTCCGCCTTACGCGCTCTTCTTCCTCGCTCCCTTTTGCCTTCCGGTCACCATCCGATTTCCGGCCACATTTTACCAGGAGTGCTTTTAAACCTTTTAACCACAATAACCCTTACTGAGAACCAACAATAAGAATAATACCAACAATAATTAGGGCCGAATCCATAACAATATATATATATATATACATATATATATATATATATATATATATATATATACATACATACATACATATATATATATATATATATATATATATATATATATATGTATATATATATATATATATATATATATATATATATGTATATGTATATATATATATATATATATATAACTGTAAGAAATAGTAGAAACTCCACAGTACGAGCAGGGCGTCTCATTTGCATTGAATAAATAATCGTTAGATTAAATAAGACGCGGACGTAGCTTCAGGACGTCGATCTTTAATTGTCGACAAGCTTTCGACCAACAAAGGTCTTCTTCTGAGTCGGCCCCAAGTTTATATATATATATATATATATATATATATATATATATATATATATATATATAGTGCTGTCATACTCCAAATTAGGTTATATGTATATTTTAACGGATTTGGGAAACTGTGCACTGTGTGTAATTCATTGTAAATATACCCCCATTGTAAATAATGTAATGATTCCTGTAAATACCTCCATTCATGTAAAGATCAAAGGTCGTCCTTTAGTTAGTCCATCGCACACACGTAGGCCACCATAGAACCTCTCTATAGTTATTTCTTTATTATCTGTATCAGTTAAGGCTGTGTCTCCACTAGTTGACCTTGCAGTGCACCAAATGAAATAAGATAGAGCCCCATTGCCAACTGCATTGCCCCCATTGCCAACTGCATTGCCTCCATTGCCAACTGCATTCGCCGCCATTCAACATGTGCTCCAACTCGGAGAAGAAGGGCGTGGCCCCACCTCGTCATCAAGGGTGGAGCCCCCGAATGACCATCCAGAGATCAGGGGTATGGCTTGAGAGGCGTGACCAAGAAACATCGAGCAGGTTCGCGAAGATTCGAGGGTGTGGCCTATATAACCCGTTGCACGGAGCCCCCACTGGAGTTGTTGAGGAGTTCCGTGGCAAGCAGTTCTGCAAGAGAGTTTTGGGGGAGGTGCTTGTGCAGGTGGCGGTCCTGCTGAGAGCTTCGGAGGACGTACGAGGCCTGAGAGACGCTGCCCCTGCACGTGAAGCCCTGACGCGCTGCTGCGCGCAAAACCTGCTGTGTGAACCAGATTGCTGGGGAATTGGTGGCCGTTCGCCTCCAGCCTGCCGTTCTGCCCGGACCTGAACCTTCCTCTCCTTCCAGCCATTCGTTCCTGCCTTCATTCCCCATTCGTGTGAGTCTGCCCGTCGTCTGTCCTTTGTGTTGTCCTGGGTATAAGTTAAGCCTGTATAAGTAAGAATTGCCCTGTGTATCTGCTTCTTCCTCTTCCCTGTAAATTACTTCGTTCTTCTTTTCTTCTTTGGGTTTGTGTAAATAATAATAAATATCTGTTCCTCCATTCTTTGATTTCTTCTTTCTCATCCGATCGCTTTAGAGATTTCCCAATTGAGTTCCTGTGGTGCGATTTCGGCCAACGCTTTATGAATCGGGTTTGGTCCCTTGATAAATGGCTCGAACCGCGGGCTGCTAAAACCGCTCGGCAAAATACCATCTTGTCCGTGGTTTCGAGCGGAGTTACCCGCCTGCCTTGTAGAGGGATTGGCGGGGGTGTACGGGAATCCCTTGACCAATCGGCCTCGGCCAATCCCACCCCACAGGGGAGCGGGGTAGCTTCAGGATCGGAGACGGCCAGTGCAAATAGAAGGGGGATTAACCCCCCCCCCTTGCTCAGGGGAGCGCCGTCCCCGTTTCCGTAACAATTGGTGTCTGGGAGTGAGATTCGGATCCGAAGTGCGCTTAACGCACTCGAAATTACGAGCGGCCGAAATTGTAATAACATCTAAATTTAAGTCGTGCCATGGATGATCAAGGGGACTGGATGTCGGTAGGGGAGTTAGAGGAGGGTTTAGAGTCGACCCAGGACCCCAGGGAGGCAGTGGGAGTAATGGAGGGGGAGCGCAATACGCATTCGGTAGCGGAGGTTTCAGGCGCACGAGATGGCGGCACTTCGCACGAGGTTGCAGCAGCACCAAATGGCGCCTCGCACATGGTGGCGACGAGGGTCGAGCCCGCGGTGCCAACGGAATGGGACCGTTTAATGGGACAGTTGTTGCATTTTTTGACCCAGTGGGATGAAGAAAACAAAATGTATGCCCAGGGGTTCATATCCACCAGGTAAATTAACAACATGGGTGTTCAAATGACTAAGGAGCGAAAAGAAATTAATGCAGGGTCAAAAAGGGAGGAATCCAGGTGTGATATGGAAAAGATGGGGACGAATTTGGCAATAGGGGAGAACGTTGGGAGCAGATTGGGCGAGAAGGTCCCAAGGGTGCGCGACGGGGTAACGCGGGTCGAGAAGCGCGGGTTGAGCGAGGTGGAGAAAAGCACAGGTAAAATGACCGGGGTAGAGATCGCGACCCGGGGTATGGAAAAGCCGGCGACCGCCGAGGTAGAAAAGGAAATTTTATTCGGACCAGCGATCGTCGAGGGAAAGAAAAAAGAAATTAAGTCTGAATCATTCGAAGCAGTAGTGGAAATTGGAATTGGAGAGACCGGGGACTTAGAAAAGCACTCGCGGCAGGGAGAAATGGAGACTGTACAAAGTCCATGTTCACATCAGGATGCTGTGCTTAACCCAAATGAAAGTTTGCAGGTGTTGGAGCGAAGAAGAAGAAGCGCCCAGGTGAGTCGTGCTGTGTATTGTGCGGGGAGATTTTGCAGGAGGATGTTTGGCGCAGAAATAATTTTCGCGCGCTTGGGATCGAGAAAGCATCCGGGCGTTGGTGAAGGGTCCCTTGTGAGTGGTGTGAGTGGAAATGGCGCGCTTGTGGAAAAAAAGTGTGCATCGGAGAATGAATGCACGACAGAGTATGGGAGTGATACCGGGTGCGGAAGCAAATGCACGTCAGAGGGAATGTGCGAAACCGAGGGTACGGAGTGTGACACGGAGAGTGAGGTGGTGGTGGAACGTGTGCGAGAGTGTACACCGGAGTTAGTGGTGGCGCGTGTGTGGAAGGGCGCACCGAAGCGCGTGATCGGGTGTGCAAAAGGGTGCACACCCATGGTTGTCACAGAGGATGTGACCGAGGAGTGGGCGTGAGGAGGTGTGTTAAGGAAGTGTGCGAACGACGTGTGTGCGCAAGAGGGTGCGCGAGAGGTGTGGTGTGTAACAGGGAGTGCGGTGGTGGAATGGACGGAGTGTGTGGGATGCACGGGCGCGCCAAGACTCCAGGTTTTGCAAGTGTGAAAGGCGTCGCGTATGCGAGTAAGGCATCGACGTGGACCGGGGAAGCGTTTAGGGCGACGTTTAGCCGACGCGAGCCCTCGTTCCGTGCCGGGTTGTGGATATTGCAGGACCCGGCGGGGATCGGTGCTGCGTCGCTTCTCTTCGGAGTGTCGTGCCCGATCCGGGCCTGGCACCGCCCCGCACGGTCGAGTGCGAGGGAAATTCGGAGCGCCGTCCCCGTTTCCGTAAAAAAAAAAATAATAATAATAATAATATATATATATATATATATATATATATATATATATATATATATATATATATATATATACATATATATATATATACATATATATATATATATATACATATATATATATATATACATATATATATATATACATATATATATATATATATATATATATATATATATATATACAGTGGAACCTTGACTTACGAGTTTAATTCGTTCCGTGACCGAGCTCGTAACTCAAATTGCTCGTATCTCAAATCAAATTTCCCCATTGAAATGCATTGAAATGCTATTAATCCGTTCCAGCCCGCCAAAAACCACACCAATTTTTTTTTAAATATACAGTATATATAAAAATATCTCGCGCTTTATATTTCACCTGTATGCAGCATACAAGTTGGCAGGATGGCCTGGACTGGAGGTACGCACACTTGACTCTAAAGTCTAAACTGTCCAGCCTGGGTTTGAATCCCGACCCAGCTATAACCTGTCATGGGTGAATCACAGGCAGGGTGATTCATCAATGTGTGTACCGCTAAACTGGGCGCCCCGTTTGCGTCCCATTAGTTGTTGGATGTTAAGGATCTCACCGTGTTTTCCACAAAGAGAAGGCGAGCTATCGCCGGCATTCTGAACAAGTTGTGGCCTGGCATGCTCTTCTCCTCTGCCGTTATATACGTCCTCCTCGGCACCTCGCTCATGTTTTTCGACGATTGCGTGTTTTATATCCAAGCACAAGTTTTATATAAAACACGACGATTGCGTGTTTTATATCCACAAGTTGTGGCCTGGCATGCTCTTCTCCTCTGCCGTTATATACGTCCTCCTCGACACCTCGCTCATGTTTTTCGACGATTGCGTGTTTTATATCCAAGCACATCATCCTCTTCTTCTTCTCAGCACTGCACTTGCCACTCACTTTCTTAGGCCCCATGATTAAAACTAAGAAATTTTCCGAAATAACCAAAATGCGAAAACAAAAATGCAGCGCTATACGACAGAGATACGTACTGTACTTGCACGGCAAGATAACCACGTGACCAGAACCCACCTGGCGGCGTAAACTCGAAATAACCAAAATGCGAAAACAAAAATGCAGCGCTATACGACAGAGATACGTACTGTACTTGCACGGCAAGATAACCACGTGACCAGAACCCACCTGGCGGCGTAAACTCGAAATAACCAAAATGCGAAAACAAAAATGCAGCGCTATACGACAGAGATACTGTACTTGCACGGCAAGATAACCACGTGACCGGATGGCGAAAGCTCGTAACTCGGTTCTCGGCTCGCATCTCAAAGCAATAAACCGCCCGAGCGACGGCTCGTATCTCGAAAAACTCGTAAGTTGGGGCACTCGTAAGTCAAGGTTCCACTGTATATATATATATATATATATATATATATATATATATATATATATATATACAGACGGCATTTAATATGGAATTTTTTTTTTTCCTTGACTTGGGTTTACTTTCTTAACTCAGTATATCAATCTGGTGAGTTTATTTTACCCTTCAGTGATGTCTTTGTTGAAAGAACCATGTCACTGATTGTCTTTCGCAGCAAGAAGTCAATAACAGGATTATATCACAGGTGGCGTGACAAAATGTAAGGACAGGTACATTTGACGATTGGCTTCACAATCGGGTATATAAGGGTTGTTGCGTTCTGTATTAGTGGAAAACACCTGCTGCACATCTACAAAAGTTATTGCCGCTTCCTCTGGAGATGGTCCGTCAACTTGACAATGCTGTTTGTCATGGAGTGGTGGCTTTATGAAAGTCTGGCATGAAACAGCGTGCTATTGCTCGGCAGTATGGCATCACTCAAGGTCAGGTGTCAAAGATCCTGAAACGAAATGCTCAGAGGGGTGTCCCTACTCCAATACCGAGGCCAGGACGTCCCTGCAGAACCACAAGGAGGGATGATCGCCAGCTGCACCGGTTAGTCTGCAATGGCCGTACCAAGTCAGCCAATCGGCTTAGAGCTGAGTGGCAGCAACTGACAAATGTGCCTGTATCCAGAAGGCTAGTCAAGCAACGACTGGTTCAAGCAGGCTATCGTGCCAGGCATCCCCTGAGAAAGCCACGCCTGACCAGACAACACCGCCAGCGCCGATTGCAGTGGGCCAGAGAGCACCGTCAATGGCAGCCAGGACACTGGAATCACGTGATCTTCAGTGACGAGTCTAGATTTCTGGTCTATCGTCAAGATGGCCGCGTCCGAGTGCACAGACAAGTGCATGAAGCCTACAACAAAGATTGTATAGTGCCAAGAGTCCAAGCTGGAGGTGGTGGGGTGACCGTTTGGGCTGCTTTTCATGCAGGGGGCAAAACTGACCTGGTTGTTCTGAATGGAAACCTGAACTAGTTCAAGTACAGGGCCATTCTGGAAGAAACATTGCTTCCATTTGCTCGTGCAGCCTTTCGAGGAAACTTTGTCTTCCAAGATGACAATGCACGGCCTCATCGTGCTCGCATGATCCAACACTTTCTTGCTGACCGTGGTGTAGAGCATATGGAGTGGCCTGCCATGTCCCCGGATATGAATCCGATAGAGAACTTGTGGGCAGAATTAACGCGTCAAATCGACCACTTGGACCAGCAGCCGACCTCTGTGCATGAATTGCAGCAGGCTATTGTCACTGCATGGCAAGCGATTCCTGTCCAAACCTTGGCAAATCTCGTGAACAGCATGCCTCAACGTGTACGTGCTCTCCTGAATGCTCGTGGGGGTTACACGAAGTACTGAACTGTAATTTTACTGTCCGTAATCCCAGTCGTAATTTAACTTTTGTTTTTGTTAAAAAAAAATTTGGCTAATGTGCAAAATAAAGATACTTCTGGAAAACGTACAGAAGTTTAACACAGTACTGTCCATGAATTGAGTTCGATATCAGTTTACATCACTTTCAAGGATCAATTTATTTGTTTCAAAATGTCAAATGTGGTTTTTGTTTCTTTTAAAGGTCACATTAACAAAATCTCGAATAATTTCAACATAATTCCAATGAACTTTTGGTTCTAAGACTTCTTTAAAAGTAAGTTCACCCCCACCAAAAAAATATTCCATATTAAATGCCAAGTCTGTATATATATATATATATTGTCACGTGACTCCCGGTTAACACCAGAAAGTTGCGGATAGGCCTAAACGGTTTATTCGGAGGCAATGACCAAACACGGATTGTGCTATAATAAGTGCTGGAGGAAGAAGGAAAATGGAAGGCTACGGCAAAAGCTTACCTTCAGCGCACCGACGTAGCTCCGGTCCTGTAAGAGGATTAATGAACTTGACAAACACAAATCAGAATGTACAAAAATATAGATTTATTCACGGACCCCGAAACAATGAAACGCAGCGGCAATGAAATAAAAGTAACTAATTTGGGATCCCACACAACGACTTCAGAAACAAGACGAGGGAATATGAATAC
The DNA here is from genome assembly GCF_964187855.1 of Myxine glutinosa. NCBI lineage: Eukaryota > Metazoa > Chordata > Myxini > Myxiniformes > Myxinidae > Myxine > Myxine glutinosa. The sequence continues at coordinate 106,923,345 of NC_136265.1, read as the reverse complement.
GAAAGAAAATGTCTTGTCGTGTAAAGTGTAAACGCGGAGCCATGGGCGGACTGGCCATAGGGCATTTGGGCAATACCTGGTGGGCTGGGACCGCTGAGTAAAAAATGGGCCGCTGGGCTGGATACAAAAACTGCTGAAAAAAAATTTGTCACGTTAAACTTCTGCCTCCATCCCCGGGGATTCCCCGCTAAATATCAAAAGTTCAAAAGGTCGCCCCTGACGCCTCATTATAATTACTAGCAACGGTACCGGCCCAGTAACACATACCAGAAAAAAACAAATCGTTTGCGCAACGGGCTCTCCAATATTCGACGTGTTCACGGTTTGAATTACGTAACGTAGCGTTTGTGACGATGTTTGTGACTTTTGTGTTCACGGTCGTGTTTGATGTGACGGTGTCAACGTAATTTCGTAATGTCTTTCGTTTTTATTTTCGTAAACGTTTGATGAACCTTTAATGAACGTTTAATGAGCGTAATAATAATGTTTAATGATCATTAGATGTGAGGTTATGAATAATGAATTAATATGTTAATATTATTAATAATGAATTAATTCATTATTAATAATAATGAAACAGTTAATAATAATGAATGACTGAATGTTATGAATAATGCCATGGCGTCGCGTTGGCAGCAGTGACAATATAAAAATGTTTGCCAAGAACTTCAAAGAGAGAAAGGAACTTTATCAGCAATGTCGTCTATCCTGAAGTTCTAAGCTGAAGAAGAGGTACCATACAAAATCATTCAATTTTTTTTCATAAAGAAAAGCGTACAGTTGATATCACTAATCACGATTTGAAACACGATGGAATAATATTTACCGATATGAACAGTGATGTGGTTTTTTTTATTGAAATTCTAAAAATACTGTTTAGATTTTGATGATTTGCGTGTGATATTTAACGGATGTTAAAATAAATCGCGCCTCCTAATTGAAGCCCCGCCCTTAGGGCGGGTACCGTTGCTCGTCATATATAATGGCGACGCAACAATTTTTACCGCTTTGCTTTGAAGAACGGGAATGAAGGGGGAGGAGCGTCTTAATATGTCTGGTTGGAGGCTTTGGGTGGTGAGGGGGCTTGAAGCCAGATTTTCATCTTACAGCCGCAATGTTGGTGCTCAGTCACTGCGATGCGAAGCGAAAGATGCCTCAGAGCTGTTACATTCACAATCGCTATGTCATATGTACTACCGATACGTGTTTCCTTCATTGTAAAAACTACCAAATCAACAGTAAAAAGGATTTTGAGCCGATAGGCCTAGTAAGTTTAGATAGGTCTACTGACTACTGATCTAGTATTGATACAATGTCGCGAACTGACTTACGATGCCAAAAAAAAAAAAAAAAAAATTCTGCATCTGCATCTGTAACCAACAATGGATAAAGCAAACCAGAAGAGAAGAAAAGGAGGTGCTGAGAAGGAACGCGATCGAAAGAAAAATAAACTGTCAGATAGTGCTCCAAAGTGCAGAAACCTTTTGGATCTGTTCAAGAGTACTAATACTGCAGTATACTGGGCCTGGTGAGGTCAGTGAACATGGGGATAAGGATGCTGAATCGGTAGCTGGACCATCAGCAGCTGAATTGGTAGATGATCGATTGGCAGCTGGATCAGTAGCTGACCAATTGGCAGCTGAATCGGCAGAATTGGTGCAAATTGGTGAACACGAACAGGTGCGGTCAGCTGAGAGAGATGTACCTGCTGCAGCTGCTACACTTGCAGAGGAGGGATACCCCTCGATTAACTACTTCAAGAAACCATGTAGAGATGACGATTGTTTGCTGTTTTGGAATTACCACCCTAATCAAAAAACTGACAACCGAGTGGTCAAGAGGTGTTTCATGTGAAACGATGGTACAAACAGATGGTGGTTGTCATCCAACAAGGACAATCATTCTCTTCACTGTTCAGTGTGCTTGGCGTTTTCCAGCACCGCAGACTGGTCCACGTTCATCGAGGGAATGACGGACTGGCGACATGTACATACACGTGTTGAAGAACATGAACACTCTTCTTTTCATTTGAGATGCTCTACACTCTACAGCATACCTGGTAGATCGACAACAGTCCAGCGTTTCTCACCTGCTCGCACGTAGCCATCATGATGAGGTTAGAAAGAGAGACGACAAGTGATGGAAAGAGTTGTGGATGTGGTCAAACTCATTGGTAAGAGGGGACTGAGCTTCAGAGGAAGAAATGAAGAAGCAGCATACACACTTGACAATGAGGAGATCGACCATGGTACATTTCTGGAAGTTGTAAAACTACTTCGGAAGTATGATTCCTGCACAGCCGATCATCTCTCTCACGTTGTCCAGAACAGCAAGAAGCAACATGAGAAGGCAAAGAGTTCACGAGGTCGAGGCTCCTTGGTAACTTTGCTGTCTAAAACTACAGTGAATTATGTTATCACAGTTATCCGGGATAAGATACGTCAGTGGATTTCTGAAGAAGTAACAGACATGTTTGCTGTGGAAATTGATACCACTCAAGACATCTCAACTCAAGACCAGTGCTCTGTTGTTCTTCGATATGTTGATAGCACTGGCACATTCCAAGAAAGATTAGTGAGTGTGGTGAAATGTGAGGAATCTACTGGCGAAGCTTTTGTGCAACTTGTTTCTGAAGTCTTGTTAGGACTGAATCTTGGCCTCAAAGAATGTGTTGGAAACTCAACTGATGGTGCAGCAAACATGCAGGGGCGCTACAAAGGCTTCAGTACTCTGCTATCAAAGGAAGCTGCAATGCAGATCCATGTTTGGTGCCACGCACATGTGTTAAATCTCGTTGTGACCGAAGCTACAAGTGTTGTGGTGACGAGCGCATCACTGTTCTCACTACTGAATGACATTGCAGTATTCTTTCGGGAATCTTATCAGCGAATGAACATCTGGAGTCGACACTCCACTACTGTGAAACGAATGGGAACTATCGGAGAAACTAGATAGTGGTTAAAGGATGCCGCCTTGAAGAAGGTTTTTGGTTCATTCAACAACCCAACTGGAGCGCATTTCATGGAAGTTATCACCATGCTTAATGCCATACTAGTTGCTGACCCAAGGTGAAGGGATACATTGCCAGTCTCCTGCAGTTTGAAACAATTCTGACTGCACAAGTATATCTGCAAGTATTCTCCCACACTACAGCGCTCTCCAAGTATCTACAAACTGTGCAATTGGATCTGCTGACTGTGCACCGGATGGTGGATGAATTGCTAGAGAATATGCAGATGCTACGGGATGACTTCCAAGCTTGTCATGATGCAGCTGCAAAGTTTGTTCAATGGGCTAATGACCAGCTGGATGAAATGGATGTAAATCTTGTTATGGAAGAGTCCCTTCCTATAAAACGGCAAAGACAGCACAAACGTATTGATGGCGAACTGTCCATAGATGAGGCTACATCAGCTTCTGACCCAGTAAAGAAGTATCGCATTGAAATGTACAACCGAATAATGGACACTATTGTGAGCAGCATTGAGCAGCGGTTTGACAGATCAGCAACATCAACATTGCATGCTGATCTCTCACTTCTTCACCCAAGGAACTTTGATCAAGTGCCATCGGGAGCTATGGAAGAGCTGCATAAACATTTGCTGAGATTTGATGATGGTGTCACTGCGGAACAACTACGAAAAGAACTGCGAAGCCTTGGAGAACAATGTCAACACTGAAACAATCAGTAGCAGATGCTTATACAGTGCAGGAGGACAGTGAGTCTGAACAGGACAGGAAGACTCTGCCAAGTACATGTAAGTCATGTAAAGCCTGTCCTTTCTGCTGCTACAAGGTGCTCCTCAAGTTGAACCTCTTCACTGATGTCTACAAGAGCATTGGGCTTGCCTACAAGCTGCTGCTAACGCTGCCTGTGTCACAAGTGGCATGTGAACGGTCTTTCTCTGCTTTGAAGAGAATCAAAAGCCGTCTGCGAAGTACAATGACACAAGAACATCTTGAGGCATTCATGTTGATGTCTGTGGAAAAAGGGATCCTGGCCAAACTTGAAACTAAGGATATCATTGATGGTGTGGCTGCCAGAAGCAGCAAACTGTGCAGGCACCTACTCTCTTAGACATGACATGTGCTTGTGTTACTGAAAATAAATTTTTATTGTTAGTGGATTTTTAAAAGTTTTTTTTTTTTAAGCATTTCGTCTATTTTCTCAGATAAGCAACATATAAATGAATAATGGGCCGACCTAGGTGAAGGATGCCCGGGCCAGTTTTAAGACCCAGTCCGCTACTGCGCGGAGCTCGGGCTTATCTGGCTCTTGTCATCTTGTCTCCGCTGCCCACATGCGGCTTCATTCGGCCCTGATGCACCCACGAGGTCCCACACTCCAGCACCACAGCACCGAGCACCACGAGGTCCGTGCACCAAGCACCACACGTCCAACACAGGCCAGCGGCTCCAAGCGAGGTCGGTCTTCCCACACGATCGGCCTGCCACGTCCCAGTCAGCTCTCCCAAAGCAAACGTGCCAGCAAGCGAACTCCACTCGGGCTATATCTCAACTCAACTCGGGCTGCGCAAGACGAAGCGGCGGATGTCCAAAACAGGCTAGCTGCGCGAACAAGAGCACCAACCGCAAGGGACGCAAGGGCTGCAAGAACACACGAACCGCAAGAGACTCTCGAGACCAACTCTCTCTCTCTCTCTCTCTCTCTCTGGTGCAAGACTCACTCTCACTAATGACGTTCGGCGCTCTCTTAAATAACCTTCTCCGTGACATCACGTCAACCTTGGTGCGTTACCCAATCAGTGCCCTCCACTGACTCGCCGGCTGGAGGTTCACGCCTACCGCGCCACCCCAACTCTCGTCCCCTGTTCCGTTGTCATAGCGCGTGGTACTCAATGTGGTTAGTCCTGTCGGAGGTGTAACTGGCGGCGGCGCCCATCGGCGGTGTCTTGGCTTGGTTTCCTTGCCTGTTCGTCTTTCACAGTCATGTCAGAGAAGGGCGTTATTTAGTGTTGCAATAAAGATCCTAACTAAGTCTCTAAGTGGTTGCAGTGCCAAAAGGGACAAAGGTTTGGCTGACCAGGTGAGACACACAGGGGCACGACTCTTTAATCCCTAACTCTACTTATCACTCGAACATCCTGGTATGCTCACAGGTATACTCTTACCTGACAAAACGCCTACACATGAAACTTATTACAAGTCGGATTCCTTACCGCGACAGACGAATACCTACCTACACAGATCTATCTGACTACATATTGCTACCCCACCCGACATATATATATATATATATATATATATATATATATATATATATATATATATATATATAGATAGATAGATAGATAGATAGATAGATAGATAGATATATATATATATATATATATATATATATATAGATAGATAGATAGATATATATATATATATATATATATATATATATATATATATATATATATATATATATATATATATATATATATACATACATTGTAGTGAAATTATACCGAAGGTGAACCCAGGGTGTGCTCGCTTAAAAAGGGGCGTCTATAAGACCCGGGACAACCGGGGCCAACGAACACTCCAGCGGCACTTACTGTGACATAGTCCTGTAGTTTGAATGGTATGTACGCCCCTATATGCTGCGCTGATTTGTTTTACCTATTGATATCGGACATTGCCCATGTAATACTCTGATTCTAATGTCTGTTGCATGAATGTATTTTTACAGGATGTTACTTCAGATCTAAATGATATTAAACCTACCCAAGGGACAAGTCGTGTCTGAGCTTGATTTTCACGACATTTAATATCATTTAGATTGCCGAAATGACTGAACACAAGATGATCATGGTACCGGTTCTCGGAGCCGACTCTCAAGCTGAGGGGTCGGGATCGGAGTTCACCCACTGGCTCAAAACGCTGGAGAATTACTTTGCTGCTCACGAAACAGAGCCCACCGCTGCGGTGAAGCTGTCCGTGTTACAGTCGAAGGTCCATCACACCATTTACCGGAGCATTGCTCGATTTGTGACGTATGCTACGGCTCTGGCCGAGCTGAAGCGACTATACGTAAAAACACAGAGCGCTGTGCACGGCCGGCATCAACTCTCCCAGCGGCGACAACAACCATCGGAATCGATCGATCGCTACGCGCAGGAGCTGCGTTACCTATTGGCGGACTGCGTGCAGGAGGTACGGACCCACGAGCAAGTGCAGGACGACCTGCTCCGAGATTCATTCGTCTCCGGAATTAATTCTGGAGTCTTGAGGCTCCGACTCCTGGAGGTCGCGGAGCTGACATTTACGGAGGCACTACGGCTGGCACGTGTCTATACAGATGCCCCTGAACAATCCACCGCTTATGATCACCCACGAGTCGTGGCAGGGACTTCTCAACTCGCGCGACCGGAGAGGGGAACCGCCGAGGATATGGGGGAGGACCCGACCACCACGGCCGAGTCTCTGGGTGCTCCTGAAGCGGGCTCCGCTTCCGGCCTAATTGCTGCCGCCGCTGCCCGGCCACGGCCTGACCGGTACGCAAAATGTTATTTTGTGGGAATCGGCAGCACCCTCGATCTGACTGCCCGGCTCGGGAAGCCATATGCCACCTGTGCTCCACCAAGGGCCATTTTGCAAAGGTCTGCAGGAAGGCCGCTCGGGGCACGCGCCCCCGCGCGACCTTGAATGGGCTCATCGCTGAGCCAACGGATCGAGCATCGGACGGGGCGCCTCACTCGGCTTTGATGAGCCGACCTCCTTCTCGCGGGCCTCTGGCTGCCCGCACGACCTTGGTGAGATACACCGGGCCGCCGAAAGAAATGGCGCGAACGCGACCGGCCGCAGCGCGACCGACCTTGACTGGCGTTCGAATGCCTACTTCAAACAAGCGACATGCTCCTGCTTTGGAAACTCCTCTTGATGTGCGGCAAATGCAGCACGTGACTCGAGCCCCATCTGACGGCGGCTCTTACGAATTACATGCACCCACTCTGGCATATGAATCTGCAGACGGCAGTGATCCTTCTCACGTGACTCGAGCGCCATCTGGCGGCGGCTCTTACGACCTACACACACTCACTCCGGCAAATGAAACTGCTGATGAGCCAACTATGCGCTTGTCACGAGGATCCTCCCCGGGCTGCCCGAATGACCGGCAAACTGCAGCCGGCGTGGGAACGTCCTCTGACAGTGGGTATTACGATTTCTAAGCTCCTGCTGAGGCCCAACCTGCCGACGATGCCCGGAAGATTGCAGCCGGAGTGGGATCCACCCGCGAGGTGTGATCTTCTCGCCCGGCCGGTACAATACCTGCCGGGTCTGCCGGCCTTGCGCAGGCCATCATTCCGCTCAAGGTCGCGGTCGTTTTTGCGCAAGCTTTGATTGACACGGGGTCTACGGATAGTTTTATCGATCAACGACTAGTGCATCAACATGGGTGGCCGGTTCTCGGGACAACACGCCAGATCTTCATGGCCTCCCAAGGACTTCGGTTGAGCACAAAAGGGGCGTGCCGATTGAAACTTGTGATAAAGGGACGCACGTTCCCAGACGTGTATCTCATGGTATTACCTGCTTTATGTGCCGACGTTCTGTTAGGACTTGTAGTCCGGTTACGACGGTAGGGACAATGACAGGGAGATCAGGAGAAGTGGTGGAAGTATTGGTCAGAAGAAGAGTGGACATATGTTGTGTGCAAGAGACGAGATGGAAGGGAAGTGGTGTGAGAATGGTGAAGGGTAGGCAGGGACAGAAATACAAGTTTGTGTGGCAAGGGTGCCTGGAGGGCATGAATGGTGTTGGTGTCCTGTTTTCTGAGGAGTTTGTAGACAGTGTGGTGAGTGTGACCAGAGTGAGTGATAGGTTGATGATGGTGAAAATGATGATTGGAAAGCTCTTGGTGAACGTCATCTCGGGATATGCTCCGCAGGTTGGTCGGAGCGATGAAGAGAAGGACAAGTTCTGGTGTGCAATAGAGAAGCTGATGGAAAACGTGAAAGATGAGGAAGTTGTTGTGGTAGGAGGAGACCTAAATGGACATGTGGGAAGGAGTATGGATGGTTTTGATGGAGTTCATGGGGGTTACGGATATGGTGTGAGAAATGGAGAAGGTGAAAGGATTTTGGAGTTTGCTGATGGAGCTGATTTGTTGATTTGTAATACTCAGTTCCAGAAAGAGGATAATAAGCTTGTTACATACACGTCAGGTGGGTCGACGACAACCGTTGACTACCTGATGGTGCGTAGGCGAGATAGGGGGCACCTCCGAGACACAAAGGTGATTCCGGGGGAGAAGGCTGTTTCACAGCACCACTTGGTTGTCTGCGACGTAAGGGTGAAAGGTGCGAGGAGAGCTCGGCGGGTGAAGTACCAACCGAGAATGAAGGTGTGGAGGTTGAAAGAGGTGACAGTAAGGGAGGCATTAAAAGAGAGGCTGAGTAGGGTCGAGGATGATGTGGTTGAGCTTGAAAGTGGTTGGATGTCAATGAAAGCTTGTCTGTTGGGAGCCGTTGGTGAGGTATGTGGATGGACAAAAGGACCACCGAGGCACTCGGAAACATGGTGGTGGGATGATGAAGTTGGAAAGAGGATTGACGAGAAGAGGCAGAAGTTCAAGGAGTGGCAGAAGGCGAAGGGTACGGGAGCAGAAACAGCAGAGCATGAAAGTTATAAGGCAGCAGGAAGGCTGCAAAGAAAGAGGTAGCAAAGGCGCAGGAGGCATGTAGGAAAATGTTCGGAGAACGCTTGGATTCGGAAGAGGGTCAGAGAGCGGTATTCAGGATTGCAAAGCAGATAGCGAAAGAGAGGTGTGATGTGATGGGGGTGAGCTGCTTGAAGGATGAAGTGGGACAAATCGTTGTCGACCCAGATGGAATTAAAGGAAGATGGAAAAGATATATGGAAATGCTGTTGAATACAGAGAATGAATGGGATGGCAACATAGAGAGTAACCCAGTTTTAGGACCGGCAGAGAAGATAACTGAGAAGGAAGTTGAGGAAGCGATAAAAGCAATGAAGGGTAGAAAAGCGGGAGGGCCGACGGGAGTTGTGGGAGATATGTTGAAGGCAGCAGGAAGTTGGGGTGTGAAGAGAATGACAGAGATCTGTAATCTGGTGGTGAAAGAAGGCCGCATTCCAGTGATTTGGGAACTGAGTACCCTCGTCCCTCTATACAAGGGGAAAGGTGACCCTCTGGAGTATGGCTCGTACCGAGCGATAAAGTTATTGGAGCATGGAATGAAGGTATTGGAAAGGGTGTTGGAGAGGAGGATAAGGAAGAAAGTGAAGATCGACGAAATGCAGTTTGGATTTATGCCAGGAAGAGGAACGACAGACGCGCTTTTCATTGTGAGGCAGTTGCAGGAGAAGTACATGGAGAAGAGGAAGAAGTTGTTTCTTGGGTTTGTTGATCTGGAGAAAGCATTCGATCGGGTTCCACGCAAAGTATTGACATGGGCATTGAGGAAGTTCGGAGTGGAGGAATGGTTGATCAGAGTAGTGATGGCAATGTACAAAAGAGTGCGCACAGCTGTAAGGACGAAGGACGGGAACAGTGGTGAGTTTGAGGTGAAGGTGGGAGTGCATCAGGGGTCGGTACTAAGTCCACTACTATTTGTAGCTGTGATGGAGGTGCTGGCTCAGAACGTAAAGGAGGGTTTACCGTGGGAGTTGTTGTATGCAGATGATCTGGTGTTGATTGCGGAAAGTATGGATGGACTGAAGGAAAAGATGAACACGTGGAAGGAATGTATGGAGACAAAAGGTCTGAAGGTGAATATCGGAAAGACGAAGGTGATGGCAAGTGGTAAAGCATGTGGTGAGGTGGAAAGAACTGGGAAGTGGCCCTGTGCTGTGTGTAGGAAGGGTGTCGGAGTGAACTCCATTCAGTGTACAATGTGCGCTGAGTGGGTTCATCAAAAATGTAGTGGTCTGAGAGGGTCATTAACCAGTGTGGCAGCTACATTCAAATGTAAGGTGTGCACAGAGGGAGCTGCAGATGGAGGAAATGTTGAGTTGGATCTTGGAGACGGCGTGAAGCTGGAAGGTGTGAAAACATTTTGCTACCTCGGAGACATGCTGAATGGAGAAGGTGGATCAGACTCGGCAACGGTTGCTCGAGTGAGATGTGCATGGAAGAAGTTTCGGGAATTGAGTGGCGTACTGATGATGAGGGGAGTGTCGTTGAAGCTGAAGGGAAAGGTGTATGCTGCATGTGTGAGAAGTGTTATGATTTATGGGAGCGAGACATGGGTAATGAACGTAGAGCAGCAACGAAGGTTGGAAAGGGTGGAAATGCAAATGGTTCGACGGATGTGCGGAGTATCGTTGAGAGAGAGGAAGACAAATGATGAATTGCGAAAGATGATGGGAATAGAGCCTGTGATTGATGCTGTGAAGAGGAACAGGTTGAGATGGTTTGGTCATGTGTTGAGGAAGGATGAAAGTGACTGGTTGAGAAGAGTGATGGAAATGAATGTAGAAGGAAGTAGAAGATGGGGAAGACCGAGAAAGACTTGGCTAAAGATGGTGGAAGAAGAAATGCGGGCAAGGGGGTTAACAAGGAGAGATGCAGAAAATAGGGCAAAATGGAGAAGATTGTCATGGGGACCGCAAGGCTAACCCCCGCTCTAGCAGGGAAAATGGCCTTTTAAAATGCATGTTGTTGTTTGTTGTTGTTCTGTTAGGACTTGATTTCCTTAAGCGGCATGGACGTTTGGAAATAGACTTCGGTGGGCCGGACACGCTTGCTGTGTGCGCCCTCGCTCAAATGGACGTGGAGCCTCTCTCGCTGTTCCCCAACCTGACCACTGATTGTACCCCTGTAGCCGTCAAATCGCCGCGCTACTCTTGCGCAGACGCGCAATTCATTGCGGAAGAAACGGCCCAGCTCTTAAAGGACGGTATTATAGAACCCAGTAGGTCACCGTGGCGGGCCCAAGTCTTAGTGGTGCGAAGTGAGGCCCACCGCCGGCGCATGGTAATCGACTACTCACAGACGATTAATCGTTTTACACAGCTGGATGCCTACCCCTTACCGGGGATGGACGCCCTGGTATGCCAGGTGGCCCTGTATTCCGTTTATAGCACTCTCGATCTGCGTAGTGCGTATCATCAGGTCCCCATCTCTAGGGCTGATCGCGTCTTTACAGCCTTTGAATCGGGTCAGCGGTTGTACCAGTTCACTCGACTCCCCTTTGGGGTAACAAACGGAGTTTCTTGTTTTCAGAGGGCTATGGATGACCTCGTTGCGAAGGAGAACTTGACCGATGTCTTTGTCTATCTGGACAATCTTACTGTTTGTGGGTATGACCAGGAGCATCACGACGCTAATCTGAAGCGCTTCCTCGAGGTCGCGCGGAAATATCGCCTAACCATGAATGCGGCTAAGTGTCGTTACTCTCTACGCACGGTAGATCTTTTGGGGTACACCGTGACCCATGGCTCTGTCTCTCCGGATAAGGAGCGTCTGCGACCTTTGTTCGATATGGCTCCACCTAGCGATCGGGTCTCGCTGAAACGCGCTCTTGGGCTGTTCGCCCACTATTCAAAGTGGGTGCAAAATTTCTCCGCGAAGCTCCGCCCCCTCATGGCCTGCGACACGTTCCCCATGGGCCCGGCCGCCATGGCGGCCTTCGAGGGCCTTAAAGCCGACATCGCTGGCGCCGCTGTCGCGACGATTGACGAGAGTGCCTCTTTCGTTTTGGAGAGTGATGCCTCGGATCATGCGATAGCGGCGACTCTCTCCCAAGGGGGACGCCCTGTGGCTTTCTTTTCATGGACTCTCACCTCCGCCGAGCGGAGGCATTCGTCTGTCGAAAAGGAAGCGTATGCGATCGTCGAATCAATTCGGCGATGGCGGCCGTACCTGCTTGGGTGGTGTTTCCAAATCGTCACGGACCAACAAAGCGTTGCATTTATGTACGACACCTTACATGCTCAGCGCATTAAGAATGGGAAAATCACCCGTTGGCGTATCGAACTCGCCGACTTCTGCTACACCATCAAATACCGCCCGGGGAAGGATAACCTGGTCGCCGACGCCTTATCGAGGCCGGCCACTTGCGCGGGGGTTGTCACTTTGGAGGGCCTGCGCACTTTGCACGGCACTATGTGTCATCCCAGGGTAGCGCGTTTCGCGCATTTTGTGCGCGAGGGGAATCTGCCGTACTCGATTGAGGACATCCGCCGCATCTGCCGTGATTGCACGATCTGTGCGGAGCTCAAACCGTGTTTTTACAACCCTCCTATGGGGACGCTCGTTAGGGCTACTAGACCGTGGGAGCGCTTGGCGATGGACTTCAAAGGGCCGCTGCCGTTGTCGAGTAACTCTCGTTATCTGCTCACTATCGTCGATGAGTATTCACGATTCCCCTTTGCATATACGTGCGGGGATATGTCGGCTGCCACGGTTATTCGGTGCCTGCAGAATTTGTTTTCTATGTTCGGGTATCCGGCCTACGTGCATACCGATCGGGGTGCGGTGTTCCTGTCTCAGGAGGTGAGGAGCTACTTGCTCCAGCATAATGTCGCTTCGAGCTACACCACCCTGTACCGGCCCCAAGCGAATGGGCAGATCGAACGCTTTAATGGGATTATATGGAGGGCCGTCATGCTAGGCCTCCGGACCCTCGGCCGAGGCCTCGATAAATGGGCGTGGTCGCTACCTGCCGCTCTAAACTCGATCCGGGCTCTTCTATGTACTGCCACCAACCAGACTCCTCACGAGAGACTGTTCCACCACCCTAGAAGCTCGGGTAGTATCCAGTCTTTGCCCAGCTGGCTCGCTGAGCCGGGGCCCGCCTATCTCAAACGAGCGGTTCGCGCTAGCAAGTACGACCCCCTTGTTGATAAGGTACGGGTCCTCCAGGCTAATCCCGAGCATGCTCGCGTGTTAACGGCGGACGGCCGCGAGTCTACTGTCTCCGTACGCCATCTCGCCCCATGTGGGGACGACGACCGGGATATCGACGAACCCATCTACGAGTCTATGGACTCTACCGAAGCTTCCTCTATGGAACTACTACCGTCACTTCCGTCGTCACCCACTCCCTTGCCCGAAGGCGCTGGGGCGCCCCCTCCGACACCCACCTCCGGCAGCTATTCCGACGCGGGGGACTCCGGGCTTGGGGACGCCATACCCGGTAGTTTCCGAACACGAACTGGCAGGGTAGTTCGCCGCCCCAACCGCTACGGGTGGACCGACTGACGTGGATTGACGTGACCCATTCGATTATCGCTGACGCTTGCTTGCAACCTGCCGAGTGGCAGTATAGTTCTAACGGCGGGGAGAATGTAGTGAAATTATACCGAAGGTGAACCCAGGGTGTGCTCGCTTAAAAAGGGGCGTCTATAAGACCCGGGACAACCGGGGCGCACGAACACTCCAGCGGCACTTACTGTGACATAGTCCTGTATTTTGAATGGTATGTACGCCCCTATATGCTGCGCTGATTTGTTTTACCTCTTGATATCGGACATTGCCCATGTAATACTCTGATTCTAATGTCTGTTGCATGAATGTATTTTTACAGGATGTTACTTCAGATCTAAATTATATTAAACCTACCCAAGGGACAAGTCGTGTCTGAGCTTGATTTTCACGACATACATACGTACAGTACCTTCAGAAAGTATTCACCTCCCTTCACGTTTTCACATTTTGTTGTGTTGCAGCCTGAATTAAAAATGGATTAAATTGAGATTTTTTTTTTGTGACCGATCTACACATACTTCGTAGAAGCCCCATAATGTGAAAGTGGAATTTTGGAATGTTTTTGTAGAAATTTTTACAAAATTATTAAAAATGAAAAGCTGACATGTCTTAAGTCAATAGGTATTCAACCCCTTTGCTATGACACTCTGATGAACACTTTGCTATGACCCTTTGCTATGACAATCATCCTGGAGATGTCTCTCCAACTTGATTGGAGTCCACCTGTGGCCATTTCAATTGATTGGCCATGATTTAGAGAGAAACACACCTTTCTATACAAGGTCCCACAGTTGACAGTGCATGTCAGAGCAGAAACTCTACCATGAAGACCAAGGAACTCTCCGTAGAACTCTGAGATAGAATTGTGGGGAGGCATAGATCTGGAGAAGGATATAAAACAATTTCTAGTGTTGAAAGTTCCCAAGAGCACAGTGAGCTCCATCATTAGGAAATGGAAAGAATATGGAACTAGGCAGACTCTTCCTAAAGCTGGCCGCCCGACCAAACTGAGCAACCGGGCAAGAAGGACCATGATCAGGTAGGTGACCAAGAACCCAATGACCACTCTGACAGAACTACAAAGTTCCTTGGCTGAGATGGGAGAACCTGCTGAAAGGACAACAGTCTTTGCAGCCCTTCACAAATGTAGGCTTTATGGGAGAGTGGCCAGATGGAAGCTATTCCTGAGAAAAAGTCACATGACAGCACACCTGGAGTTTGCAAAAAGACACGTGAAAGACTGAGAGCAAGAGGTAAAATATTCTGTGGTCTGATGAGAAGAAAATTGAACTACTTGGTCTAAATACAAAGTGCTACGTCTGGTGGAAACCGAGCACAGCTCACCACCCATCTTACACCATCCCTACCGTGAAGCATGGTGGTGGCAGCATCATGCTATGGGGATGCTTTTCAGTGGCAGGGACTAGGAGACTTGTTACGAGGGAGGGAACAATGAATGGAGCCAAATACAGGTAAATCCTTGAGGAGAACCTGCTTCAGATTGAAAAGACCTGAGACTGTGGTGACGATTTACATTCCACCAGGACAATGACCCCAAGCATGCAGCCAAAGCAACCATGGAATGTCTTCAGAACAATAACATGAAAGTCCTTGAGTGGCCCAGCCAAACCCCAGACCTGAATCCCATTGATAAAATCTGTGGAAAGACTTAAAGATTGTTGTTCACTGACGCTTCCCATCCAACTTGACAGAGCTTGAGCAAATCTGCAAGGAAGAATGGGAGAATGGGAGAAACTCCCCAAATCCAGATGTGTAAAGCTGATACAGACATACCCAAGAAGACTTGAAGCTGTACTCACTGACAGGTGCTTCTACGAAGTATTGATGCAGAAGGTTGAATACTCATGTAAATTGGATATTTCTGCATTTCATTTTAAATAATTTTGTAAAATATCTTTTAAAAACTTCACTTTGACATTATGGAGTATTATGTGCAGATCAATGATAAAAAAAAGGTCGATTTAATCCATTTTAAATTCAGGCTGTAACAAAACAAAATGTGAAAACGTCAAGGGGTGTGAACACTTTATGAAGGCACTGTATCATCAGTTGGAATTTGGTCCTCCACTCCCCGCTTCTTTTGCAAGTCCTCACCCCCACTCACCTCCACAGGTCTGTGGTTCCCCCATCTTCTTCAAATCCTCACCCCCCCCCTCTCAACCCCAAGTCTTCAACAGCCCCTCCCCAACCCCAGGTCCTCAACCCTCTTTTCCCAACTCTGTTCCTCCTGTGCACCATTTCCCCTCCCTCCTACCCCACTTCAACTCTCTGTCCTCCCCTCCCCCTATCTTTTTCAATCCCTCAAACCCTCCCCATCCCAACCCCATATCCATAGCCGCCCCCCACCTTTTCCTCAAAGCCCCCAAATCCCCCCCTCCCCCCCCCCCCCCAGCTCTGCCAACTTCCAACCTCCAAGTATGCATAATAGTCACTAACTGTTAAGACTTTTAAGGTCTCTCAGGGAAGTAAATCGACAAAATGGGAATTATTCGCTGGATGGAATTAACTGAATAGTTTGTGGTTATATTGAAGGAGCTGCGCTCCAGCGCGAGACGAAAGAATTGACGCGACCAAAGACGGAATTCGTCCGAGTTGCTTTATTGAAACAAAACAGCTCAGGTATTCTGACAAGCCCGTTTATCGGGCAGCAATATATATACACATTTATGCCGGGGCGTTTGCCCGGGAAAACCGAGACCGGGCATGCCCGGGTGTCAAGGGCGAGTCCTGGAAAGGCGAGTCTGGACATGCCCGGGCGTCCTGGACGCTGCCTGGCAAGTCGAGGCTGGGCGTGCCCAAGTGCTCTGGGCGAGCCCTGGAAAGGCGAGAGCGGGCATGCCCGGACGCTCTGGGCGAGCCCTGGAAAGGCGAGTCTGGACATGCCCGGGCGTCCTGGACGCGGCCTGGCAAGTCGAGGCTGGGCGTGCCCGGGCGCTCTGGGCGAGCCCGGGAAAGACGAGACCGGGCGTGCCCGGGAGGTTCGGGCGTGCCCGGGAACAGCGAGTCCGGGCATGCCCAGGAGAGGCGCGTCTGGGCCCGTCCGGACGAGCCCGGCATGGCGATCGCGCCCTGGCCGCGTCCTGGCAGGTGCAAGGCGATTGTGTACATTCAGCGGGAACCGCTACACACGCCCCTCCAGAATCGACCTGCACCGGCAGGGTCAATTTAAGGGGGGTCCGGATGACCCGGCCAAAGTGACCCCTGGAGGGTCGTGGGGGGGGGGGTCCGATCCGGTGGTGGGTGGTTGAGCGGGGGGAACTGTGGACGGGGGGCGGCCTCGCCTCGGAGGAAGGGCAAACCGTGGTGGTCGGTCGACGTCCACGTGCGCCGGTTTGAGGCGGTCCACAGAAATCCGGTCCGACCGGCCGCCGACGTCGAAGGACTTGTCGCCCCGTCGCAGGACCCAGAAGGGCCCGTCGTACGGCGGCCGGAGTGGCCCCCGGTGCGCGTCATGACGCACAAAGACGGACTCCGCTGCGCGAAGCGCTGGGGGGACGTAGGACTGGGGGCCACCGTGGCGGGACGTTGGCACGGGGGCAAATCGTCAGGCGGCCTCCTGGAGGTCTGAGCGCTGGTGTGCGGCGGACCAGGGACTGGTAGCGTCGGGCACGAACTCGCCCGGGACGCGGAGCGGCTGGCCGTAGACGAGCTCGGCGGTGGATGCCCGGAGGTCCTCCTTGGGGGCCGTGCGGAGGCCCAAAAGGACCCACGGCAGCCGGTCGGTCCAACCGTCGTCCTGAAGGCCGGCCATGAGTGCGGCCTTCATGGAGCGGTGAAACCGCTCGCACAACCCGTTGGCTTGGGGGTGGTAGGCCGTGGTGCGGTGCAGCGTGACCCCCAATGAGCGGGCGATCTCGCCCCAAAGTTCGGACGTGAACTGTGGGCCGCGGTCGGACGAGATGTCCGCCGGTGCGCCGCAGCGCGCGACCCAGGTGGCGATGAACGCCTGCGCCACGTCGGCGGTGGTGGTGGAGGTGAGGGGCACGGCCTCCGGCCACCTGGTGGTCCTGTCCACCATGGTGAGCAGGTGGGTGAACCCCCGCGATGGGGGCAGGGGACCCACCAGGTCCACGTGGACGTGGTCGAAACGCCGTGCAGGCACGGTGAAAGGTGCTAGCGGGGCCTGGGTGTGGCAGTGGACCTTGGCCCGCTGGCAGGCCGTGCAGGCGTTGGCCCAGTCGCGGACGTTCCGTCGAAGGCCGTGCCAGACGAAACGCGCCAACACCAGCTTCTGAGAAGCTTTCCGGCCCGGGTGAGAAAGGCCGTGGATGGAGGCGAAGATGCGGCGCTGCCAGGAAACGGGCACGATGGGGCGAGGCTGGCCCTGGGAGACGTCGCAGAGCAGGACGGTGCCCGCGAAGGGGATGTCGGCCAGGCGGAGGACCGTGTCCGCCGCCCGGAGGGCCTGCACCGAGGTGTCGGTGGTCTGGTCGGCCGCCATGAGCGCGAAGTCCACGCCGAGGTGGACCGCGTTCGCGCTGGCCCGAGAAAGACAGTCGGCCACGGCGTTGTCTTTGCCGGCGACGTGCCGGATGTCCGTGGTGAATTCCGACACGGCGGAGAGGTGGCGCTGCTGGCGGGCCGACCACGGCTCCGTGACTTTGGCCATCGCGTAGACCAACGGCTTGTGGTCGACGAATGCCGTGAACGGGCGGCCCTCCAGGAGGTGTCGGAAATGGCGAACGGCCAGGAATAGACCGAGCAGCTCGCGGTCGAACGTGCTGTATTTTAACTCATTCGGCCGGAGTTGCCGGCTGAAAAAAGCGAGTGGCTGCCAAACCCCGTCCACCCATTGTTCATGGACGGCGCCCACCGCGTAGTTGGAGGCGTCCGTAGTGAAGGCGATGGGCGCGTTGAGCACCGGGTGAGCCAGCAGCGTTGCGTCGGCGAGGGCCCGTTTGGCGCTCGCGAAGGCCGCGTCCATGGCCGCGGACCAAACGATGTCATGCTTGGCCGGCTTGCCCCGGAGGGCCTCGTAAAGGGGCCGCATGAGCTGAGCAGCACGGGGCACGAATCGGTGATAAAAATTCACCATGCCGAGGAACTCTTGTAGGGCCTTGATGGAACGGGGACGCGGGAACGTGGTGATGGCCTCGACCTTGGTCGGCAGCGGCACGGCCCCGGTCTTGGTGATGCGGTGGCCCAAAAAGTCAACGGTCGTCGTGCCGAAGTGGCATTTGGTCGAGTTGACAATTAAGCCGTGCTCGCTGAGACGACCGAACAGTGTTCGGAGGTGGAGGAGGTGCTCGGCGCGGGATGTGCTGGCGACGAGGATGTCGTCCAGATAGACGAAAAGAAATGGCAGGTCGCGCAGCACGCCGTCCATTAAGCGCTGGAACGCCTGGGCCGCGTTCTTGAGGCCAAACGGCATCCTCAAAAATTCGAACAGGCCGAACGGCGTGATGACGGCCATCTTCGGGACATCGGCCGCCCGGACAGGTACCTGGTGGTATCCCCGTATCAGGTCAATTTTGGAAAATATGACCCGTCCCGCCAAACGGGCGGAAAAGTCCTGGATGTGCGGGATCGGGTACCTGTCGGGGGTGGTAGCGTCGTTGAGGCGGCGGTAGTCGCCACACGGGCGCCATCCGCCCCCCGGCTTTGGCACGATGTGCAGTGGTGAGGCCCACGCGCTATTGGAGCGCCGCACGATGCCGAGGTGCTCCAACGCGTCGAACTTGGCCTTTGCCACGGCGAGCTTGGCCGGGTCGAGGCGGCGGGCCCTGGCGTAGACCGGCGGGCCCGAAGTGGGTATGTGGTGCTCGATCCCATGCCGCACTGCGACGGCCGAAAACGTCGGCCGCGTGAGGGCCGGGAATTCCGCGAGCAGGCGAGCGAACTCGTTCGCCGTCGGGAGGGCGCATGCTAGTTCGGTCGGCGCGGAGCTGCTCATCGTGCACGCCAGGGAGCTGAAGGTCTCGGCGTTGACAAGACGACGTCGTTTGACGTCGACCAGCAGCCCGTGCGCGCAGAGGACGTCGGCGCCCAGCAAAGCCATGGGGACGCAGGTGGTCACAAAGATCCACTGAAAGCGCTGGCTGCCGAAGCAGAGGGTGACGTCGCGCGGGCCGAAAGTGCGTATGGCCGAGCCATTAGCAGCGACCAAAGAGGGGCCGCAAACGGCGTCCCGCCTGTCCTGCTCGGAGGCGGGTATGACGCTCAGTTGGGCGCCGGTGTCACAAAGGAAACGCCGCCCGGACGCTTTGTCCCGAATAAAAAGCAAGTTGCCCGAGTGGCCGGCGCTCATGGCTGGGAATGAACGCCGGCCCGGCCGTTTCCCGACTTGCCGAAAGTGCATCGGGCAGCAATATATATACACATTTATGCCGGGGCGTGTGCCCGGGAAAACCGAGACCGGGCATGCCCGGGTGTCAAGGGCGAGTCCTGGAAAGGCGAGTCTGGACATGCCCGGGCGTCCTGGACGCGGCCTGGCAAGTCGAGGCTGGGCGTGCCCGAGTGCTCTGGGCGAGCCCTGGAAAGGCGAGAGCGGGCATGCCCGGACGCTCTGGGCGAGCCCTGGAAAGGCGAGTCTGGACATGCCCGGGCGTCCTGGACGCGGCCTGGCAAGTCGAGGCTGGGCGTGCCCGGGCGCTCTGGGCGAGCCCTGGAAAGGCGAGAGCGGGCATGCCCGGGAAAGACGAGACCGGGCGTGCCCGGGAGGTTCAGGCGTGCCCGGGAACAGCGAGTCCGGGCATGCCCAGGAGAGGCGCGTCTGGGCCCGTCCGGACGAGCCCGGCATGGTGATCGCGCCCTGGCCGCATCCTGGCAGGTGCAAGGCGATTGTGTACATTCAGCGGGAACCGCTACAATATATTTATTTTTACTACTGGTAGGTGTGCGAACCAGCAACACTGATATTATACACGGTCCATGAAACTTTGTGTTTCCGCTCACACAAGGCATTGTGAGAGAGTTCTTTTCTATGCCTCACATGTGAATGAAAAGATAGTGGAAGCATTAGTCACGTGGCAGAAGAAATTATCAAAAATGGCAAGGCAGAGAACACTTTAGCTACGTAAAAAGACCTATTAGCATCCTCTTCTCATGTTCATGAACTTTACTTTACTCTATGTTGCATGACCATTTGATAGAGCGCATATTGAGGGTACATCGAAAACCATTCAACAGAGGAAATTGAAATTTTACCACATGTTACATGACCATTTGATATAGCGCATATTGAGCGTACATCGAAAACCATTCAACGGAAGAAATTGAAACTTTACCACATGTTACATGACCATTTGATATAGCGCATATTGAGCGTACATCGAAAAAAAATGCAACAGAAGAAATTGAAACTTTACCACATGATACATGACCATTTGATATAGCGCATATTGAGCGACCATCGGAAACCGTTCAATGGAGGAAATTGAAACTTTACCACATGATACATGACCATTTGATATAGCGCATATTGAGCATACATCGAAAAACATTCAACGGAAGAAATTGAAACTTTACCACATTATACATGACCATTTGATATAGCGCATATTGAGCGACCATCGGAAACCGTTCAATGGAGGAAATTGAAACTTTACCACATGATACATGACCATTTGATATAGCGAATATCGAACGTACATCGAAACGGTTCAACAGAGGAAATTTAAACTTTACCACATGTTACATGACCATTTGGTAGAGCGCACATTGAGCGTACATCGAAAAACATTCAATGGAATAAATTGAAACTTTACCACATGATACATGACCATTTGGTATAGCGCATATTGAGCGTACATCGAAAAAAAAATGCAACGGAAGAAATTGAAACTTTACCACATGATACATGACCATTTGATATAGCGCATATTGAGCGACCATCGGAAACCGTTCAATGGAGGAAATTGAAACTTTACCACATGATACATGACCATTTGATATAGCAAATATCGAACGTACATCGAAAACGGTTCAACATAGGAAATTTAAACTTTACCACATGTTACATGACCATTTGATATAGCGCATATTGAGCATACATCGAAAAACATTCAACGGAAGAAATTGAAACTTTACCACATGATACATGACCATTTGATATAGCGCATATTGAGCGACCATCGGAAACCGTTCAATGGAGGAAATTGAAACTTTACCACATGATACATGACCATTTGATATAGCGAATATCGAACGTACATCGAAAACGGTTCAACAGAGGAAATTTAAACTTTACCACATGTTACATGACCATTTGATATAGCGCATATTGAGCATACATCGAAAATCGTGCAAAATTAGAATCATTGTAATAGCCACAGCCTTGCTCGGCTGGGAAGAAAAAGCGAAGAAGATGTACAATTGCCCGTTGAAACGACCTGGCGATTTATACTTTAATGATCTAGTCTGGCGTCTTTATCAGCCGAGGTAGTTATGAAATACTCGAGAATGAGAATAAAAGCTACTTTGTAAAGGTTTATGAATGTACTCCACAGCAGATTTTTCAAAATATGATTTGTACACCTTTACATCCGTTGTGGAGATAGATGAATGATCGTTTTTAAGGCCATTTTCCCCGCTAGAGCGGGGGTTAGCCTTGCGGGCCCCATGACAATCATGGTTCCCTGTTTGAGGCAATGTTTTTATGGCCGGATGCCCTTCCTGACGCCAACCCTTGGTCACGCTCTTACGATGCGCAGGGATACGGTGTACCTATTCTAAACCGGGGTACACACCGTGATCATTCATCCCAGCAAGCTGGTACTCAATTTGCCGACCTCGGAAGGATGACAGGCTGAGTCAACCCCCCTGGCGTTAATTCAGCGATCGACCGGGATTCGAACCCAGGATCCTAGGATCCCAAGCCGGCACCCTAACCGCTAAGCCAACACCAGGCTATTGTGGAGATCGATGAAATGACAAATTTGTAAGTATTCTACGGATACAATCTAGTTGGTTTATATTGGTTTATTTCAAAACAGCACCAATCACATTAATCTGAAAAAGTTAAAGGGGAATGTGCGGGTCATTGGGACATTACCTCTAGCAGGTAACAGCCAGATATCCCTGGTCAATGGTATCATAAATAGCAACACATTATCATTTAGGATTCTAACACATACACTGTAAGTGCCAATGTGTTGGCACATAATAGACATGATATGGGGTATAATATGAATAATAGAAAAACATTGGACATTGTCCCACGGAAGAATTTAAGAAGAGCAATGAGAAAAGGGCAGGGAGAGGTATGGAAAAGAGCAAGAAAAGGACAGCAAGGAGATGTAGGAAGAGTAAAGGATGTCAGAAAGAGCTGGGGCTGAGTGGAGGTGTCAATAGGGACATGGTTGAGGCCTACGGAGTGAGTAGGGAGAGGTACTAAGGTTGTGGTTTTTCGATATACAGTATAATCTTATAAGGTATTGCATGCACAAAATTGTTGGATATTAAAAGCAACCCCCAAAACACTCTTCCCCCAACCAATACTATCCTGGCTTTCCCCATTCCTTTTATTTCCACATCCCTCCAACCTCCTTTCCCTTCTCCTCCCCCTCCTCCTCCTCTTCAGCCCCTCTACCGATCCATTTCTCAATTTACCATCAATCCTTGCATGCATGATACGATATACAGACTGCCCTTCATACAATGCCACAATAAAGTGATGTAGGAAGAGTAAAGGATGAGTACCAGCTTGCAATAAAGATGTTGCAAATCACCTCTCACAAAATTGGTTTTTCACAAGATATGTTGAGCATTTTACCGAAGGATATCTCAAAGGATAATGTTTTCTAGATGTTCAGCGAGATATAACTTATGATCGGAATTGATTAACTATGCAGTGAGTCGGAGTGAGATTCAAGACTTATCGAAGTTTGCAAACAGATAATTACTGTGAACTGCAAGGTGAAAGACTGTCGTATGATTTGATACAGTGTACAGTATGATTTGATACAGTCTGCGGTATGATTTTGTACAGTGTGTGAGCTGCTTTGCTACAGTGTACAGTATGATTTGGTACAGTGTGCAGTATGATTTGATACAGTGTGCGGTATGATTTGCTGCGGTGTGCAGTATGTTTAGATACAGTGTGCAGTATGATTGGATGCAGTGTGCAGTGTGCTCCGGTACAGTGTGCTGTTTGATTTGCTACAGTGGACAGTATGCTTTTATACCGTGTACAATATGATTTTATACAGTGTGCAGTATGATTCGATACAGTGTGCCGTATGCTTTGATACAGTGTGCAGTATGATTAGATACAGTGTGCAGTATGATTTGATACAGTGGACAGTATGATTTTATACAGTTCACTATGATTTCATACAGTGTGCAGTATGATTCGATAGTGTGCCGTATGATTCGGTACAGTGTGCAGTATGATTGGATACAGTGTACGGTATGATCCGATACGGTGTGCAGTCTGATTTGATACAGTGTACAGCTTGATTTTATACAGTGTCCACTATGATTGTGTACAGTGTGCAATATGATTTATGCAGTGTACAGTATGCTTCGGTACAGTGTGCAGTATGATTCGATACAGTGTGCAGTATGATCCGGTGCAGTGTGCAGTATGATTTGATACAGTGTACAGTATGATTTGATACAGCATGCGGTATGATTTGATACAGTGTACAGTCTGATTTGATACAGCATGCGGTATGATTTGATACAATGTATGATATGATTTGATACAATGTATGATATGATTTGATACAGTGTACAGTATGATTTGATACCGTGTGCAGTATGATTAGCTACAGTGTGCAGTATGATCCGATACAGTGTGCAGTATGATTTGATGCAGTGTACAGTATGATTTTATGCAGTGTGCAGTGTGATTCGATACAGTGTGCAGTGTGCTCCGATACAGTGTGCAGTATGATCCGATGCAGTGTGCAGTGTGATTTGATATGGTGTACAGTATGATTTTATACAGTGTACAATATAATTTTGTACAGTGTGCACTATGATTTGTACAGCGTACAGTATGATTTGATACAGTGTGCAGTATGCTTCGATACAGTGTGCAGTATGATTGGGTACAGTGTGCGGTATGATCCGATACTGTGTGCGGTATGATTTGATACAGTGTACAGTCTGATTTGATACAGCATGCGGTATGATTTGATACAATGTATGATATGATTTGATACAGTGTACAGTATGATTTGATACAGTGTACAGTATGATTCGATACAGAGTGCAGTATGATTTGATGCAGTGTACATAATGATTTGATAGTCTGCGGGATGATTTTGTACAGTGTGCAGTATGATTTTGTAGAGTGTGCGGTGTACTTTGGTACAGGGTGCAGTATGATTTGATACAGTGTACAGTATGATTTGATAGTGTACAGTATGATTTGCTGGTGCGCAGTATGATTTGCTACAGTGTGCAGTATTATTTGATACAGAATGTGGTATGATTTGATACAGTGTGCAGAATGATTTGATACAGTGTACAATATGATTTTATAGTGTACAGTATGATTTGAAACAGTGAGTTGTATGACTTTGTACTGTGTGCAGTATGATTTTGTACAGTGTACTGTATGATTAGGTACAGTGTGCAGTATAATTTAATGCGGTGTACAGTATGCTTTGGTGCAGTGTACAGTATGATTTGAAACAGTGGGTTGTATGACTTTGTACTGTGTGCAGTATGATTTTGTACAGTGTGCGGTGTGCTTTGGTACAGGGTGCAGTATGATTTGATACAGTGTGCAGTATGATTTGATAGTGTACAGTATGATTTGATAGTGCACCGTATGATTTGCTACAGTGTGCATGTGGTATGATATTGTACAGTCTGTAGTATGATTTCGTAGTGTGCAGTATGATTTGAAACAGTGGGTTGTATGACTTTGTACTGTGTGCAGTATGATTTTGTAGTGTGCAGTGTGCTTTTGTACAGTGTGCGGTGTGCTTTGGTACAGGGTGCAGTATGATTTGATACAGTGTGCAGTATGATTTGATAGTGTACAGTATGATTTGATAGTGCACCGTATGATTTGCTACAGTGTGCATGTAGTATGATATTGTACAGTCTGTAGTATGATTTCGTAGTGTGCAGTATGATTTGATACAGTGTGCAGTATGATTTTATACAGTGTACAGTATGATTTGATACAGTGTGCAGTATAATTTGATACAGTGTGCCATATGCTTTGATACAGCATGCAGTATTATTTGATACAGCATGCGGTATGATTTGATACAGTGTGCAGAATGATTTGATACAGTGTACAATATGATTTTATACAGTGTACAGTATGATTTGAAACTGTGGGTTGTATGACTTTGTACTGTGTAAACCACCGTTTAGAGGCCATTTTTCCCCGCAAAGCGGGGGTTGACCTTTTCGGGGACCGTGGTAGTTGTTGTTTTTTGGTCCCCTTTTTGAAGCAATGTTTTACGGCCGGATGCCCTTCCTGACGCCAACCATTTTTGCCGCCTTCAACGACAAGCAGGGAATTACCAGTGAACTGGTACTCAATTAGCCGACCTCGGAAGGTATGACAGGCTGAGTCAACCCCCCTGGCATTAATTCGGCGATCGACCGAGGTTCGAACCCGGGATCCTAGGATCCTAAGCCGGCACCCTAGCCGCTAGCCCAACACCAGGGATTTGTACTGTGTGCAGTATGAGATTGTACAGTGTGCGGTATGATTAGGTACAGTGTGCCACATGATTTTATGTGACATACAGTATGATTTGGTGCAGTGTACAGTATGATTTGATACAGTGTGCAGTATGATTTGGTATAGTGTGCACACGGTGCAGTATGATTTGATAGTGTGCAGAATGATTTGATAGTGTACAATATGATTTTATCCAGTGTGCAGAATGATTTGATAGTGTACAATAAGATTTTATACAGTGTACAATATGATTTTATACAGTGTACACTATGATTTTATACAGTGTACAATCTGATTTTATACAGTGTAAAATATGATTTTATACAGTGTACAATATGATTTTATACAGTGTACAATATGATTTTATACAGTGTACAGTAGGATTTGAAACAGTGGGTTGTATGACTTTGTACCATGTGCAGTATGATTTTGTACAGTGTGCTGTATGATTAGGTACAGTGTGCAGTATGATTTTATGCAGTGCACAGTATGCTTTGGTACAGTGTACAGTATGATTTGGTACAGTGTGCAGTATGATTTGGTACAGTGTGCGGTATGATTTGGTATAGTGTGCACACTGTGCAGTATGATTTGATACAGTGTGCAGTATGATTTGATACAGTGTGTGGTATGCTTCGGTGTAGTGTACAGTATGATCTGGCACAGTGTGCAGCATGATTTGGTACAGTGTACAGTATGATTTGGTACAGTGTGCAGTATGATTTTATATGGTGTACAGTTTGATTTGGTACAGTGTGCAGTATGATTTTATATGGTGTACAGTTTGATTTCGTACAGTGCATGATATTACCACAGCGTACCGCACATGAGGTTGTACAACTCAATGTTCTCAAAGGGCTGCACCTGAGTTTTGGACTTGAAACTCGGCCCATATCCAATAAACACAGCCTGGGGTAAGGAAAAGACGTCGCGAGACATTCATGTTGATTAGAATTTCATGGCAATGGCCAATCATGAGTGAAATAAGAAGTGATACAATACATGCCTTTCCATTGTCTATGGTGTATAAGCTGTGAATTGGTGTGAAATGTGCGGCAAACTTAACTACAACGTGCATCCCTCCGCCAGACTGAACAGTTTATGGTTTGCATCCCACAGATAGGCCAGATCTGGATTCGGACCTGAACCAAAATCGAATCAGCTTGTTCTTGTCGCCAAATCCACTCATCCACCAAGTTTAGTCATAACTCGTCCACGTCTTTGAAATATCATGTTATATATAGTTTTTGGCCCTATCACTCAATGGTGAAGAATCACTTAAAAATTTTAAAAAATCATTGCAGCATGATCTCCATTCGAATCTTCATCAAAGTCGAATCATTTCGTCGTTGTCACACACCCACCCAACCTGTCCACCAAGCTTGTTCGAATCCGTCCACAACCTTTTGAGATATCCTGCTATATATCGATTTTAGCCCGATCACCCAATGGTGAAGAATAACTTTAAGATTCTAGTATCCGGATTCGAATCTTCACCAAAATCTAAACAGTTTGTCCTCGTCACATAACAAACCTGTCCACCAATTTCGTCTGAATCCGTCCACAAACTTTTGAGATATCCTGTTCACAGACAGACAGACAAACAAACAGACAGGGGTGAAAACAAAACCTCCGTCCACCTTCGGTAATGGAGGTAATAATCTGCTCCATCCACATTTAGTGTCCAACATTTATTGCTCATTGTCCAAAGCATTACTTGCATGTCTACAGGAATCCAGATTAACAGCTCACCTCCAATGCTTGCTCTGGTTTTACCTGCCTGTGGAACTGTCTTACAACCAGTCATGGCCACCTCCTTCACCTCCCCTCTCAAGTCTTGTCACATGCCAATCTGTTATGTTTAAAATCCTGCTTTTCTATATGTATAATGTATATGTCCTTCCATCATCAGATCCGACTTGACTTTCCCTTTCCACTGTCAGTATTTATGCCACTCAACTGAAAATTGCCATCAGTGCAGTGGCAACAAGGGGTGCTGGAACATGTAGCGTGACGAGGTGTACCTGCATTCTCTTCAAGCTGTTATCATAGCCATGGTCTCCACCAGGAAACAGAAGTGGAATTTCCTCCTTTTTCCTGAGAACATCACACATCAGGACCGAAAAGTCATAACCTGTACCCCGGAATTTGAAATACTAGGGCATGCCCGTACTATATATATATCTAAAATTATATCCCCCCCCCTCTATTTACATGAAATGGTTTGGTCCAAAGCGAACGGCTTGCGAGTACGGTGACAATCCCCCCCCCCCCCCCCTCTATTTACATGGAATGGTTTGGTCCAAAGCGAACGGCTTGCGAGTACGGTGACAATCCCCCCCCCCCCCCCCCTCTATTTACATGGAATGGTTTGGTCCAAAGCGAACGGCTTGCGAGTACGGTGACAATCCCCCCCCCCCCCCTCTATTTACATGCAATGGTTTGGTCCAAAGCGAACGGCTTGCGGAGTTTGGTAAAGAAATCGCCATAGCTCGGTAACTACTTGTCCGATTAATTTAAAACCTTGAAAAGGCACATCCTCGGGTCCCCAGCAATATACCTGGCAAGTTTCAAGTATATCGGACCGGTAGTTGTCGAGAAACAGCGGTCGCATACACACACACACACACACACACACACACACACACACACACACACACAGAGATTACTGGAATTATAGATAGATACATTCTGAAACCCATTACGAGCCCTCTATCTCACTATCTGTCCAATCTTGGTGATCTACTTGTCCAGTAACATTTTGTACAAAAAAAAAAACCAATGAACTCAACTCACCTCTTTACCGATAAACTTGAGGGGCTACCTGATGCTGCTGTTAGGGATGGGGGGATGTAGGTGGGAGAGTGTACCGGGCATTGCCCGGCTGGGTGAGCTTTTCCCGGTGGTGGTTTCAGGATGTGTTGGGGCATTGAAAAGTTATGGAGTTATTGGCCTTACAGTAGTTGCCTTTTGCCTACGGGCTGGCGGAGGCACTGTCTTACCCCACATCCAAATATATACTGTATAGCGGCCTTTGGTGGCTTCAGATCGGACATCAAGGTCAACGTGTGGTAGCTTGAAACCTTGCCCAGATTCTGAAGCACCTACACTCAAAAGTTGGGGCCTCCAGGTGCTACGGTTTGGCCATGAAAGAGTATTGTACAAACTCACAAACACGTGACTACATTTAAAAGATTTGAACGTTTTCAATGCGCAACATTTGCCGGAACCCCTATGTAGTTTTTCCCCTCATGCAGTGTTGGGTACCCCACCCAAGCTGGGTCACCTGGTCAAGATCGGGTTATTTAGACTTTAGTAAAACCATCAAGAAAATTGACGTTTAAAGCTGTCCAAAAATTAACCCAAGAGTGCACCACAGCAATGTTGGGCCAAATGGCCTCATTTCGTTGTATGGGATCACTTTCGTGATTTACACATAGAAAATGAGAATTGCTTTGCATTGGGGGGGACGGGGGCGGAGAGGGGGGGCGGAGAGGGGCGGGAGGGTGGGAGATGGGTTGTGCCCATGACCTGACTCTGGGCACCCCCAGCACATCTGCCGAATTTGATGGAGATCGGCCCAGTTGCCTCTTCATATGATAGCCGGACCTACACACAGAGAATTTCTTTGTAGGGAGAGGGGGGCGATATTTTGTGCCCATGACCTAAACCTAATATGTTTATTGTTTATGTACCCCCAGCATGTTTTCAAAATATGGTGGAGATTGGCCCAGCCAGTTTTTTACATGATTTTCAGACCGACACAAACCTACAAACAAGATCATTTCCTCGTGAGGTGGGATAGCTAAAAAAAACCTTGCCCAGATCCTGAAGTAATTACACTCAAAATCTGCAGCCGTTAGGCGCTATGGTTCGGCCATGAAAGTATAACGTATAATCGCACAAAACAAACGCACACACACTTGAAAATATTTACAAGATATACAAGTGACCCAAAGAAGGCTTATTTATTCTGACAAGCATCAGAAAAAAATAAAATGGTACTCCCTGAAATGTCTTACGTGTACACCATCCAGCCTTCCTCCACCAGCAGGTGGATGTCCTCAATGCGCTGGTTAAATGCATAGTGTAGACGCTTCGGAAGGTGATGCTTCAGGTAAGGCTTGAAATGCTGACTATGACACTGTTACACAATACAGCAACAACCAGGACCAACAACATAAGAAAAGACTCCAAAACAATATAACACTCTCTTAACCATAGTGGCAAATACTGCAGCGTTCTTTACAGTAAAGTCCTGGAATAAAATCCAAAAATTCCACAAAATACATGAGAATGAATATTAATAAATATGGGGACATTTCAAAAGTTATAGGAATTTGAAATACAGTACAGTACTCACAAGACTCCAAGAGACGCCTACTTCCAAGAGACGCCTACGTCCAAGAGATGCCTACGTCCAAGAGACGCCAACGTCCAAGAGTCGCCTACGTCCAAGAGTCGCATACGTCCAAGAGATGCCTACGTCCAAGAGACGCCTACGTCCAAGAGACTCCTACGTACAAGAGACTCCCACGTCCAAGAGACTCCCACGTCCAAGAGACTCCCACGTCCAAGAGACTCCCACGTCCAAGAGACTCCCGCGTCCAAGAGACTCCCGCGTCCAAGAGACGCCTACGTCCAAGAGACGCCTACGCCCAAGAGACTCCTACGTACAAGAGACTCCTACGTCCAAGAGACGCCTACGTCCAAGAGACGCCTACGTCCCAAGAGACGCCTACGTCCAAGAGACGCCTACGTCCAAGAGGCGTCTACATCCAAGCCAAGAGACGCCTACATCCAAGCCAAGAGACGCCTACATCCAAGGGACGCCTACATCCAAGGGACGCCTACATCCAAGGGACGCCTACATCCAAGAGACACCTACATCCAAGAGACGCCTATATCCAAGACACACCTACGTCCAAGAGACGCCAACATCCAAGAGACGCCGACATCAAGAGACGTCTACATCCAAGAGGCGTCTACATCCAGGCCAAGAGACGCCTACATCCAAGGGACACCTACATCCAAGGAACGCCTACATCCAAGAGACACCTCCATCCAAGAGAGACCTACATCCAAGCTAAGAAACACCTAGGTCCAAGAGACGCCTACATCCAAGAGACGCCTACATCCAAGAGACGCCTACATCCAAGAGACGCCTACATCCAAGAGACGCCTACATCCAAGAGACGCCTACATCCAAGAGACGCCTACATCCAAGAGACGCCTACATCCAAGAGAGACCTACATCCAAGCTAAGAAACACCTACGTCCAAGAGACGCCTACATCCAAGAGACGCCTACATCCAAGAGACGCCTACATCCAAGAGACGCCTACATCCAAGAGACGCCTACATCCAAGAGACGCCTACATCCAAGAGACGCCTACATCCAAGAGACGCCTACATCCAAGATACGCCTACATCCAAGAGACGCCTACATCCAAGAGACGCCTACATCCAAGAGACGCCTACATCCAAGAGACGCCTACATCCAAGAGACGCCTACATACAAGAGACGCCTACATCCAAGAGACGCCTACATCCAAGAGACGCCTACATCCAAGAGACGCCTACATCCAAGAGACGCCTACATCCAAGAGACGCCTACATCCAAGAGACGCCTTCATCCAAGAGACGCCTTCATCCAAGAGACGCCTTCATCCAAGAGACGCCTTCATCCAAGAGAGGCCTACATCCAAGAAACGCCGACATCCAAGAGACGCCTACATCCAAGCCAAGAGACACCTCCGTCCAAAGACGCCTACATCCAAGCCAAGAGACGCCTACATCAAGAAACGCCTATATCCAAGAGACACCTACATTCAAGAGACGCCTTCATCCAAACCAAGAGACGCCTACGTCCAAGAGACGCCGATTTCCAAGAGACGCCGATGTCCAATAGACGCCGATGTCCAAGAGACGCCGATGTCCAAAAGACGCCTACATCCAACATCGAAGCCAAGAGACGCCTACATCCAAGAGACGCCTTTGTCCAAGAGACGCCTTCATCCAAGCCAAGAGACACCTACATCCAAGAGACGCCGATGTCCAAGAGACGCCTACATCCAAGCCAAGAGACACCTCCATCCAAGAAACGCCCATGTCCAAGAGACGCCTACGTCCAAGCCAAGAGACACCTACATCCAAGAGACACCTACATCCAAGAGACGCCTACGTCCAAAAGACGCCGACATCCAAGAGATGCCTACATCCAACCCAAGAGAAACCGACGTTCAAGAGACGCCTACATCCAAAGACGCCTACATCGAAGCCAAGAGAAGCCTACATCCAAGAGACGCCGACATCCAAGAGACGCCTACATCCAAGAGACGCCAACATCCAAGAGACGCCAACATCCAAGAGACGCCAACATCTAAGAGACGCCGACATCCAAGCCAAGAGACGTCTACGTCCAAGAGAAGCCTACATCCAAGAGAACTCTACATCCAAGAGACACCTACATCCAAGAGGCGTCTACATCCAAGCCAAGAGACGCCTACATCCAAGCCAAGAGATGCCTACATCCAAGGGACACCTACGTCCAAGAGACGCCTACGTCCAAGAGACGCCTACGTCCAAGAGTCGCCTCCGTCCAAGAGTCGCCTACGTCCAAGAGTCGCCTACGTCCAAGAGTCGCCTTCGTCCAAGAGACGCCTACGTCCAAGAGACACCGACGTCCAAGAGACGCCTATGTCCAAGAGACGCCTATGTCCAAGAGATGCCGACGTCAAAGAGACGCCTACGTCCAAGAGAAGCCTACGTCCAAGACACGCCTATGTCCAAGACACGCCTACGTCCAATAGTCTCCTACATCCAAGAGACGCCTACATCGAAGAGATGCCTACATCCAAGAGGTGTCTACATCCAAGCCAAGAGACGCCTACATCCAAGGGACACCTACATCCAAGGGACACCTACATCCAAGAGACACCTACATCCAAGAGAGACCTACATCCAAGCTAAGAAACACCTATGTCCAAGAGACGCCTACATCCAAGAGACGCCTACATCCAAGAGACGACTACATCCAAGAGACGCCTACATCCAAGAGATGCCTACATCCAAGAGACGCCTACATTCAAGAGATGCCTACATCCAAGAGACGCCTACATCCAAGAGACGCCTTCATCCAAGAGACGCCTTCATCCAAGAGACGCCTATGTCCAAGAGATGCCTACGTCCAAGACATGCCTACATCCGCGAGACGCCTATATCCAAAAGACGCCTCCATCCAAGAGACGCCTCCATCCAAGAGACGCCTACATCCAAGAGACGCCTACATCCAAGCCAAGAGACACCTATGTCCAAAGACGCCTACATCCAAGCCAAGAGACGCCTACATCCAAGAAACGCCTATATCCAAGAGACGCCTACATCCAAGAGGCACCTACATCCAAGTGACTAAAACATCCAAGCCAAGAGACACCTGCGTCCAAAGACGCCTACATCCAAGCCAAGAGACGCCTACATCCAAGATACGCCTATATCCAAGAGACGCCTACATTCAAGAGATGCCGACATCCAAGAGACGCCTATATCCAAGAGGCGCCTCCATCCAAGAGACGCCTACATCCAAGCCAAGAGACACCTACGTCCAAAGACGCCTACATCCAAGCCAAGAGACGCCTACATCCAAGAAACGCCTATATCCAAGAGACGCCTACATCCAAGTGACGCCTACATCCAAGCAAAGAGACACCTACGTCCAAAGATGCCTACATCCAAGCCAAGAGACTCCGACGTCCAAAGACGCCTACATCCAAGCCAAAAGACTCCTATGTCCAAGAGACGCCTACATCCAAGTGACGCCTACATCCAAGAGACGCCTACATCCAAGAGACGCCTACATCCAAGAGACGCCTATATCCAAGAGACGCCTACGTCCAACCCAAGAGACGCCTACGTCCAACCCAAGAGACACCTACGTCCAAGCCAAGAGACGCCTCCATCCAAGAGACGCCTACATCCCAGAGACGCCGACATCCAAGAGACGCCAACATCCAAGAGACGCCAACATCTAAGAGACGCCTACATCCAAACCAAGAGACTCCTACGTCCAAGAGACGCCTACGTCCAGGAAACGCCTACATCGAAGAGACGCCTACATCCAAGGGACGCCTACATCCAAGAGACGCCTACATCCAAGAGACACCTACATCCAAGAGACGCCTACATCCAAGAGGCGTCTACATCCAAGCCAAGAGACGCCTACATCCAAGCCAAGAGACGCCTCCATCCAAGGGACACCTACGTCCAAGAGACGCCTACGTCCAAGAGACGCCTACGTCCAAGAGACACCTCCGTCCAAGAGTCGCCTACGTCCAAGAGACGCCTATGTCCAAGAGATGCCAACGTCAAAGAGACACCTACGTCCAAGACATGCCTACGTCCAAGACACGCCTACGTCCAAGAGACACCTACATCGAAGAGATGCCTACATCCAAGAGGTGTCTACATCCAAGCCAAGAGACGCTTACATCCAAGCCAAGAGACGCCTACATCCAAGGGACACCTACATCCATGGGACACCTACATCCAAGAGACACCTACATGCAAGAGACGACTACATCCAAGAGATGCCTACATCCAAGAAACGCCTACGTCCAAGAGACGCCTACGTCCAAGAGACGCCTACGTCCAAGAGACGCCTACGTCCAAGACACGCCTACGTCCAAGAGACGCCCACATCCAAGAGACGCCCACATCCAAGAGACGCCTACATCCAAAAGACGCCTACATCCAAGAGGTGTCTACGTCCAATCCAAGAGGCGCCGACATCCAAGCCAAGAGACGCCTACATCCAAGGGACACCTACATCCAAGGGACGCCTACATCCAAGGGACACATACATCCAAGGGACACCTACATCCAAGAGACACCTACATCCAGGAGAAGCCGACATCCAAGCTAAGAAACACCTATGTCCAAGAGACGCCTACATCCAAGAAACGCCTATATCCAAGAAACGCCTACATCCAAGAGACACCTACATCCAAGTGACACCTACATCCAAGCCAAGAGACACCTACGTCCAAAGATGCCTGCATCCAAGCCAAGAGACGCCTACATCCAAGAAACGCCTATATCCAAGAGACGCCTACATTGAAGAGACGCCTTCATCCAAAGCAAGAGACGCCTACGTCCAAGAGACGCCGATGTCCAAGAGACGCTGATGTCCAAGAGACGCCGATGTCCAAGAGACGCCGATGTCCAAAAGACGCCTACATCGAAGCCAAGAGACCCCGACATCCAAGCCAAGAGACGCCTACATCCAAGAGATGCCGATGTCCAAGAGACGCCTTCATCCAAGCCAAGAGACACCTCCATCCAAGAGACGCCCATGTCCAAGGGACACCTACGTCCAAGCCAAGAGACACCTACATCCAAAAGACGCCTACGTCCAAAAGACGCCTACATCCAACCCAAGAGACACCTACGTCCAAGAGACGCCTACATCCAAAGATGCCTACATCGAAGCCAAGAGACGCCGACATCCAAGAGACGCCTACATCGAAGCCAAGAGACGCTGACATCCAAGAGACGCCAATATCTAAGAGATGCCTATGTCCAAAAGACGCCAACATCCAAGAGATGCCTACATCCAACCCAAGAGACACCTACGTCCAAGAGACGCCTACATCCAAAGACGCCTACATCAAAGCCAAGAGACGCCGACATCCAAGAGACACCTACATCCAAGAGACACCTACATCCATGAGACGCCTACATCCAAGTGACGCCTACATCCAAGTGACGCCTACATCCAAGAGACGCCAACATCCTAAAGACGCCAACATCTAAGAGACGCCTACATCCAAGCCAAGAGATGTCTACGTCCAAGAGACGCCTAGATCCAAGAGGCACCTACGTCCAAGAGACGCCTACGTCCAAGAGACGCCTACGTCCAAGAGACGCCTACATCCAAGAGACGCCTACATCCAAGAGACGCCAACATCCAAAAGACGCCAACATCTAAGAGACGCCTACATCCAAGCCAAGAGATGTCTACGTCCAAGAGACGCCTAGATCCAAGAGGCGCCTACATCCAAGCCAAGAGACGCCTACATCCAAGCTAAGAGACGCCTACATCCAAGGGACACCTACATCCAAGAGATGCCTACGTCCAAGAGACGCCTACGTCCAAGAGACGCCTACGTCCAAGAGACGCCTACGTCCAAGAGACGCCTACGTCCAAGAGACGCCTACATCCAAGAGACACCTACATCCAAGAGATTGGAGGGATGAGATGGGAGGAGAGTAGAAGGAGCATACGTTTTTTGTGGCAGATACAGAGTAAGTCAGTCATCCAAGAGTGGATTTGGCCTTGCATTCCATTGGCAGACAGTTTGAAGAGCAAGGTGGGATGCCAGACTGTATTGAAACGTCGACATATATATATATATATATATATATATATATATAGAGAGAGAGAGAGAGAGAGAGAGAGAGAGAGAGAGAGAGACATGGCCCTGATTTTGTGCCTGATATTGGGAGCCTCCATCCATTGTTGGGAGAGTAGAAGGAGCATGTCCACGATAAAGTGACCATGTCTTTCTTTCTTGTTTGTTGGTTGGTTGGTTGGTTTGTTTGTCTGTTTGTCTGTTTGTTTGTTTGTTTGTCCGGGCGATATCTCAGCCATCCTTTGAGCTAGGAAGCTGAAATTTGGACACAATAGTGAGCACGTGCTTTGGCAAAAAAGATATTTTTGGTTTTTTGATCATTCAATGAATTGACTAATTACTAAATTATTATTGATAAATGAAGAACTTTTTTTTTCTCACCTGGCCAATATCTCAGACACCTTTTGAGTTACGAATCTGATATTTGGACATGACAATGACCAAGTCATTTGGCTGTAAAGAGTATTTTTGGCTTATTGATTAAACAATTAATCGATTAATTATTTGATTAATGACTTAATTGATTTTTTTTTTAAGTTACAGATTCGGATAAGACGGTGGTGGTTTAGGTATTCTATTAGCCAGTTGATTAATAATTTAATTCTTTTACCATTATTTATTTATTTTTGGTATGAATCACTTATTTATTTTCTTTCTCATCTGGGAAATATCTGAAGCACCTTTTGAGCGAGGAAGCTGATATTTTGACACGACCATGACCAAGTGATTTGGCTATAAAGGGTATTTTTGATTTATTGATTAATCAATTAATTGATTAAATATTTCTTGATTAATCAATTAATTATTTAATTTCGATTAAT
Organism: Myxine glutinosa; assembly: GCF_964187855.1. Classification (NCBI taxonomy): domain Eukaryota; kingdom Metazoa; phylum Chordata; class Myxini; order Myxiniformes; family Myxinidae; genus Myxine; species Myxine glutinosa. Next base: position 106,886,320 of record NC_136265.1, on the reverse strand, counting down.
TAATTATTTAATTTTCAAAAAGTTACAGCTTTGAACAAAACACTGGTGGTGTAGGTATGCTATTCTCCATTTGATTAAGAAATTAATTATTTTACGATTAGTATTTATTTATTTAATTACACTATTAATCAATCAATTTATTGTACATCCTCCCAAAACTGTCTCTCTATGCTGCACGGCGGCATTGCCAGGTGCCGATGGCACCCTGGCAATTGTCGCGCACTGGAGGATATGTTATTTATTTGGCATGGGGGCGGTGTACTTTGAATGTATCTGTACTTGTTATTACTATTATTATTGCTGCAGTGATGAAATGGAGAGGTGGAAAGCAGCATATTTCAGTCTTGTAGATGGACACCACAAAATAAACCTCACAATATCAGAAAAAAGAAGACAATTAAAATTACGTGTCGTCTATAATATGGATCCATCCTTATCGAGCTAGGGCTGCTGGCAAATGCAGCATTATTGATCATGCAGATCATACTTCTCTCCTTTTTTTCTACAAAAGTGAGGGTCATCAAAGAGCAAGGTTAAATTGAGAGTGGGGTAGCCGGGCACCAATTGGGCACAACCGACAGGGGTTAAATGAACAGGAGATAGAGGAGAAAGGGGGTGGAGAGGAGAGAGGGGGAGAGAGGGGAGGGGGAGAGGAGAGCGAGAAATAGAGAGAGAAAGGACACACAAAAATCAGGAAGTAAGAAGGTAGGGTTAGTTAGGAAGGGTTAATGGAGGTTAGGAAGGGTTAATGGAGGTTAGGAAGGTTAATTGGGAGTGTGTACATGAAATACATCTCTTTAAGCTTGCGTTTACGAATAGTTATTCATTTTGAAATAGTTTTGCTGTTTGACCTGTTCACCCTTTGCCCCCTGATATTTTGCTCTTCCCTGACCCTCAATTCAATACCTCTATAAAATGTTTTTTGAAACCTTTTCTAAAAACATTATTTGGCCACTGATTGGAATTCCTCTTATTAGGTAGTTCGTAATTTCTCTATTGCTCTGGAACAACTTCCTGGTACCTATGAGCTAGAATCTGGATTTATTTATTTCTGGTCTCAATTATTATTCCAATACTGTCCTCACATACATATTGCCAAGATACAAATAAACAATGATTGTACTGACCGTAAGGTTTGTGATGATGGACTGAGGATTAACTGCAGAGGGAGGAAAAAAGGTAACAATAATTATCAAAGACATTGGAGCACAAAACTTCCAATCTATAATAAGAAGAGAGAGTGTGTGTGTGTGTGTGTGTGTGTGTGTGTGTGTGTGTGTGTGTGTGTGTGTGTGTGTGTGTGTATGTGTGTGTGTGTGTGTGTGTGTGTGTGTGTGTGTCAGTGTCAGAGTGTCTCCTCCATAATTCCATAACCATGAAACCTATCTGCCTGAAACTTTGCATGCATACTAACGGAACTCCAAGGGAATGCATGAGTGAAAACTGAGTGTTTGGGTAAACTTAAACACATTTTTTGAAGATGATTAACCGTCTTATTTAATTAAAACAAAAACAGGCTTACCCTCCGTCAGCCCGCGTTCACCTCTCAGGGGTCTTAATCCACCATTTTGTTTTGGCCTAACCTTCGTCAGCCCACGTTCACCTCTCAGGGGTCTTAATCCACCATTTTGTTTTGGCCTAATCAAACATGGTTTCTGTACAATAGAACTTCACACCTATGAATAGGTGTACACATCGCTGACCGCTAATCGTTTTACCTATGAATCACTGTATACATCACTATTCACTCGCCAAGCCAGCCGTTCCTTATCAATCGGTGTTTGTAAGCCATGGTGATACAACCGACAGTGGTGTAATCGCCTTTTTTCAACAGCGGATGTCATTTTTGAAAATAGACAATGTTAAGATGATAAAGTAAACAAAGTACATATTGTTACGGACACGGTTTTTGGATGTTATTTTACCGAGCGGTGGTGTATTTAACCGCGTCCGAACAGTTACTCCCCGATTAGAACCCGATTCCACCCGAACGTTGACTAATCGCGCTACAGATATTCAATTGGGAAACCTCTAAAGCGACCGAAAGAGAAGAAGAGAGAAGAAAGACAGAGTTTGGAGGAAGAACAGATTTATTATACACACACAAGCAATATTTTAGAGCGACCAATATTATTTACAGCAATAGATGGAAAAGAGCAGTCACACAGTGCATTGTTAACTTATTCTATTTCATTTACTTAATCCCCAAGACAAACGAGTAGGACAGGACGTTCACACTCACACGGTGGATATTGCAGGCAGGTAATGGCTCGAGGTTGATTGCTTGAGAGGAAGGCAAGGTCGGAGGCAGCAGCTTTCAACCCCTCGCGGTTTTGGCGGGAAAACCTCCGTCGCGTATCCGCGGCCGTCACGCGCTGGCTCGGCACACCTGCTCCTCTTCCTGGGGTGGAGCCGTCTCCCTCCGTTCAGCGCGTCTCTCCAACGACAGGGGATATTGCAGGCAGGTAGGTAGGGCTTGCGGTGGATTGCGCTCCTCTTCCAGGTCATCCCCCAGCGTATCTCTCAAGGCCTCTCTTTGGTGCAGCCTCGTTGCTCCTCTCCAGCTCATCTCCAGTCATCTCGCAAAGCAGTCCCTTACAGTCGCTTTTATCACCTCGGCCGAAATCAAGCCGCCGGCTCCGAGGGCACGCCTACCGGGTCGATCACCGCGGTGTTGATTGGCTGTTAGGGCCGGTTCACTCCTTCCCTCTTCTGACGAGGTGGAGACACGCCTTTCTTCTCCAACCTTACCTCGTGGCCAATGGTGGTTGAAGAGAAAAACCGACCAAAATGCGGAAGGCAAATGGAAGGGAGGTTTTGGGGAAATTGGAAGGGCCTACGCTTATTTTGTTTGATACAATGCAAAGTCAATCTAGTGGAAAACACATACTTAGCCTACATGGAATAAGGAAATACACTATTTAAAAGATATATCGTGACCTGCGTGTATGTTCTATGAAATTAATTAGGAGGACGGCTGCGACCATTATTTACATTACCAGGATGTTACCATACCAAAACCATACTCTTCACATCCGTTACCCTTCCTCCAAAATTGTTACACTCCTCAAAACCCGTTACACTTCTCAAAACCCGTTACACTTCTCAAAATCGTTACACTGCACCCTCCTTTCTTCAGGCACGTCCTCGGGCCTACTAGACTTAACTGAGTGTGACATGTAGGTGTAATTCCCTCTACAATTAACCTGACCCTGAGTGTGACAATTTTAAAACACAAATAAGTATGTCCCCCTATTGCATTGCATCCTGTCTAACAGACTCAAGCCCACAGCTAACCGAATTACGGAATTATTCTGAAACTATACATTTACGGTGGGGAGCATTATTTACAATGACGTGATTTCTTATTTACAACGCAACCCAGGACCTGTGTGTTTTTTTCTTTTCTTTTTAGGGAACAAGAGAAAGAAATTCCTGTTGGGAGGGAGGAGACAGCACGCATTGCATCGATGCACCAGTACCAATACCACCAAAGCACCCAAAAGCACCACAAGCACCACAAAGCACCACTCGGTGCGCAGTCACCATGGTTCATAATAAACACAACAAAACAACTGGTGGTGGTCTTCTCCTTGTCTGCTGGGCCGATGTTCTTCCTGACGTCTTCTGGCTTCATGCGGCCTATTTGGACATAATAAAAAGCACAACTTGTGTTCGTTTTTTATTATTATTTAGGGCCTCAGGGGCCAACTAAGGGTGGTCCACCTGTTTGGCATAGGTGCCACCTTACCGAGGTCCGCAAGCAAGATTCCCTGGCCACTATGGCCGGTCTCCAACAGAGGTGCTCTGCCCCAGAACCTGGGGTCCATCAAGTGGTACTTGGCCGCCGAACAGCGGTCCATAAAGTGGTACATCAACGCAATGCGTGCTGGTTCTGGGAATCTCGGGCGCACAATGGCCACCTCACGCACGCTCCCCTCGGCACCCAATGGCGCACAGGTCATGTGGGAGACAAAAGAAAGACAATTGAGCGAGGGGTAAGGTCACAAGGGTACACGTCAAACAAGGCAATGCAAGGTGAAATGCGTACGGAGGGCGAAGTGAGAAAGCTCGTCCCTACCGTACGTCACCCCCCTGTCACCTACACTACCCTTGCTCTTACCCCATATTTACAAAATCTACCCATTTACAAATTCGTCACTACTGTCACGTCTTCCCCATATTTCCCTTATACCAAATTCATCACCACAATCCCTCTACTTCAAAATTTGCCATCATCAATTCATCATCAATCCTCAAAAGGAGGGAGAGATGGAATTACGCACAATGTCACACCCACGTCATGATGCGTCTCACAACCCAAACATTTGCACAGTAAAAAATAATCAAACATGGCATGGTGTGGAGTACCTGTCACCTCAGGTGAGTGGATGCAGATGGTGTGAGGAGATCCTTCATCCTAACTATCCTCTAAATGATTTTAACACACTTTACACTACCCGGGGTCTTTCCCTGCCAATCCATTGGCAATCTTACTCTATGTGGTTTTAAAAACCAATTCCCATTGACCAAACTGTGGTGCTTCTCAATTTGGGGTCTCACTCCCCCGATTCATCTCCCGGTGCTCTAGCACAATTTCTGGGCTGCGACGTGTACCTCTCCCAACAGGTCTACCCACCTGCACACCTCCACCACTGTAGTTGCCACCCGAGCTTACCTAGCTCCTCACCCTAACCTAACTACCTGGGGAAGACCCCTCTTGGATCTGTCACCCCACTGGTGCCCTCTGGCACTGGGCTACCCGGGTCCGTCCTCCGGATCCTCGGGCCCCATCCACAACAACTACTACCGGCTCCCAGAGCCCACCTGCGGCCTCACCTGGCCGACATCCTCACAGTGGTGGAGTGCCCAAACCAACTACACACACTAACAGGCTACACGCCCAGCCATTTCCACAACACTAATGCACCCATCCAAAGACCATTCTTCCACTCGCACCACAGATGCCAATATCCAACCACAATTTACCTATACCCTCTACCTAACACTTACACTACCCGCCCCGGGTATCCGTGATGGGGGTCCACTCTTCCCCCATTCACACCTTCGCACCATCCACTCCACTCCACAATTTCCACCATACTCACTCCACGACCATCCATTCCAATACTCCATACCATTTATTCCATACACCTGTCTTTCATTCACCTGTCGTTGCACACCTGTGCAATCATACCTGGTGCCACCTGCACCCTCCTTTCTTCCTGGACCATTTGGTCAACACAACACGCAATCACCACTACTCCCTCATACACTGCTCCACACACCTGTTCAGTTGCACACCTGTGCAATCACACCTGTTCCATTCTCACCCGTTCAATCCTCACACACACGGCATCATCTCAGCTAACTTCTCCCCTCTGAAACTTGCGCTTCCCAGTCGTCCCTTTAAACTATTGCGCTCCCACGTCATTATCATCCATACTAATCTACCTGCGTCCCCACTACAGGTATCAGTCACTAACTAAACTTAACGTCACCTAATGTCAATCTTCGCTAGATCCCTACACACCATATCCTAACCCACCCGGGCTAGTTTTCACTGCCATACACCCCATAATCTAGTGCTCCTTTGCCCCCACCTGTGAGGGATGGTGGATTTGCCATCCCACCACATCGGGGGTCTCTCCCTACCAATTTCGCTCGTCCAAATCCAACAATTCAAAAATTTTCCATTTACTGCCAATTCTATTCACTTTTCTAAATTTCGTTTTAAATCACTATCACTACCACCATCACCCGTCTACTTATTACATCCTCTCGGTGCGCCAATTCACATCTACAGCCCGGCTTCGTACAGCCGAGCAATGAACGCGGGTCGTTTTGTGCCAGCGGCTGGATACGTCCCGCATTCGGGGCAGGGACGGAGGCTTACCCGGGCCGAGATCCCATGCACCACTTCGGCGTGGAGCCATCCAATGTCCCGATCTCGACCTGCCGGCACGTCTCAATAGAAAGTGGTCGCCATGACGACCCTTCCTATCGAGCTGCCCGCTCCGCCTTGTGGAGCCCGGACGCGGCCGCTCCACGCGAGGCCCAGCGTGGATCGCGCACGGCGGTCCTTTCGAACCCGCCGTGGCTCGGATCTCCGCTGGTTCTCGCGGCACGCGAAGCCCGGCACGCACCGAGGGCCCGATCCGGCTAAAAGTCGACCTAACCTTTAACCCGGTTACCGTCGACGCTTCACCTGCAGGCCTACATGCATACGCTACCTCTTTCTTGCTCATACATGCAGCCGTTCCCATTCTCCTCGTACCTTTTCTTTCACACCTCGGTACACTCATTCCGCTCACCGACTTGGTCACACACCTGACCACCGAACACTTTGGCACACATTCGTTGCTCGCACACCTCACCAATACACCGCTTCGCGCCCCCTCCTCGGTCACCTCCTTTGTGACAATCACAGGTGTGCTCTCACCCGCACACCCAACCACGTGTCTCACTACCAATTCCAGCGTGCATTCCCACTCACGCTCTACCATTCCAGGTGTGCATCCTTCCATCCCAGGTGTACATCCTCGCTCACCTATCACAACCAGCTCACTCTCCTTGTCACTCTCACTACTCTCACCTCCACTCTCGGTCGCGCACTCACCCTTACTCTTGACAGCATGCGCTTTCCCCATGCACCCGTCCGTTACACACCTTTCTCGCGCATCCTCCCGCGCACACTTCTTCGTTACTTCCTCCGTAACACTCACCACAGGCATGCATTCTCCCTTACTCTTGACAGCATGCGCTTTCCCCATGCACCCGTCCGTTACACACCTTTCTCGCGCATCCTCCCGCGCACACTTCTTCGTTACTTCCTCCGTAACACTCTCCACACCGCGCTTCCCTGTGCTCCCTCGCACACGCGCTTCGACCAACTCACTCTTGACGGTACACTCACTCCTCGGCGTGCACTTTTTCCTCACACACCCCATGGTCGGACATTCTCGCACACCTCTTTTTTCGCACACCGGTCCTGTCACACACCTCACCAACGGCCTTTCACGAACACCCGGATCCAAACCAATCCCCAAGCCGACTGAATCTCCCCTCACATCATGTACATTGCCACTCACCTCCGTACCTCGTCGCACCTCCTTTGCCACCTGCAAACTTTTTATTTGGTTAGTGAGCATCACATCATGATTTGAACACAGACCTTGTACATATTCCATGACTTCCTCCTTTATCTCCCTCTTAGTTTCTGTCCGTCCCTTCTTAATTTCACTCACCTCTTCTCCCACTTCCTCTAATTTTTGTTTAACCTCTTTTATTTCCCGGTGCGTCTCCTCAAGTTCGTCCTCTAAGGCTACCGTGACCGTTTCTACGTGCGTCCTTACCTCCCGGTCCTTCGTCTCCATTGCTTCTGTCACCTCTTCCACCCTCATTGTCAGTTCCTCCCGTACCATCTGACATTGCCTCTGCGTCGCTATTAATTCGTTTTTAATTTCTTTTTGTGTCGCCTTTAACCCTCCTAGTACCGCAGTGTTCTTTTGAACCTGCTCCACTAACTTAGTTTGTCCCTCTGTCAGCTGCTCCACCTCCTCCGTCAGATCTTCTATTCCCCCCTGTAACTTTGCCGTATTATTTCTCACCTCTTTCTCTATACGCTTTTCGCCTCGCTTTACCTCCTCGCGCAGCCCCGAGACCTCCTCACTCACTCCTCGTCGTATTTCCTCCATCTGGTTCCCCATCTGTTCGATTTCCCGGGCGGATTGTTCCCCTATTTCCCGCAATTTGTCCTCCATCCTATTTTCTAACCCCATTAACCCATTTTTCACCCCCTCTAACTGATTCTCCTGGGCAGCCATTCTGTTTTCCACCCCCGTTAACCCATGTTTCACCCCTTCTATCCCATTGTCTAACCCCTCAAATTTCTTGTCTAATCCCTCAAATTTCTTGTCTAATCCCTCAAATTTCTTTTCTAATCCCTCACCGGTACCCCTCGCTTCGTCCCTCATTACCCCCATTTGGCCCTCCAATCGCTCACCCTGAGCATCCATCCGGTTCCCCATTACCCCCATTTGGTTTCCCATTACCCCCATTTGGCCCTCTAATCGCTCACTATTAGCCCTCGCTTCGTCCCTCATTTTGTCCATAAGGGCCCCGATTTGTAGCAACAAAAGGTTTGAATCCACCAGGGGCGCTACCACGGTCGCGGGCGTGGCAAAATTTGGTGCCGCTACACCCACGTGCGCGAGGACGCCATTTTGCGCGTCTGACACCCCCTCAACCGCCTCCTCATTGCTCTCCTCCTCCCTTTCTTCCACATACATTTCCCCTGGTTCCTGGGTTACCCCTAACCCGTCTATCTCCCCCACCGACATCCGATCGCCTTGATTGTCCATGGCGCGATCTCAAAATTCGGGTTTTATAAAACAACACAATTTCGTCCGCTTTATAATTTTGAGCGCGTGCAGCGCGCTCCGGGTCGATCTCACTCCCCGACACCAATTGTTACGGACACGGTTTTTGGATGTTATTTTACCGAGCGGTGGTGTATTTAACCGCGTCCGAACAGTTACTCCCCGATTAGAACCCGATTCCACCCGAACGTTGACTAATCGCGCTACAGATATTCAATTGGGAAACCTCTAAAGCGACCGAAAGAGAAGAAGAGAGAAGAAAGACAGAGTTTGGAGGAAGAACAGATTTATTATACACACACAAGCAATATTTTAGAGCGACCAATATTATTTACAGCAATAGATGGAAAAGAGCAGTCACACAGTGCATTGTTAACTTATTCTATTTCATTTACTTAATCCCCAAGACAAACGAGTAGGACAGGACGTTCACACTCACACGGTGGATATTGCAGGCAGGTAATGGCTCGAGGTTGATTGCTTGAGAGGAAGGCAAGGTCGGAGGCAGCAGCTTTCAACCCCTCGCGGTTTTGGCGGGAAAACCTCCGTCGCGTATCCGCGGCCGTCACGCGCTGGCTCGGCACACCTGCTCCTCTTCCTGGGGTGGAGCCGTCTCCCTCCGTTCAGCGCGTCTCTCCAACGACAGGGGATATTGCAGGCAGGTAGGTAGGGCTTGCGGTGGATTGCGCTCCTCTTCCAGGTCATCCCCCAGCGTATCTCTCAAGGCCTCTCTTTGGTGCAGCCTCGTTGCTCCTCTCCAGCTCATCTCCAGTCATCTCGCAAAGCAGTCCCTTACAGTCGCTTTTATCACCTCGGCCGAAATCAAGCCGCCGGCTCCGAGGGCACGCCTACCGGGTCGATCACCGCGGTGTTGATTGGCTGTTAGGGCCGGTTCACTCCTTCCCTCTTCTGTCGAGGTGGAGACACGCCTTTCTTCTCCAACCTTACCTCGTGGCCAATGGTGGTTGAAGAGAAAAACCGACCAAAATGCGGAAGGCAAATGGAAGGGAGGTTTTGGGGAAATTGGAAGGGCCTACGCTTATTTTGTTTGATACAATGCAAAGTCAATCTAGTGGAAAACACATACTTAGCCTACATGGAATAAGGAAATACACTATTTAAAAGATATATCGTGACCTGCGTGTATGTTCTATGAAATTAATTAGGAGGACGGCTGCGACCATTATTTACATTACCAGGATGTTACCATACCAAAACCATACTCTTCACATCCGTTACCCTTCCTCCAAAATTGTTACACTCCTCAAAACCCGTTACACTTCTCAAAACCCGTTACACTTCTCAAAATCGTTACAATATATAAACGTGTGTTCTGTTGTCTTAGTTAAATCTGAAAAAGTTAAAAAAGTAAGCTTCGCCTCGGAGAGTTCCAGTTCCAGAGCAGGTACACAGGGTGGCAGCTGCAGTTTGAGTTGCATCCCTCAAGGGAAGCCAATGTTATAATATTGTGCTCCTTACATGCTGGTACATGCCCTCAAGGGAAGCCAATGTTATAATCTCGTGCTCTTTACGTGCTGGTACGTGCTATTTGAAAGTGATGGGTGGTATTGCTATCTTGTTTGAACATGCTGTTTTAACGTACCCCTTTTCGTTCAATTCTGTGCTGATACTGGGAGATGGGACCTATTTTTTACACGAGATTGCATTTTTCACCTTTTTGTGTGATCTTCTTTCATATCCCCGAGGGGTTAAATATTACAGCAAGATCAGCTTTGGTCTTATTTGCTCATATTTTATCGAAGCGACAGGTCTTATTTGCACTTTCCCACCTCTCTCCCTCTCTCACTTTCTCCCCCCTCCTCTATCCACATGTCACTGCTTCACTCTCTCCTTCTCACTCCTCTCCCCTCCTCTCTCTCCTCCCATTTCTTTCTTTCTTTCTCTCTCTCTCTCTCTCTCTCTCTCTCTGGATTCCCGTCAGCGAACGATGGGTGGTATTTGCTAGTGCTGACCATAAGAACAATTTTCATGCTTTTGGGTTGAGAGTACGACTGTATTATCTCATTCTCATAACCAATTACAAATACATCTCTTTCCCTTCAGTATATGCATCTCACAGGAAGAATCAGGTGGTTGTGGTCGAATGCGGCCTGAGGTCCCTGGGTAAAGGTGGAGGTTTTCAACATCCATTAGCAATGGGTCAAGCAACTCCACCCTTTCTCTTGCCACAGCCGCCATGCCTGAAAATCATTGAGAAAATATGCAGCCAGCTAGGACACGTGAGATGATACTATTTATTGTAAGCAGGCTTATTCTCAAAAGGTGGTTGGGTTTGAAGGTAGAATTACCTCCGACATAAAGTAATGTGTCCATAAAGAAAACAAGATGTACAGTACACCTGTGAACGGGTGCATGGGATGCAAAAATGGATACGAGACTTAAAAGGGTTGGTAAAAATGAGTGAACAAGGAGATGATATCGGTGGCGATGAAAAGCAGAAATTACAATTACTAGCAACGGTACCTGCCCTATGGGCGGGGCTTCAATTGGGAAGCCCAAATGAAAAGGCAAAATATCAGAAATTGAAAGATTTTTTTATATTTTAAACGATTCATATAAACATCCGTTAAATCATAAATCATAAACAGTACATGGCGCCTATTTTGAAAAAAGATTGAATTCTGCAAAACGGAAGCGGCCGCTGTACATCTTTCTCAGTCGCACGTTTATGTGGGAAGAGTGCGTGCCGAATCTGTAACACGGAAGCGGCCGCGACACCTGTTTCTCAGTCGCTTTGCACATGCTGCCGTGTTACTTCGGAGCCACACGTTTATATAGGAAGAGTTCGTCAGGAGTTGATCTACTCTCTCCTGGTACGTAGAATTTCAACAAAAGCCACATCACTGTTCATATCGGTAAATATTATTCCATCGTGTTTGGAAAAACTGGAAAATTGGAAAACTTGGAAAAACAATATAGCCTATTTTACTCCAGGGGGTCCTAGGATTACCAACCCAAAATATCGTTGCAATCGGTTCAGCCGTTTTTGCGGTACCTTCGAACAGACGGACGGACGGACATTTGGTGAATTATAGTAAGATGTACAACAATGAATAATATGGAACACCACAAGGAAATGCAAAGACGAGCATCCAGGAGGAAAAACATACCATGGTCAGAGATGATCATGATGTCCACACATTTGTGGAGGAGCCGCTGCTTGAGTCCATCCATCAGCTGTCCAACGACAGTGTCGATTGCTGCAAGGGCTCGATCAATCTGAAGGGAGCAGGAAGTGGTGAGCAAACACCCAAATTACATAAATGTTCAACAGGGATTTTAAGTGATGTTGGTTGACTTCCGGAAGTCCCACCTGTCTCCATCTCTCTCTTTCTCTCTTACTCCCCCCCCCCACACCCCCCCCCCCCCCGCCCCGCCCCTAACATATTCCTCCTCTCTCCTGTCCCTCTCCTCCATCCACATGTGCTAACCATAAGTTGACTTCCGGAAGTCAACCCGCACCACTACATTACAAAAGGGCACAAAAAACATCCTCTTACATACCGGACTATTACGTTACTTCCAATTCCAAGGAAAATCTTATGGTATCCATCATCAAAGGTGACATCAATTCCTTCCTCTTCTCAAATGACCTGATCTCAGACAGAACATCCGTTTGATTTCTGACCAGTTCACTCTACCCTGGGCATGCGGCTTCTGCTCTACCAACAATTGATGGAGTCCCTCAATCTCAGACAGGAGATTAGGTCCGTCTCTCTGGACATACTGTACCTTGAGCATTTCATACAGTCTGGCACCCCACCTCTTTATATGGCGTCCAAGGCCACCTCCACGCATGGCTTACTGACTTCCTCGAGTCTTATAGTCAACAGGTGGCCCTCACCAGGATCATCTCCTCTCCTCTCCTCTCCTCATCGAGACATTTCACCGATGCCTCCACCCTTGGCTTTAGCATCTCTCATCCTTCAGATAGGCAGCCAGCGGCCTATTCCGTTTCTGCAGACCTTGATACTATCACGAGCTGGTAGCACTTGTAATATGTCTTTCAACCCCGACAAATCTCATACACTCACTCTGTCACTCCGAAAAGACCGTCTGAGTACTCTCACGTCTACTTTCTTTAACACACCTCTTGAAGAAGTTCAGTCACTTAAACTGTTCGGGCCTCACTCATAGCGACGATCTCTCTTCAACAAACCATGTATCCAACTTGGCCTCCAAAGACAGTCACTGATTGGGCATTCTCTGTCGTGCCAAGTATTTCCTTGGTAGATTTGAACTTCCAACACCATACAAATACAAGCAAGGCCTTTGTCGACAGCTCGATGGAATAAGTACTACTTTCCCCTTTGGGTAGGCAGCCCAGACTCACAACTTTCACATCGTTATGCCATGGAGACAATGGGACACAAGGCCCTCAAAAATCATTGGAATCTCCCAGGATGAAGCTGATTCTCTAGGCCTGTTACTCCCACATCACAGGCAGGTCGTTGGCCTCTCTGTCTCCTTTCTGGTCATGAACCCTCTCCCCCTTTCCGTGCTCTGTCTCCCCTCCCCTTCCCTCCGTCCTCGGTTTCTGTAAGGTGCATGAGCTCAGCCAATAATCCACTTCTGGTGAATTCCCAAAATCCAGGTTCACTGATAATCTCCACTCATTTTTTCCTCATCACCTCTCATTCCTCCACCCACTGTGGAAACATCAGCAGTCTGTTCAATCTCACTCTTCCCTCCAGGGTTTCAAGATGGCTGTTCACCTCCTCCTCGGGTTATTGTGCTTTCTCCTCTTCACCCCACCCACCTTGTGTTTTTTCATTCCATAAGTTTCATCACCATTTTCCTTTCCTCTTCTTTCTGCTTCTTCTTGCTGTGTTTGAGCTCGTCTCCCGCTTGCTCCCCCCTTGTGTCGTCCTCACCCTCTCCTTGCGTCATATTCTTCCTCAAAGTGGTCCTCTGGTGTTCTACCCCCGCTGTTGGTGTGTTTCTGCTCTGTTCTGCGTTTAACTCTTCCATGAGCCTCGACTTTGTATATAAAAAGAAAGTACTGCTATAAATCAGATTAGTTTTTAATTCTTCTGCCACACCAGCAGTGCCCATTTCATGTGGATACGACTCAACAAGAAACCTGGAGGTTGAACACTTTGATGCAGTGATTGGGCCTCGGAGGCCCACAAGGTTTTTTTTTGTTGCAAAAACTATGCTGTACAATTTTATTTTTTTTGGAATGAGCCTCATTTTCACCGACTTTCATGTTGTTACACAAAATTCAGTGACATAAATAAATAAAAAATACATTCAGGCTCGTGGGAAAATCTTCATTCTTCACTTATAACCCGAAAATCCGACACAAATGCAGGCCTGGGGCCTTCGAGGCCCTGCATAAATGATGTTGTACTACTATGTTATATCATTATTTTCTTGATATGAGCCTCATTATATGCTCCTATAACTTGGTTACAAATAGTTCAGTGACAAAAATATGAAAATTAAAAAACTTTACACGAATACATTTGTGGGGCCTCCGAGGCCCAATGGCTGCATAGATGTAGGATTTTTGTCAGTTGTGGACATATACATTCTAAATAAAAGGATTAGTGAATCATATTTTTTGAGCAAATACTCCTCCATGAGCCTCAACTTTTTAGAGGAAAAAAAGTTTAAAAACCAAGAACAAAAAAAAAAATTTGCAAAAAAAAAAAAGGATTCATTACTTGTATGGGATTCTTCCAACTAATAGGATCAATGATTCACATTTTCTGAGCAAAGACACATCCATGAGCATCGACTTGGATTGAAAAAGGATATGAAAGAAAAAAAATCTATTAAAAAAAACATTACACGAATACATCCGTTGGGCCTTTGAGGCTCAATGGCTGCGTTTATGTAGGATTTTTGACGCCTGCATCTAAGAGTTAAAGCAATTTTAGCACTGCGACCTGGAGGTGCGTGAAGCACCCTGCATCACCAAGCAACTCGATGGGCAAGCGTCAGAGTGAAGGGTGCAAGTGGTTTGAGACAAACCGAGACGAGGAGCACTACACTAAGTGCAGTAGTGTACGAGGAACACTACACTAAGTGCAGTGTACGAGAAACACTACACTAAGTGTGGCGTTGGCCATCCGTGGGATGGGAATATCTGTGGGATGGTAGAGCGTGAAGCACCCTCCATCACCAAGCAACTCGATGGACAAGCGTCAGAGTGAGGGGTGCAGGTCGTGAATGCCACACTTTTCAATGTGTCAAGTAAGATCTGTGGCCTTGGACCGGCCTCTTCACCACCTCTCTACTGTTTCCGGTAATATGAATGAATTGGAGTGGTTATGTGAGGAAATGTTTTTTATCCACCCCACAATATGGATGCTGAAAAGGTGAAAATAACCCAGCAGATAACCCAGCAGTGGACCCGAAAGCCAATGGAAGTGGCTTCGATTTATTCTTTTTCGTATGCAGCATATGGCTGCTGGTTGCATCATTTTCTGGGAAAACAACTGGGAGCACAAAGCCGATGCAGTGCCCCTTGTAGGTCAGTGCAGGGATTTGTAATTTATCAAGGTTGTTTGAGAACACTCACCGACTCTTGGTGAATGACACCGTGAGATCTTTAACGTCCGCCAACTAATGGCAGCAGATGGTAAATGGAAGTGGCTGAAATAACATGTGGAAACTACCAAAATTGGGAAGTAAATAAAGGCCTAAAACACAAGAAAACCAAGGCCGCTGAGAAATATAGCATCAGTTGGGTTCCTGGAAATGGATAATTGTTCTTCATTGGACCCAGGTAAGCATGGTGGATAGTTTCGTTTTCGTGATGTGGATTTTTGTTTTATTTTCTTTATTACAAAGTCAAGGTTTATGGAAGAGCTAGAACACAGAACGAATGAGGACGCAACCGACCAATAGGACCAGTAGAAAGAGAGGGAGAAACACCAGCAGCAGGACTGAGGGACAAATCAGAAGGAGACGAACAAGCAAGGAATGCGGATAAGGATGAGGGGTAGGGAAGGATGCACAGGATGGACAAGATGGATACAGAAGCAAAACTCTCAGGAAGGAAAAAGTGGAAAAATGTAAGGAGATGGGCTTGGGGAGAGCGGGAGAGGGTGGGGGCTGGGGGGTGTCAGAGGTATAGAATATCATGGTTTTGGATGGGGAATGATGTGTGAACAGTTGTCTTGAAGACCTAAAGGGAACATTAACTTTTCTTGCATATTATTTGTGGTTGTTATATCCACCTGACTTGCACACCTGATAAATTCTCCCTTATACAGGTTTTCTTATACTTTGGTCTTCCCCAATTCTTACCTCATCATGGTATGGGCCATACACGTGCTCTTTCTTATCAGGCTCATCAATGTACAGACCACACATCAAGAGAACAAGTCAGAAGCAACAACAAACAAGAAGTGCAACTACTGTAAATACTGTAACTACTGCAAACATTGCAACTACTGCAACTACTGTAACCACTGCAACTACTGCAACTACTGCAACGATTGCAACCATTGCAACAACTGTAACTACTGTAACCATTGCAACTACTGCCACTACTGCAACTACTGCAACGTCTACCACTACTGTAACTACTGCAAGTACTGCAACCACTGCAACCACTGCAACTACTGCAACTACTGCAACTACTGCCACAACTGCAACTACTGCAACTACAGTAACTACTTCAACCATAGCAACTACTGTAAATACTGTAACTACTGTAACTGCTGTAACTACTGTAACAACTGTAACTACTGTAACAACTGTAACTAGTGCAACCATTGCAACCACTGCCACTACTGCAACTACTGCAATCATTGCAACTACTGCCACTACTGTAACAACTGCAACTACTGTAACTACTGCAACTACTGCAACCATTGCAACTACTGCAACCATTGCAACTACAGCAACTACTGTAACTACTGCCACTACTGTAACTACTGCAACTACTGCAACCATTGCAACTACTGCAATCATTGCAACTACTGCAACTACTGTAACGACTGCAACTACTGTAACTACTGCAACCATTGCCACTACTCTAACTACTGAAACTACTGCAACTACTGCAACTACAGTAACTACTTCAACCATAGCAACTACTGTAACTACTGTAACTACTGTAACAACTGTAACAACTGTAACTAGTGCAACCATTGCAACCACTGCAACTACTGCCACTACTGCAACTACTGCAACTACTGTAACTACTGCAATCATTGCAACTACTGCCACTACTATAACTACTGCAACTACTGTAACTACTGTAACTACTGCAACTACTGCAACCATTGCAACTACTGCAACCATTGCAACTACTACAACTACTACAACTACTGCCACTACTGTAACTACTGTAACTACTGCAACTACTGCAACTACTTTAACTACTGCAACTACTGCTAGTTTACTGCTTCAACCCGATCTACAACAGTTTTACTGCTTCGAACAACAGTTACGTTACCCGATTTACAACAAAGGGTTAAAATAAAAAGTAGTCCAGATGCTGTAGCATATAATAATGATAAAATGTGCAACACATGGAAATGAGAAATAAAAAGACAAATTACATTGATGGAGCAAGCAAGTTAACAGCAGTATCTAATACATCCTGGTTTATGCTAGTAATTCGCTTATAAATAGCATCACAGTTCTCAAGGAAAGGTTAGTGATGCTCCTCCTAACTATAGTACCATGGCTTAAAGGTTTGACACAAGTGGAAAGCAATCCTGGCGATGGTTAGGCAATGATCAAACGAAGTGTGAAAGATTGCATTAAATACCTTTCACTGGCTGGGAGGTCAAGCCATTGGAGGACTTTGAATACACGAAGTTCGTGAGGAATGATACTTTAAGGGCACAAGGAGAAAGGAACACAATAAGGGAAAAGGGAGATAAAAATCGGAATTCTTTCATGACTCGCAATATTCTAAATACCAGTGAGCACACTTTGCACATAAGCAGAGGGATTTCTAAAGTACACGTACCTATGCATACCCTTACAAAGATATCCGATGCATTCATCAACAGGTTCAGCCAAGGTAAATGTCAGTGCGTGAGGAATTCAATGTGGAGTCCAACAATGGAATGTTGTTGCATCTTTCAATGGAATGGTCAGCGGTTGTCCCATTTTATTATACCCTCTGGTAGACATTGAAGATCCCATCGTACCTTTTTAAAATAATAGATCATTGTGTGCTGATACCTTGGCCAAATGTAAAACACATTCCAGCCCTGACCTTGGCAGCACGGGCACCACATCAGAAGCACAACCGAAGGGTGCGGGGCTGGAGTTACATGGGTATATAGTGCACCATATCTCAAAAAGCACAGTATCTTAAAAAGCACGATATCTCAAACATACAGGGAAATCTCAAAAATACCACGATATCTCAAAATACCACGATATCTCAAAAATAGCATGATATTTCAAAAAGCACAGTATCTTAAAAAGCACGATATCTCAAAAATACCACGATATCTCAAAAATACCACGATATCTCAAAAATAGCATGATATTTCAAAAATACCACAATATCTCAAAAATACCACAACATCTCAAAAATAGCATGATATTTCAAAAAGCACAGTATCTTAAAAAGCACGATATCTCAAAAATACCACGATATCTAAAAAATACCACGATATCTCAAAAATAGCATGATATTTCAAAAATACCACAATATCTCAAAAATACCACAACATCTCAAAAATAGCATGATATCTCAAAAAGAGCATGATATCTCAAAAATAGCATGATATATCAAAAATACCACAACATCTCAAAAATACCACAATGTCTCAAAAGTAGCATGACATCTCAAAATTAGCATGATACCTTAAAAATAGCATGATACATCAAAAATACCACAATATCTCAAAAATACCACAACACCTCAAAAATAGCATGATATATCAAAAATACCACAATATATCA
Source organism: Myxine glutinosa (assembly GCF_964187855.1). Lineage (NCBI taxonomy): Eukaryota > Metazoa > Chordata > Myxini > Myxiniformes > Myxinidae > Myxine > Myxine glutinosa. The sequence continues at coordinate 106,868,030 of NC_136265.1, read as the reverse complement.
AAAATACCACAACATCTCAAAAATAGCATGATATCTCAAAAAGCACAGTATCTTAAAAAGCACGATATCTCAAAAATACAGGGAAATCTCAAAAATACCACGATATCTCAAAAATACCACGATATCTCAAAAATAGCATGATATATCAAAAATACCACAATATCTCAAAAATACCACAACATCTCAAAAATAGCATGATATCTCAAAAAGCACAGTATCTTAAAAAGCACGATATCTCAAAAATACAGGGAAATCTCAAAAATACCACGATATCTCAAAAATACCACGATATCTCAAAAATAGCATGATATATCAAAAATACCACAATATCTCAAAAATACCACAACATCTCAAAAATAGCATGATATCTCAAAAAGCACAGTATCTTAAAAAGCACGATATCTCAAAAATACAGGGAAATCTCAAAAATACCACGATATATCAAAAATACCACAATATCTCAAAAATACCACATCTCAAAAATAGCATGATATCTCAAAAATAGCATGATATAGCATGATATATATATCATATAGCATGATATTGAATTCTCAATGGAATACTGTTCCCCCCTCTGGGCTGGTGCTCCTGCCTCACACCTAGCTCGGCTTCATGCTGTTGAGGCCAAAGCTTTCATAATCATTGGAATCTCCTGCGATGAAGTCAACTTCGAGGGCCTTTCACTCAATCACCGCAGGCAGGTTGGTGGTCTTTCTGTCTTCTACCGACTCCTTTCCGGCCTTGCTCCCCCAGCTCTCGCTGTGCTCTGTCCCCCCAATATTCCTTCAGGTCACACAAGATCTGCCTGCAACCCTCTTATGGTTAAACTGCCAAAATCTAGGCTGTCTGCTCACCTTCACTCTTTCATTCCCCTTTTCTCCCGCCTCTGGAACAAACTCCCCCACTCCCTTCAATCCCACTCCTCCCTCCAGGTCTTTAAAACAGCTGTTCACCACCATCTCTTATCTTCCCCCATCCAAAACCTTGATCTTTTCTACCCCCGGTAATTCACCCCAGAGTCCTTGCAGTGTTCATATGTTTTATACCTCTCCCACCTCCCCCCAAGTCCTCCCGATGTCCCTGCTCTCAAATGTTGTGTTTGTGTCCTTCCCCCTCTCTCCCCATCTTGTCTGCCATCTCACTCTCCGTACACTTACACTCCGACGTGCATTCTCGCTCGCACTCGGTATCACTCCCACACTTCGTAACACACTCACTTTGTAACGCACACTTTTTCCTCACAAGCGCGCCATTTCCACTCACACAGCGCCCAACGGACCTCCCACAAACGCCCACGGTACGCTGGGACCACCCCAAGCACGATATCTCATAAATAGCATGATATCTCAAAAATAGCACGATATCTCATAAATAGCATGATATCTCAAAAATAGCACGATACCTCAAAAATAGCATGATATCAAAAATAGCACGACATCTCAAAAATAGCATGATATCTCAAAAACAGCATGATATCTCAAAAACAGCATGATACATCAAAAACAGCATGATATGTCAAAAATAGCATGACATCTCAAAAACAGCATGATATGTCAAAAACAGCATGATATGTCAAAAATAGCACAATATCTCAAAAATAGCAAGATATCTCAAAAACAGCATGATATCTCAAAAACAGCATGATTTCTCAAAAATAGCAAGATATCTCAAAAACAGCATGTGTCAAAAACAGCATGATACCTCAAAAATAGCACGATATGTCAAAAATAGCACGATATCTCAAAAACAGCACATGTCAAAAACAGCATGATATGTCAAAAATAGCACGATATCTCAAAAAAAGCACGATATCTCAAAAATAGCACGATATCTCAAAAAAAGCACGATATCTCAAAAATAGCACGATATCTCAAAAATAGCATGATATCTCAAAAACAACATGTCAAAAAAGCACGATATCTCAAAAACAGCATGATATGTCAGAAACAACATATGTCAAAAATAGCACGATATCTCAAAAATTGCATGATATGTCAAAAACAACATGTCAAAAATAGCACGATATCTCAAAAACAGCATGATATGTCAAAAACAGCATGATATGTCAAAAACAGCATGATATGTCAAAAATAGCACGATATCTCAAAAATAGCATATGTCAAAAACAACATATGTCAAAAATAGCACGATATCTCAAAAACAGCATGATATGTCAAAAACAGCATGATATGTCAAAAATAGCACGATATCTCAAAAATAGCATGATATGTCAAAAACAACATATGTCAAAAATAGCACGATATCTCAAAAACAGCATATGTCAAAAACAGCATGATATGTCAAAAATAGCACGATGTCTCAAAAAAGCACGATATCTCAAAAACAGCATGATATGTCAAAAACAACATATGTCAAAAATAGCACGATATCTCAAAAATAGCATGATATGTCAAAAACAACATATGTCAAAAATAGCACGATATCTCAAAAACAGCATATGTCAAAAACAGCATGATATGTCAAAAACAGCATGATATGTCAAAAATAGCACGATATCTCAAAAATAGCATATGTCAAAAACAACATATGTCAAAAATAGCACGATATCTCAAAAACAGCATGATATGTCAAAAACAGCATGATATGTCAAAAATAGCACGATATCTCAAAAATAGCATGATATGTCAAAAACAACATATGTCAAAAATAGCACGATATCTCAAAAACAGCATATGTCAAAAACAGCATGATATGTCAAAAATAGCACGATATCTCAAAAATAGCACGATATCTCAAAACCAGCATGATATGTCAAAAACAACATATGTCAAAAATAGCACGATATCTCAAAAATAGCATGATATGTCAAAAACAACATATGTCAAAAATAGCACGATATCTCAAAAACAGCATATGTCAAAAACAGCATGATATGTCAAAAACAGCATGATATGTCAAAAATAGCACGATATCTCAAAAATAGCATGATATGTCAAAAATAGCATGATATGTCAAAAACAGCATGATATGTCAAAAACAGCATGATATGTCAAAAACAGCATGATATGTCAAAAATAGCACGATATCTCAAAAATAGCATGATATGTCAAAAACAACATATGTCAAAAATAGCACGATATCTCAAAAACAGCATGATATGTCAAAAACAGCATGATATGTCAAAAACAGCATGAGATGTCAAAAATAGCACAATATCTCAAAAATAGCATGATATCTCAAAAATAGCATGATATCTCAAAAAACAACGCATGTCAAAAACAGCATGATATCTCAAAAAGAGCATGATACGTCAAAAACTGCATATGTCAAAAATGGCACGATATCTCAAAAACAGCAAGATATCTCAAAAATAGCACGATATCTCAAAAACAGCATGATATCTCAAAAAGAGCATGATCCGTCAAAAACAGCATATGTCAAAAATGGCACGATATCTCAAAAATAGCATGATATCTCAAAAACAGCATGATATGTCAAAAACAGAATGATATGTCAAAAACAACATATGTCAAAAATAGCACGATATCTCAAAAACAGCATGATATGTCAAAAACAGCATGATATGTCAAAAACAGCATGATATGTCAAAAATAGCACAATATCTCAAAAATAGCACGATATCTCAAAAATAGCATGATATCTCAAAAATAGCACGATATCTCAAAAACAGCATGATATCTCAAAAAGAGCATGATACGTCAAAAACAGCATATGTCAAAAATGGCACGATATCTCAAAAACAGCAAGATATCTCAAAAACAGCATGATATCTCAAAAATTGCAGGATATCTAAAAAAAAGCACGATATCTCAAAAACAGCACGATATCTCAAAAAAAGCATGAGATCTCAAAAACAGCACAATATCTCAAAAACAGCACAATATCTCAAAAACAGCGTGATATCTCAAAAACAGCATGATATCTCAAAAATAGCACGATATCTCAAAAACAGCACAATATCTCAAAAACAGCACGATATCTCAAAAACAGCGTGATATCTCAAAAACAGCATGATATCTCAAAAACAGCACGATATCTCAAAAACAGCACGATATCTCAAAAACAGCATGATATCTCAAAAACAGCACAATATCTCAAAAACAAAACAATATCTCAAAAATAGAATGAGATCTCAAAAAGAGCACGATATCTGAAAAATAGCACGATATCTCAAAAACAGCACAATATCTCAAAAACAGCACAATATCTCAAAAACGGCACAATATCTCAAAAACAGCGTGATATCTCAAAAACAGCACGATATCTCAAAAATAGCAAGATATCTCAAAAATAGCAAGATATCTCAAAAATAGCACGATATCTTAAAAATTGGAAGTATGTACAGTATGTGCATGTAAATAAGTATGTACATATATACACATTGCGATAAGTATAACCAGAAAATGACTCGAGGAAATTTGTGGTTTAGAATGATGACAGTTGTGGAGGTAAAGGGAGTGAGTGGCTGGTGCTCGATTCGGTCAGGCAAGTAAGAAAATAACAAGCATTGTGTTTCCTGGATACAGTAATGGAATTGTTTCATCAATTAAATATACTGTATATGACTAAAATTCAAGTGTGCAGAGTGCTTGTACGTAGATAAACTCACAATGGCCAGAAGAATGTACTGGCTTTTTTCCCCTGCTTCTCAACAGTGATCCAAATCTGGCAAAACATGATGTATGACAATTATTCAAAGCTGTTGAATGATTCTTAATAATAATATATTTGTTATATTAAAGTATGATTTGGGTTCAACTTACTGATACTCCATAGATGCAGTGACAGAACTGAACTTCGAGGTATGCGCACACACCTTAGACCTGTCTAACATTGGTTCGAATCCCAAACCCAGCGATAAAAGGTCACCCTCATGTTTGGCACACAGAGCGGGGGCATTCCATATGTGCACCATCCGTCGGATGGACTTTAAGTGGGAGGACCCCGTCTGCCAGCAATTTTCGGCGGTGGACGTCAATGATCCCACAGTCATTCGCAAAGAGTAGCATGGTTGCCAAACAAATTACAACTCTGGTGCAGCGTGGTTGCCACCCCAGCAATGATCTTTTAATGTCCAACAACAACTGGCGCCCAAACACGTCCCATAAACTAGTCATCTTATTGGAATGTGTTGTAATTCCCCTTCCACCACTCCTCCACCAAGCCCCCTCATCCACCCCCACCCCTACCATAGCTCTCATACGAAAATTCGAAAATTCACCCCGACCCCCTAGGTGCAAGATCATAGCCAGGGCATCACACAAAAATCTTTTAAAACTTGAGTCACAAGCATTTGCAAGTGAATTCAATATCTCGCCCACCTGTCTCCATCCACTTTGACCCCTTCCAAATCAAAAGGAAAGCACGGAACCAATGTTTACATGGAAGGGTCTGTGGCAAGGTATCTGTGTGCCAAGTCTTATCTGGATTGGTTTCAATATAAAGGCTTGCCAGGCCAACCTCATTGTTATGACCGATTTAACCTTTGACCCCTGTGAAAGTTAAAGGAAGACATCAGACCAACCTGCTTCACGAAGTCTGTAGGAACTATAGCAAGGTAGTTTTGTGTCAATTCTTGTCTGGATTGGTTTTGCTACAAATACTCGGCAGGCCGGAAACCATAATTTCACTTCCGATTTTGACCTTAGACTCCAGGTGACCGATTTGGAACTTTGATCGCTGTTAAATTGAAAGGAAGACACCAGACAAATGTCTACCTGTACAGTATGTAAGGGCTGTGGTAAGGTGTCATTTTACCAAATCTTGTCTGGACCGTTTGAAACACTCACGGAAAACCAAAATCCTCAATTTTGTAACCGATCTTGACCTTTTAACCCTGTATAATCCCAGAAAGGAGTCTGATTCTAAACTCTACCATGTAACCTTAAAATCATGACTGTCTGAAATGATACACATCGGTATGCTGTTTTGGTTATATCACAATTTTAAGCACCGGCGGTGCGAAAATCAGGGCCGTGAGTAATACTGAGCAAGGCCTAATGCCACGTTTTTTCAATCCTGACAAATCTCACACTCTTACTATGTCTCTCCGAAAAGACCGACTGAAAACCCTCCCATCTACTTTCTCAACAATCCTCTCCAAGAAGTTCTGTCGCTCAAGCTTTTGGGTCTCACTATCTGCCATGATCTTTCTTGGGAAAACCACATTTCCAAGCTGGCCTCCAAAGCCATTCGCCGACTGGGCATCCTCCGTCGTGCGAAGTTCTTCCTTGGCACACCTGAGCTCCTCAACACATACAAGGCTTTCATCCGCAGCTCTATGGAATACTGTTCCCCCCTATGGGCCGGTGCTCCTGCCTCACACCTAGCTCGGCTTCACGCTGTTGAAACCAAAGCTTTCAGAATCATTGGAATCTCCCGCGATGAAGCTAACTCCGAGGGCCTCTCACTCACTCACCACAGGCAGGTTGGTGGTCTTTCTGTCTTCTACCGACTCCTCTCCGGCCTTGCTCCCCCAGCTCTCTCTGTCCCCCCAATATTCCTTCAGGTCGCACAAGATCTGCCTGCAACCCTCTTGTGGTGAAACTGCCAAAATATCGGCTCTCTGCTCACCTTCACTCTTTCATTCCCCTTTTCTCCCGCCTCTGGAACAAACTCCCCCACTCCCTTCAATCCCACTCCTCCCTCCAGGTTTTTAAAACAGCTGTTCACCACCATCTCTTATCTTCCCCCATCCAAAACCTTGATGTTTTATACGGTAGAGATGATGATGAGAGGCGGTAGAGATGGGAGACCAGTCCAGATGATTGATGGCTGCTTGAAGACCGTGCCAGTTGGCCTGAGTGAAATGCCAGACTCGTCGACGCTGAGGAGGCTCTCTGAGAATGGTCAGAGAGATGTCCACTTTAACAAGCACATGATCAGATGAGCCAGCTCCAGCTCCCCCCAGAACAGGGGGGCAAGGCCGGAGAGGAGTCGGTAGAAGATAGAAAGACCACCAACCTGCCTGCGGTGAGAGAGAGAAAGGCCCTCACAATCAGCTTCATCGCAGGAGATTCCAATGATTGTGAAAGCTTTGGTTTCAACAGCGTGTAGCCGAAAGAGGTGTGAGGCAGGAGCACCAGCCCATAGGGGAGAACAGTATTCCATTGAGCTATGGATGAAAGCCTTGTATGTGGTGAGGAGCTCAGGTGTGCCAAGGAAGGACTTCACATGACGGAGGATGCCCAGTCGGCGACTGGCTTTGGAGGCCAGATTGGAAATGTGGTTTTCATTCAATGGAATTATTTCAAATTATTTCAATGGAAAGGTGTTACAGGTAATTCTCATGGAATTATAAGAAAAAAAGCAAAATTAATGGGGATAGAGGCCCTGTTGTCTCGAAGTATACTAGTTCACCCCTCCCAGCCCTTTTTGTTCTGTGAAGAAGTTGTTGTTGTTGTTATGTTGAAGAGACAACTTTTTACATTTGTCTTGTTTCAATCCAAGGGGCTGGTTCTGCTTTTGTTTTCTTTGTGTAGCCCCCACACAAGTGTCCCTCTGGCTTTGTGGCGGGAAATATCCCATTAAAAAATCCTTTAAATTTGACATTCACTCCTAAAGTCACAACAAATTCCAGGTTCAAAATGCTGAAAACATATGCACGCTATCCTACCACATGCCATGGGACGCCTCTTTTCAGCTGGGAGAATTTCCCACAAGAGCACCTGATTTGCAAGACAACTACGGTACACCTATGTGACATGGATATCAACATGATTATTTGACACCTGCATGAATATGTTACTACGAGTACTGGTATAAAGCCCGTCAAAAATGACGGGTTGGAGCAGTTTTTGACGATACAGCCACGTGAGCATGCCAAAGTCTGAAGTCTGGGCCTAGTTTCAGGTGTGCTTATATCATCTTTATTTGTTACACATCCTACAGACGTAAATGAAGACTCGTTTTACTCTTCGCACTTTGCACGTCACGTGCAGCAAATTTCACCTCCCTGTGCCTTGTATTTATTGTGATTTTAAAAAGACCGCTTCTGCACACCAACCTTGAGGCTCAGTTTGCAAGTCACCGTCTACAATTCCAATGTAAGAGGCATAATTACTCTTCTTTTGGATCTTCAGAGTCCTTGTGGTCTTTTGTATCCATGGGGTATTTTGCATCCTTGGGGTCTTTTGTGTCCTCTGGGTCATTTGGGTCCTCAGCATCTTTTGGGGCATTTGAGTCTTTTGGGTCCTCTAGGTCTTTTGAGTCATTATAGTATTTTGGGTCATCGCTCTGGATTTTGGGGGTATTTACGGGTCTTTTTGGTCTTCGGTTTTTTAAAATATTTTTGGTCTTCGGTTTTTTGGGGGATCTTTGGGTCCTTTGGGTCTTCGGGGTCTTTTCGGTCTTCAGGGTCTTTTTGATATTTTCGGTCTTTTGGGTCTGTAACAGTCTTCAGGGTATTTTGGGTCTTTGGGGTATTTTGGTTGTTTGGGGGCCCATTGGGTCTTCAGGGGTCTTTTGGTATTTTGGGTCTTTGGGGTCTTTTAGGTATTTGGGTATTTTGGGTCTTCAGAGCCCTTGGGGGATTTCTGGGTCTTCTGTATCCTCAGGCTCTTTTGAGTCTTCGGGATCTTTTGGGTCTTTCTTTGGAATATTTTGGGTCTTTCTTTGGAATATTTTCAGTCTTTTGGTTATTTGGGGTATTTTGGGTCTTTGGGGTATTTGGGTCTTCAGAGTCCTTGGAGGGTCTTCTGTGTCCTTGGGGTCTTTTGGGTCCTCTGGGTCGTTTGGATCCTCTGGGTCAGTGGGTACTTGGGGTTGTTTGGGTCTTCAGGGTATTTTGGGTCTTTGGGGTCCATTGGGTCTTCAGGGTATTTTGGGGTATTTTGAGTCTTTGTGGTATTTTGGGTCTTCATGGTCTTTTGGATCTTTAACAGTATTCAGGGTCTTTTGGGTTTTCAGGGTCTTTTTGGTCTTTGGGGTATTTTGGGTGTTTGTGGTCCATTGGGTCTTCAGTGTCTTTTGGGTAGTTTGTGTCTTTGGGGTCTTTTGGGTCTTCGGGATATTTTGGATTTTCAGAGTCCTTGGTGGTCTTCTAAGTCCTTGTGGTATTTTGGGTCCTCTGGGTCATTTGGGTCCTCAGGGTTGTTTGGCTCTTTTGGATACTCTGGGTCTTTTGGATCCTCAGGCTCTTTTGGGTCTTCGGGGTCTTTGGGGTCCATTGGGTTTCAGGGTCTTTTTAGTCTTTTGAGTATTTAGGGTCTTCAGGGTTTTTCGGGTCTTTGGGGGTATTTTCGGTCTTCATGGTCTTTTTGGTCTAACAGTCTTCAGGGACTTTTAGGCCTTTGGGGTATTTTGGATGTTTGGGGTCCATTAGGTCTTCAGGGTATTTTTGGTGTTTTGGGTCTTTGGGGTATTTTGGATCTTCAGAGTCCTTGGGGGTCTTCTGAGTCCATGGGGTCTTTTTGGTCCTCTTTGTCATTTGGGTCCTTGGGGTTGTTTGGGTCTTTTGGATCCTTGGGGTATTTTGGATCCTTGGGGTATTTTGGATCCTTGGGGTATTTTGGATCCTTGGGGTCTTTTGGGTCTTCAGGGTCAATTTGGGTCTTTGGGGTCCATTGGTTCTTCAGGGTCTTTTCTGTTGTTTGGGTCTTTGGGGTCTTCAGGGTATTTTGGGTCTTCAGAGTCCTTGAGGTTTTCTGGGTCCTTGGCATCTTCTGGGTCTTCATGGTCTTTTGTGTCTTTAACAGTCTACAGGGTATTTTGGGTGGGTCTTTGGGTATTTTGGTCTTTGGTCAGACACACACACACACACAAACACACATTGTGTTTTATGTGGTAGATATGATACCTGTATACATATGCTAATGTATGATACCTGTACAAATATGTAAACGTGTCATCTGCATGAATATGCTAATATGTGATACCTGCATGAACATGGTAATATGTGATACCTGCATGAATATGCTAATATGTGTTACGTGCATGAATATACTAATAGGTGATACCTGCATGAACATGCTAATGTGTGTTACGTGCATGAACATGCTAATATGTGTTACGTGCATGAATATGCCAATACGTGATACCTGCATGAACATGCTAATATGTGTTACGAGCATGAATATGCCAATACGTGATACCTGCATGAACATGCTAATATGTGTTACCTGCATGAATATGCTAATATGTGATACCTGCATGAACATGCTAATATGTGTTACGTGCATGAATATGCTAATACGTGATACCGGCATGAACATGCTAATATGTGTTACGTGCATGAATATACTAATATGTGATACCTGCATGAACATGCTAATATGTGTTACGTGCATGAATATGCTAATATGTGATACTTGCATGAACATGCTAATATGTGTTACGTGCATGAATATGCTAAAATGTGATACCTGCATGAGCATGCTAATATGTGTTACGTGCATGAATATGCCAATACGTGATACCTGCATGAACATGCTAATATGTGTTACATGCATGAATATGCTGATATGTGATACCTGCATGAACATGCTAATATGTGTTACGTGCATGAATATGCTAATACGTGATACCTGCATGAACATGCTAATATGTGTTACGTGCATGAATATGCTAATACGTGATACCTGCATGAACATGCTAATATGTGTTACGTGCATGAATATGCTAATACGTGATACCTGCATGAACATGCTAATATGTGTTACGTGCATGAATATGCTAATACGTGATACCTGCATGAACATGCTAATAGGTGTTACGTGCATGAATATGCTAATATGTGATACCTGCATGAACATGCTAATATGTCTTACGTGCATGAATATGCTAATACGTGATACCTGCATGAAAATGCTAATATGTGTTACGTGCATGAATATGCTAATATGTGATACCTGCATGAACATGCTAATATGTGTTACATGCATGAATATGCTAATACGTGATACCTGCATGAACATGCCAATATGTGTTACGTGCATGAATATGCTAATACGTGATACCTGCATGAACATGCTAATATGTGTTACGTGCATGAACATGCTAATATGTGTTATGTGCATGAATATGCGAATATGTGATACCTGCATGAACATGCTCATATGTGTTACATGCATGAATATGCTAATATGTGATACTTGCATGAACATGCTAATATGTGTTACGTGCATGAATATGCTGATATGTGATACCTGCATGAACATGCTAATATGTGTTACGTGCATGAATATGCTAATACGTGATACCTGCATGAACATGCTAATATGTGTTACATGCATGAATATGCTAATATGTGATACCTGCATGAACATGCTCATATGTGTTAAGTGCATGAACATACTAATATGTGTTACGTGCATGAATATGCTAATAGGTGATACCTACATGAACATGCTTATATGTGTTAAGCGCATGAACATGCTGATATGTGTTACGTGCATGAATATGCTAATAGTTGATACCTGCATGAACATGCTAATATGTGTTACGTGCATGAATATGCTAATATGTGTTACGTGCATGAATATGCTAATACGTGAACTCGACAATGGAAATGCTTAACCACATCTAAACTGGATTTTAATTCATCATCATCATGATTTGAAAAGTTGTGTGTGTTTGTGGATTTAAATTTGAAACGGTACCTGTTGTTTTTCCTTTGTTTTTTTTACTTTCATGGTACAGTTTGTTAAGCACTTTTAATGAACTGTAATCACATTCCTTCAATAAACATTGGAAACGGTACCTGCTGTTGGTGTTTCTATTTTTATAAGCATTTTTCTGAAACTGTAAACGTGCATTTGTGGTCGATAATTTAAAGGAACTTTTCCCAAAAAAAAAAATTTTTTAATAAAATTTTTATTGTTGAATTTTCCCCGATGAATCAAAAACCGATGGGAACCTATCTCCTCTTTTTCCAGTGAAACAATGCCCCGGCATTTGCTGTGTCTCCATTCACGGCATTTTTTTATGAATCACGATCCACTGGGAACCTTTCCTCCTGTTCCCCATTGAAGCAATGCACCGACATTCACGGTGTCGCCATTCGCGGTGTCGCCGTTCGCGGTGTCGCCGTTCGCGGTGTCGCCATTTGCAGCATTTTTTATGAATCACGAACCACTGGGAACCTATCTTCCTGTTCCCCAATGAAGCAATGGACCAACATTCGCAATGTCGCCATTCGCGGTGTTGCCATTCGCCATTTGCCATTTGCGGTGTCGCCATTCACGGTTTTGCCATTCGCGATGTCGCCATTTGCGGTGTCACCATTTGCAGCATTTTTTATGAATCAGGAACCACTAAGAACCTCTCCTTCTGTTCCCTATTGAAACAATGCACCGACATTGGCGGTGTCGCCATTCACGGTGTTGCCATTCACGGTGTTGCCATTCACTGTGTTGCCATTCACGGTGTTGCCATTCACGGTGTTGCCATTCACGGTGTTGCCATTCACGGTGTTGCCATTCGCCATTCGTGGTGTCGCCATTTGCGGTTCCACCATTTGCGGTTGTCGCCATTCACGGTGTTGCCATTCGCGGTGTCGCCATTTGCGGTGCCACCATTTGCGGCATTTTTTATGAATCACGAACCACTGAGAACCTCTACTTCTGTTCCTTATTGAAGCAACGCACCGACATTGGCGGTGTCGCCATTCGCGGTGTAGTCGTTCAAGGCATTTTTATGAATCACGAACCACTGGGAACCTATCCTCCTGTTCCCCATTGAAACAATGCACCGACATTCGCGATATTGACATTCACGGTATCGACATTTGCGGTGTTGCCATTTGCGGATGTGGAGATGGAGGTGTGGGGATGTGGGGGTGGAGGAGTGGGGGTGTGGTGGTGGAAGAGTGGGGATGTGGAGTTGGAGGAGTGGGGATGTGGTGGTGGAGGAGTGGGGATGTGGGGGTGGAGGAGTGGGGATATGAAATGGAGGAGTGGGGATGTGGGGGTGGAGGAGTGGGGATGTGGGGATGTGGGGATGGAGGAGTGGGGATGTGGGGATGGAGGAGTGGGGATGTGGTGGTGGAGGAGTGGGGATGTGGGGGTGGAGGAGTGGGGATGTGGGGGTGGAGGAGTGGGGATGTGGGGATGGAGGAGTGGGGATGTGGGGATGGAGGAGTGGGGATGTGGGGATGGAGGAGTGTGAATGTGCGAATGCGGGGATGCAGGAGTGGGGATGTGGGGGTGCAGGAGTGGGGATGTGGGGGTAAGGAGTGGGGATGGAGGAATGGGCATATGGGGGTGGTGAGGTGGGGATGGAGGAGTGGGGATGGAGGAGTGGGCATGTGGGGGTGGTGAGGTGGGGATGGAGGAGTGGGGATGGAGGAGTGGGGATGTGGGGGTGGAGGAGTGGGGATGTGGGGGTGGAGCAGTGGGGATGTGGGGGTGGAGGAGTGGGGATGTGGGGGTGGAGGAGTGGGGATGTGGGGATGGAGGAGTGGGGATGTGGGGGTGTAGGAGTGTGGATGTCCATGAACTGAATAATTTGAAAGCATTTCATTGTTTGCTTCCTTATCATTAGTTACCTTTGATCATGTCCCCTTATTTATTTTGGAAGGTTATGAGTGAGTGCACAAAAGAAAAGTACAAAGAGCTTTTGTTTACAGGCCTCATTGGTGTAGTTAATGATTGGTCTCTTCAGGGCGTCAATGCGGCCCAAATTTTCTTTTGCCAGCGAATCCACATGCGATGGTGGTTTGCTTTTGCCTTCCCAGCAGTAATTAGGACAGGAATGAATGATCGTTTTAAGACCATTTTCCCCGCTAGAGCGGGGGTTAGCTTTGCGGGCCCCATGACAATCATGGTTCCCTGTTTGAGGCAATGTTTTTATGGCCGGATGCCCTTCCTGACGCCAACCCTTAGTCGCCTCTTACGATGCGCAGGGATACGGTGTACCTATTCTAAATCTGGGTACACACCGGGATCATTCATCCCAGTGAACGGGTACTCAATTTGCCGACCTCGGAAGGATGACAGGCTGAGTCAACCCCCCTGGCATTAATTCAACGATCGACCGGGATTCAAACTCAGGATCCTAGGATCCCAAGCCGGCACCCTAACCGCGAAGACAACACCAGGCTTCTGTAACAATGAGGATGATGTTCAATTCTAGAAAATGTACGATAGGCCCCGGTGTATATTGTGGTATTGTTACTGTGATTAAAAGTGAATATCTCACCGGTTGGCCGCCCCACCAGCGGTGCTCCAGTTTCTCTTTCCCGATGATACTGAAGGTTGCGTTGAAACTCTCGTCATAGATGGTGTTGCCGATGATTCCGTGCGATTCTGGGTACAGGCCCTAGCAGTGAAGGTGCAATGAAGAAACGCTCACACAAGCACAAGTTTAACCTGACCGGCCTCTCAGTTGTACCGGATCGTGTAATCCGAATAAAATGGTGGAAAGTATGAGCTCGGTGACAATTAAAATTGTTAACCATTTGGTTTTTCAGCAGGATGATGTTTTTGCTGATCAAGTAAAACAGTATGAGTGGTATTGGACAAGTTGACATCATACACAAGCATACACAAGGAACTTGGACACAGGAGGAGGCCGTTTGACCCATCAATCGTGCACTACATCCACATCACATTAATTCAATCTACAGTCACGTGAAAAAGTAAGTACACCCCATGTAAAGTTTTGACTTTTTCAACATATTTAAACATACACCTATTTGATCTTCATTTCAACAATATTGACAGATAAAGGTGATATAATATAACAAATATCATGAAACATTTACATTTTGTAGTCCATTGTATAATTTAAATAAACATAAATGCAAATTTCGCATGTGGAAAAAGTAAGTACACCCCCACATTTATCACTACTTCAAATACCTAAAATTAGAATCAGGTGCACCAGCTCAGGTGCAAATGATTAGAACATCGTTAGAGAGGATCTTGGAGGAACCTGTCTTATTTAAACCTCAGACATTTAGTTTGGTTTGCTCTTTGTTGTTGAAGTGTGTGGCATCACCATGCCTAGATAAAAAATAGCTCTCTGAGGCCTTCAGAAAGAAGGTTATAGATGCCTACGAGTCTGGGAATGGATTTTAAAAGATCTCCACACAATTTGAAATCAATCATTCGACTGTCCGGAAGATCATCTACAAGTGGAGAAGATGCCAAACAACTGCCAACTTGTCCAGGCCAGGCCGCCCCAGCAAGTTCAGCCCGAGAGCAGACCGCAAGATGCTGAAAGAAGTCTCTAAGAACCCCAGAATGTTATCACGGGACCTACAGGTAGCTCTTGCCACTGTTGATGTCAAAGTGCACGAGTCTACCATTAGAAAGAGGCTGCACAAATGTGATCTACATGGGAGGTGTGCCAGGAGGAAACCTTTGCTGTCCAGAAAGAACATCAGGGCAAGACTAAAGTTTGCCAATGAACACCGAGGCAAAGACCAGCATTTCTGGAACAATGTGCTCTGGACAGATGAGTCAAAGATAGAACTATTTGGCCACCGTACCAGAAGACATGTTTGGCGAAAACCAAAGACAGCATTTGACCACAAGAACCTGATACCAACTGTAAAGCATGGTGGTGGAAATATTATGGTTTGGGGCAGCTTTGCTGCATCAGGGCCTGGGCAGCTCACCATCATAGAATCCACTATGAATTCTTCATTGTACCAGAGGGTGCTTGAGGATAATGTGAGGCCATCTGTCGGAAAGTTGAACCTCAACCGAAGGTGGACCTTGCAACATGACAATGACCCTAAACATACCAGTAAATCCACCAAGGAATGGCTGAAAAGAAAGAAATGGAGGGTTCTGGCATGGCCAAGTCAAAGCCCGGATCTAAATCCCATCGAGATGTTGTGGGGGGATTTGAAACGAGCTGTGCATGCAAGAAACCCCTCAAACATCGCACAGCTGAAAGAATTCTGCATGGAGGAGTGGGCAAAAATTTCTCCCAGTCGATGTCAGAGACTGGTAGACAGTTATAAGAAACGCCTACTTGGGGTTGTTTCTGCAAAATGGGGGCAATACCACCTATTCGAGCCAAGGGTGCACTTACTTTTTCCACATGCGAAATTTGCATTTATGTTTATTTAAATTATACAATGGACTACAAAATGTAAATGTTTCATGATATTTGTTATATTATATCACCTTTATCTATCAATATTGTTGAAACTAGGGCATGCCCGTACTATATCTATATCTAAAATTATATCCCCCCCCTCTATTTACATGAAATGGTTTGGTCCAAAGCGAACGGCTTGCGAGTGGTGACAATCCCCCCCCTCTATTTACATGCAATGGTTTGGTCCAAAGCGAACGGCTTCCGGAGTTTGGTAAAGAAATCGCCATCGCGTACACAAACGCGCAGGAAAGCGAATGAATCGCAAATTCGTTTTTATTAGTTTTAAAACTTTATTAAAACATAGTTTAACGCCAACATAGTTTGCAAACGTGAAATAAATGAATACGCTCTCAAATGTGCCATCCGAGGCAGAGTGTGTCCGCCACGTTCGGCACACGCGATCGTTCGCTGCTCTCTGATTGGTTGAATCGTTTTTTGGACATAGCTCGGTAAGTAATTGTCCGATTAATATGAAACCTTGAAAAGGCACATCCTCGGGTCCCCAGCAATATACCTGGCAAGTTAAAAGTATATCGGACCCGTGGTTGTCGAGAAACAGCGGTCACAGACACACAGACAGACACACAGAGATTACTGGCATTATAGATAGATGAAGATCAAATAATTGTATGTTGAAATATGTTGAAAAAGTCAAAACTTTACATGGGGTGTACTTACTTTTTCACGTGACTGTAATAGTTTATGAACTTACATTCGCTCGGGGTGGGGATGAGATGTGGGGGTGGAGGAGTGGGGATGTGGAGGTAGAGGTGTGGAGGTGTGGGGGTGGAGGAGTGGGGCTGTGGGGGTAGAGGTGTGGAGGTGGAGGAGTGGGGATGTGGAGGTGGAGGAGTGGGAATGTGGGGGTGGAGGAGTGGGGATGTGGAGGTGGAGGAGTGGGGATGTGGGGGTAGAGGTGTGGAGGTGTGGGGGTGGAGGAGTGGGGATGTGGGTGTAGAGGTGTGGAGGTGTGGGGGTGGAGGAGTGGGGATGTGGGGGTAGAGGTGTGGAGGTGGAGGAGTGGGGATGTGGAGGTGGAGGAGTGGGGATATGGGGGTGGAGGAGTGGGGATGTGGAGATGGAGCAGTGGGGATGTGGGGGTGGAGCAGTGGGGATGTGGGGGTAGAGGTGTGGAGGTGGAGGAGTGGGGATGTGGGGGTGGAGGAGTGGGACGTGGGGGCGGAGAAGTGGGGATGTGGGGGTGGAGGAGTGGGGGTGGAGCAGTGGGGATGTGGGTGTGGAGCAGTGGGGATGTGGGGTGGAGGAGTGGGGATGTGGGGTTGGAGAAGTGGGGATGTGGAGATGGAGGAGTGGGGATGTGGGGGTGGGGCATTGGGAATGTGGGGGTGGAGCAGTGGGGATGTGGGGATGGAGCAGTGGTGATGTGGGGGTGGAGCAGCGGGGATTTGGGGGTGGAACAGTGGGGATGTGGGGGTGGAGCAGTGGGGATGTGGGGGTGGAGGAGTGGGGATGTGGGGGTGGAGGAGTGTGGATGTGGGTGTGGAGCAGTGGGGCTGTGGGGTGGAGGAGTGGGGATGTGGGGGTGGAGGAGTGTGGATGTGGGGGTGGAGGAGTGGGGATGTGGGGGTGGAGCAGTGAGGATGTGGGTGTGGAGGAGTGGGGATGAGAACAGTGGGGCAAGTACAGTCATAGCTAGGGTGTTTTACACAACTAATGTGTAACAAAAATTATTATTATTGTCCCCTGCCCCTCCGACAAGGCTGGGAGACATTGAAATTAGCTCTGCATCATGCAGCATCTGCAGGTAACTTTCGGACCAAGACTGATGTTATGATGCAGTATCTGCAGGTAACACCTTTTCTCAGACCAAGACTGATGTTATGATGCAGTATCTGCAGGTAACACCTTTTCTCCGACCAAGACTGATGTTATGATGCCGCATCTGCAGGTAACACCTTTTTTCGGACCAAGACTGATGTTATGATGCAGTATCTGCAGGTAACACCTTTTCTGGGACCAAGACTGATGTTATGATGCAGTATCTGCAGGTAAGACCTTTTCTGGGACCACGACTGATGCTATGATTCAGCATCTGCAGGGAATACCTTTTTTGGGACCAAGACTGATGTTATGATGCAGTATCTGCAGGTAACACCTTTTCTGGGACCAAGACTGATGCTATGATGCAGCATCTGCAGGGAATACCTTTTCTCGGACCAAGACTGATGTTATGATGCAGTATCTGCAGGGAATACCTTTTTTGGGACCAAGACTGATGTTATGATGCAGCATCTGCAGGGAATACCTTTTCTCGGACCAAGACTGATGTTATGATGCAGTAACTGCAGGGAATACCTTTTCTCAGACGAAGACTGATGTTATGATGCAGCATCTGCAGGGAACACCTTTTCTCAGACGAAGACTGATGTTATGATGCAGCATCTGCAGGGAACACCTTTCTCGGGCCAAGGCTGATGTTATGATGCAGCATCTGCAGGGAACACCTTTTCTCAGACGAAGACTGATGTTATGATGCAGCATCTGCAGGTAACGCCTTTTCTCAGACCAAGACTGATGTTATGATGCAGTATCTGCAGGTAACACCTTTTCTCCGACCAAGACTGATGTTATGATGCCGCATCTGCAGGTAACACCTTTTTTCGGACCAAGACTGATGTTATGATGCAGTATCTGCAGGTAACACCTTTTCTGGGACCAAGACTGATGTTATGATGCAGTATCTGCAGGTAAGACCTTTTCTGGGACCACGACTGATGCTATGATTCAGCATCTGCAGGGAATACCTTTTTTGGGACCAAGACTGATGTTATGATGCAGTATCTGCAGGTAACACCTTTTCTGGGACCAAGACTGATGCTATGATGCAGCATCTGCAGGGAATACCTTTTCTCGGACCAAGACTGATGTTATGATGCAGTATCTGCAGGGAATACCTTTTTGGGGACCAAGACTGATGTTATGATGCAGCATCTGCAGGGAATACCTTTTCTCAGACCAAGACTGATGTTATGATGCAGTAACTGCAGGGAATACCTTTTCTCAGACGAAGACTGATGTTATGATGCAGCATCTGCAGGGAACACCTTTTCTCAGACGAAGACTGATGTTATGATGCAGCATCTGCAGGGAACACCTTTCTCGGGCCAAGGCTGATGTTATGATGCAGCATCTGCAGGGAACACCTTTTCTCAGACGAAGACTGATGTTATGATGCAGCATCTGCAGGGAACACCTTTTCTCAGACGAAGACTGATGTTATGATGCAGCATCTGCAGGGAACACCTTTCTCGGACCAAGGCTGATGTTATGATGCAGCATCTGCAGGGAACACCTTTTCTCAGACGAAGACTGATGTTATGATGCAGCATCTGCAGGGAACACCTTTTCTGGGACCAAGACTGATGTTATGATGCAGTTTCTGCAGGGAACACCTTTTCTCAGACGAAGACTGATGTTATGATGCAGCATCTGCAGGGAACACCTTTTCTGGGACCAAGACTGATGTTATGATGCAGCATCTGCAGGGAATATCTTTTCTGGGACCAAGACTGATGTTATGATGCAGTTTCTGCAGGGAACACCTTTTCTGGGACTAAGACTGATGTTATGATGCAGTTTCTGCAGGGAACACCTTTTCTGGGACTAAGACTGATGTTATGATGCAGCATCTGCAGGGAATACCTTTTCTGGGACCAAGACTGATGTTATGATGCAGTTTCTGCAGGGAACACCTTTTCTGGGACTAAGACTGATGTTATGATGCAGTTTCTGCAGGGAACACCTTTTCTGGGACTAAGACTGATGTTATGATGCAGTTTCTGCAGGGTACACCTTTTCTGGGACTAAGACTGATGTTATGATGCAGTTTCTGCAGGGAACACCTTTTCTGGGACTAAGACTGATGTTATGATGCAGTTTCTGCAGGGAACACCTTTTCTGGGACTAAGACTGATGTTATGATGCAGCATCTGCAGGGAACACCTTTCTCGGACCAAGACTGATGTTATGATGCAGCATCTGTAGGGAACACCTTTTCTCAGACCAAGACTGATGTTATGATGCAGTTTCTGCAGGGAACAACTTTTCTCGGACCACATTGCCCTTCATATTGGGACACAAAGGCTGCTGCCCTGTATGCATTTACACTGTGGATGTTAAACATCCGATTGCATCTCTCAAAAAGAGAATACCATTGTGTGCTGGTACCTTGGCCAGATTCGCTACATTCATATTAAAAGGGATAAAAATATAAAAATAACCACATTTAGAGGCCATTTTTCCCCGCAAAGCGGGGGTTAGCCTTTTTCGGGGACCGTGGTTGTTGTTGTTTTTTTGGTCCCCTTTTTGAAGCAATGTTTTACGGCCGGATGCCCTTCCTGCCGCCAACCCTTTTTGTCGCCTTTTTACGACAAGCAGGGAATTACCAGTGAACTGGTACTCAATTAGCCGACCTCGGAAGGATGACAGGCTGAGTCAACCCCCTGGCGTTAATTCAGCGATCGACCGGGATTCGAACCCAGGATCCTGGGATCCTAAGCTGGCACCCTAGCCGCTAGCCCAACACCAGGCTACTCATATTAAAAGGGATGTTGAATTTAATTGACGTATAAAGGTGTTTGGATGTTAAGTTCAAATTGATGTTAATATAAGAATGGTTTTGGTATGTAAATGTTAAGTGCAGTACCATATTGATAGAAAGTTATATGTGTGGATATGACACAGGCATGATGGGCCAAATGGTCACCTCAAATGTCCAAGTTTTCCGATTTTATCATCTTGGCAGAGGAATGGATGGTCGGTTGGGCTGTATGTTGATGATTAATTCCCAATAAAGTAATTTTATGAATGTTTGTCTCACCGTGACCATGCTGTAGTGGTTAGGGAATGTCTTGCTTGGATAGACAGGCCTCATGTACTGCGCATGCGTTCCACAGGAACCTGCAATTCATATCAAGAGGTACACAAGATGAACTCGGCTTTAAAAGACATGATGAACTTGCAAATCCCGTTTGGATTTCACAAAATAATACATTTCACAAGTGTTTAGTGCTGTGTGCCGTGTTATGACGTACGCATTTTGGTGATGACGGGGATGAGAGAGCGCCTCTCCTCCAGAAAGTGAGAGCCAAAGCCATCGAGGGAAAGCATGATGAGAGGCCGCTGTGAAAAGCTGCAAGGGAAGGAAGTTACAAAGTGTGGCTATTTATTAGGGGGGCAGATATTAAAAACTTGCATAAAGGGGTGGGAAAGGGGGTGTTGGCTAAATAGAACATATTAAAAAAAAAATTTTTAAGGAAAAATGAAGGAGTGGGGAAAGAAGTGAAAAAGGTTTGGGAGTCAATAGCTATAAGGGAAGTGAAGGCCCATGCATATGCGGAGTATGGAGCATATGCAGAGTAAGGAGGGATGGTGGATCGGAGGTTGCACCATATTTGTGTATGTAATAAATAAATGGCCCATTTGGAGTATTATTCAATATAACTTTAAACATAGACATCCACTTAGTGTATATATTATGAGTTTAAAAACAAGACCGATAGTCGAACAACGGTGTAGCCGGCCTTGGATCCATTGAGTGGAGGATCTGATGTCCACCTATCATGTGACTAGATCCTCAGCTCTGATTGGTGGACGTTTGTGTGGGACATACATACATACATGCATGCATACATACATACATACACCAGACGGGCAGACAACAGACAGCATTGCCCTCCGGACTACGCCGTGAAAATATGGCTGCCGAAACCATGTGACCGATGACGTCATCAATTTTCTTTTCTTGACTAAATTATCCTTGACCAATGACATCATCATTAATATATATATCATTCCCCATGGGGAGTTCTTTACAATGAGACACCTTTCAATTTTTTCCATGGGGCGGTTTCGGAGATATAGAGGTGCAAAAGTTTTTCGGTTTTTCCAAGATGACACCCTACCACGTGATCTATGACGTGTTACAGACAGACAAACGCTATCCAGAAGGTACTGCCCTAAGGATTTTTTTTTTAAACCACCTTTAGAGGCCATTCTTCCCCGCAAGCGGGGGTTGGCCTTTTTCGGGGACCGTGGTTGTTGTTGTTTTTCGGTCCCCTTTTTGAAGCAATGTTTTACGGCCGGATGCCCTTCCTGTCGCCAACCCTTTTTGTCGCCTTTTACGACAAGCAGGGAATTACCAGTGAACTGGTACTCAATTAGCCGACCTCGGAAGGATGAGAGGCTGAATCAACCCCCCGGGCGTTAATTCAGCGATCGACCGGGATTCGAGCCCAGGATCCTAGGATCCTAAGCCGGCACCCTAGCCGCTAGCCCAACACCAGAGCTACTGCCCTAAGGATTATGCCGCAAAAATTCCTTAGTCTCTTTGGGTTGGAGCACACCTTCTGCCCCACCTGTGACCATTTGCATCTTCCAAATCAAAAACACTTTTACATATCAATGGAGTTACCAAGACATCTCCCAAGGAAAATCCATGTGCCATTATTTAATTTAGAAACCCTGTAAAGCACAACTACCTGTGTCAACGTCCCATCCTGTATCCGTGTACCATTATTTAATTTAGAAACCCTGTAAGCCACAACTACCTGTGCCAACGTCCCATCCTATATCCATGTACCATTATTTAATTTAGAAAACCTGTAAGCCACAACTACCTGTGCCAATGTCCCATCCTATATCCGTGTACCATTATTTAATTTAGAAACCCTGTAAGGCACAACTACCTGTGCCAACATCCCATCCTATATCCGTGTACCATAATTTAATTTAGAAACCCTGTAAGGCACAACTACCTGTGCCAACATCCCATCCTATATCCGTGTACCATAATTTAATTTAGAAACCCTGTAAGCCACAACTACCTGTGCTAACGGCCCATCCTATATCCATGTAGCATTATTTAATTTAGAAACCCTGTAAGCCACACCAACCCGTGCTCATGTCCCATCCTATATCCATGTACCATTATTTAATTTAGAAACCCTGTAAGCCACAACTACCTGTGCCAACATCCCATCCTATATCCGTGTACCATTATTAAATTTAGAAACCCTGTAAGCCACAACTACCTGTGCCAACGTCCCATCCTATATCCATGTACCATTATTTAATTTAGAAAACCTGTAAGCCACAACTACCTGTGCCAATGTCCCATCCTATATCCGTGTACCATTATTTAATTTAGAAACCCTGTAAGCCACAACTACCTGTGCTAACAGCCCATCCTAAATCCATGTACCATTATTTAATTTAGAAACCCTGTAAGCCACAACTACCTGTGCCAACATCCCATCCTATATCCGTGTACCATTATTTAATTTAATAATAATAATAATAATGCATTTATTTTATATAGCGCTTTTCAGGAAGCCCAAAGACGCTTTGACAGAGTGCAAAACATAATGCATAGCAAAACATAAAAACAATTGCAAAAAAAGAAGAATCAATAGGGAAATATTCAAAGCACAAAGGAGGGAGAAGGAGAGGAGATAGTCAGGGGTTAGATGCTGTGGGTTAAATGTTGAATGCAGTGTTGAACAGGTGGGTCTTGAGTGATGTTTTGAATGTGGTGAGTGAGGAGGAGTCTCTGATGGTGTGAGGTAGCGAGTTCCAGAGGGTGGGAGCAGCGATGGAGAAGGCCCTGTCCCCCCAGGATCTAAATTTGGTCCGGATGGGGGGGGGGTCAGGAGGTTGGTACCAGCAGAGCGGAGGTTGCGGGTGGGAGTGTGTCTGGAGAGGAGGTCAGCCAGGTAGGATGGGGCCAGGTTATGGAGGGCTTTGTAGGTCAAGAGGAGGATTTTGTACTGGATTCTCTGGGAGATGGGGAGCCAGTGAAGCTTGTAAAGGACGGGGGTGATGTGGTCACGGGTCCGGGAATGGGTGAGTAGACGGGCAGCGGAGTTCTGAATGTATTGGAGTTTATTGGTGATTGTTGAGGGTGAACCATAAAGGAGGCTATTGCAGTAGTCCAGACGGGAAGTGATGAAGGCGTGGATGAGGGTTTCTGCAGCCACGGAGGAGAGGGATGGACGGAGACGGGCGATGTTTTTCAGGTGAAAGAAGGCTGTCTTTGTGATCTGTTTAGTGTATTTGTCGAAGGAGAGGGTTTGGTCAAAGATGATGCCAAGATTCCGGATGTGAGGGGAGGTGGATACTGGGAAACCGTCGATGTTGAGGGCAAAGTTATGGGTGGACTTGGTGAGCGTTTTTGGGCCAATGATGATTATTTCAGATTTATCATAGTTAAGTTTGAGGAAGTTGATTTGAAGCCAGGATTTTATTTCAGTGATGCAGTTTGTCAGGATAGAGTGGGTGGCGGTGGAGATGGACTTGGTGGAGATGAAAAGCTGGATGTCATCGGCGAAGCAGTGGAATTGGTAGCGCTAGGCCAGTGGGACCGCCGGGACCCACGTACACTCACAAGTTGTTCTGCGCGTGGGCGGCAGTATCAGACCGGGGCGCCCAAACGCTCCCCGGCTAAAGTTCATCCTGAAAGCGCCCACATTGTGCGGACAATCCAAGTCAAGGGCCACGTGGTCAGGAGAACCTCGTCCCTTCCGGTCACACTGTGCCTATCGGCCGGCCTCGAAGACCGAAATTGTGACGGTGTCACCCGATTTAGAAATTAATTTAGAAACCCTGTAAGTCACAACTACCTCTGCCAACGTCCCATCTTGTATCCATATACCATTATTTAATTTAGAAACCCTGTAAGCCACAACTACCTGTGCCAATGTCCCATCCTATATCCGTGTACCATTATTTAATTTAGAAACCATGTAAGCCACAACTACCTGTGCCAACGTCCCATCCTATATCCATATACTATTATTTAATTTAGAAACCCTGTAAGCCACAACAACCTGTGCCAACGTCCCATCCTATATCCATGTACCATTATTTAATTTAGAAACCCTGCAAGGCACAACTACCTGTGCCAACATCCCATCCTATATCCGTGTACCATAATTTAATTTAGAAACCCTGGAAGCCACAACTACCTGTGCTAACGGCCCATCCTATATCCATGTACCATTATTTAATTTAGAAACCCTGTAAGCCACAACTACCTGTGCCAACGTCCCATCCTATATCCGTGTACCATTATTTAATTTTGAAACCCTGTAAGCCACAACTACCTGTGCCAACGTCCCATCCTATATCCATGTACCATTATTTAATTTAGAAACCCTGTAAGCCACAAATACCTGTGCCAATGTCCCATCCTATATCCGTGTACCATTATTTAATTTAGAAACCCTGGAAGCCATAACTACCTGTGCTAACGGCCCATCCTATATCCATGTACCATTATTTAATTTAGAAACCCTGTAAGCCACATCAACCCGTGCTCATGTCCCATCCTATATCCATGTACCATTATTTAATTTAGAAACCCTGTAAGCCACATCAACCCATGCTCATGTCCCATCCTATATCCATGTACCATTATTTAATTTAAAAACTCTGTAAGCCACAACTACCTGTGCTAACAGCCCATCCTAAATCCATGTACCATTATATAATTTAGAA
Organism: Myxine glutinosa; assembly: GCF_964187855.1. Classification (NCBI taxonomy): domain Eukaryota; kingdom Metazoa; phylum Chordata; class Myxini; order Myxiniformes; family Myxinidae; genus Myxine; species Myxine glutinosa. The sequence continues at coordinate 106,842,482 of NC_136265.1, read as the reverse complement.
ATCCTGTAAGCGACAACTACCTGTGCTAACATCCCATTCTATATCCATGTACCATTATTTAATTTAGAAACCCTGTAAGCCACAACTACCTGTGCTAACATCCCAATCTACATGCATGTACCATTATTTAATTTAGAAACCCTGGAAGCCATAACTACCTGTGCTAACGGCCCATCCTAAATCCATGTACCATTATTTAATGTAGAAACCCTGTAAGCCACAACTACCTGTGCCAACGTCCCATCCTGTATCCGTGTACCATTATTTAATTTAGAAACCCTGTAAGCCACCACTACCTGTGCCAACGTCCCATCCTATATCCATGTACCATTATTTAATTTAGAAACCCTGTAAACCACAACTACCTGTGCCAACGTCCCATCCTATATCCATGTACCATTATTTAATTTAGAAACCCTATAAGCCACATCAACCCGTGCTCACGTCCCATCCTATATCCATCCATGTACCATTATTTAATTTAGAAACCCTGTAAGCCACATCAACCCGTGCTCACGTCCCATCCTATATCCATGTATCATTATTTAATTTAGAAACCCTGCAAGCCACATCAACCCGTGCTCACGTCCCATCCTATATCCATGTATCATTATTTAATTTAGAAACCCTGTAAGCCACATCAACCCGTGCTCACGTCCCATCCTATATCCATCCATGTACCATTATTTAATTTAGAAACCCTGAAAGCCACATCAACCCGTGCTCATGTCCAATCCTATATCCATGTACCATTATTTAATTTAGAAATCCTGTCAGCCACAACTACCTGTGCTAACATCCCATTCTATATGCATGTACTATTATTTAATTTAGAAACCCTGTAAGCCACAACTACCTGTGGTAACGTCCCATCCTATATCCATGTCCCATTATTTAATTTAGAAACCCTGTAAGCCACATCTACCTGTGCTAACAGCCCATCCTATATCCATGTACCATTATTTAATTTAGAAACCCTGTAAGCCACAACTACCTGTGCTAACATCCCATTCTATATGCATGTCCCATTATTTAATTTAGAAACCCTGTAAGCCACAACTACCTGTGCTAACATCCCATTCTATATCCATGTACCATTATTTCATTTAGAAACACTGTAAGCCACAACTACCTGTGCTAACATCCCATTCTATATGCATGTACCATTATTTAATTTATAAACCCTGTAAGCCACATCTACCTGTGCTAACATCCCATTCTATATGCATGTACCATTATTTAACTTAGAAACCCTGTAAGCCACATCAACCCGTGCTCACGTCCCATCCTAAATCCATGTACCATTATTTAATTTAGAAACCCTGTAAGCCACAACTACCTGTGCTAACAGCCCATCCTATATCCATGTACCATTATTTAATTTAGAAACCCTGTGAGCCACATCAACCCGTGCTCACGTCCCATCCTATATCCATCCATGTACCATTATTTAATTTAGAAACCCTGTAAGCCACATCTACCTGTGCTAACAGCCCATCCTATATCCATGTACCATTATTTAATTTAGAAACCCTGTAAGCCACATCTACCTGTGCTAACAGCCCATCCTATATCCATGTACCATTATTTAATTTAGAAACCCTGTAAGCCACAACTACCTGTGCTAACATCCCATTCTATATGCATGTCCCATTATTTAATTTAGAAACCCTGTAAGCCACAACTACCTGTGCTAACATCCCATTCTATATCCATGTACCATTATTTCATTTAGAAACACTGTAAGCCACAACTACCTGTGCTAACATCCCATTCTATATGCATGTACCATTATTTAATTTATAAACCCTGTAAGGCACAACTACCTGTGCCAACGTCCCATCCTATATCCATGTAGCATTATTTAATTTAGAAACCCTGTAAGGCACAACTACCTGTGCCAACGTCCCATCCTATATCTTCCATTGTCTCGTTTTCCATGGAAATCATTGTTTTTGCTCATTTTGCAGTCCTTTTAACAGGTACACATCATCACCTGTTTCGAAAACCAAAGTTGCCTTCTTACACTTAATAATCATACAATTCTGTTATTCCTCACTATGTCATTTCTACATTAACCTTGACCAATATTGAAATGCTCGTGAGAATTGCAAGTGAACACTAAACTAACAACAACACCTCGTGAGTTCCGCAACCTGGGTATGGCAAAGACAAGCAATAATACATTCCAAGGTAGTCGAGCAACGAAAATGAATGAAAGTGAGGATACTTACCCAGGTGGACATTCTGGTTCCACGATATCCTCACAGGGGTCAAGAACCCAAGATGTTTCACCTGCCAGCACACACGTTAACAACATGAGCTACCAATTTAGCATTTGTTAACGCAAAATGAATTCCGACATCGATTATAAACGGACAACATCGTGGCTCCACTGGGATGGATTAGGACTAATCCATAGTCTAGTTGTGGCCTCACAGGGCCCATCTCAATCTATTGGGATGTAATAGGACTAATCCATAGTCTAGTTGTGGCCTCACAGGGCCCATCGCAATCTATTGCGATGTAATAGGACTAATCCATAGTCTAGTTGTGGCCTCACAGGGCCCATCGCAATCTATTGCGATGTAATAGGACTAATCCATAGTCTAGTTGTGGCCTCACAGGGCCCATCGCAAAGCTTGACAAGTGCAGGTGTTTCAGGTCATTAAATCTAGTCCTGGAACTTTTGTGCCATGGAATCTGGTGCAGGTAGGAGCCCACTGAAAAAGAACACTTGAAAGAAACAAATGACAATGGATGTGATTGTACAATCGCGATCTGCCATTTTTACCTCCACCACCAAATGTGGATGGAGGTTCCGTTTTCACCCCTGTCTGTTTGTCTGGTTGTTTTTTGTCCGTTTGTGAACAAAATATCTCAAAAAGTTGTGGACGGATTCGGACGAAATTTTGCAGGGATGTAGCGTATGTGACAAGGACGAAATGATTAGATTTTAGTGAAGATCTGGATTCGGATCCGGCTACTACAAGTTTTTAAGTGATTCTTCACCATTGGGAGATCGGGCCAAAAACGATACATAGCAGGATATCTCAAAAAGTTGTGGACGGATTTGGACAAAACTTGGTGGACCGGTTGTGTTTCTGACAAAGACAACTAGATTCGATTTTGGTGAAGATCTGAATATGGATTCGGATATGAGAATTATTTAATTTTTTAAGTGATTCTTCACCATTGAGTGATATGGCCAACCAGGCGGAGGTATGCTCTCTACCGAGTGCCGTTCTGGTTGGTTGAACATTTGTACATTCACAAATATGAACTATAGCGAGGCCCATGGTGCACCAAAGCAAATCCCCACACTTGACACACAAAGCAAAGTTGAAAGAGGGCAAAAGGTTCCGCCACGATTGACCCAATATCAAATTTTGAATAAAATGTTTTTTCCCACATTTTAACCCATGTGACCCAAAGTCCCTACCGCGTGGGGCATCAATGAGGGGGTCAAATCAAAATGAATCGTTACATATTTCATGTGTCCCCCAATATTGATTGCATATGGAATGTTTCATTAAAATTTCATTTAAAATGTGATGTAATTGCATTTTTTGGTATTTGACCTTTTGACCCCGCTTAGCGGTTAGGGTGCCGGCTTGGGATCCGAGGATCCTGGGTTCGAATCCCGGTTAATCGCTGAATTAACACCAGGGGTGTGACAGATGGCGTGAGGAGATGGCGTAGGAGTTGGAGATGGCGTGACAGAAGGACAGACGGATCAGATCTGAACACCTTTACGTTTTGGTGACGGAGAGACCTTCGTTGGGTACTAAACAGGCCATGTGTGATCAGCTCAAAAGTACCTTATTGGTTGAGTGGAGCGACGAAGGCCTACAACAGAGCGGGTCAAGATCTGTATCAGGGATCCATAGTCACCATGTGGTCTAGTACTGCAGGCCTTCACCACTCTGCTCCTTCTGGAGAGTGGTTATGATTTGAAAACACATGACTGTACATTTCCCTACGAGGTCAATCTCTGTGGCGGAAACTGGGAATGTTTTTACAACCGTTGAGCATTTTTTTTTTTTTGGGGATACAAGATCGAGGCTCGTATAAGAGTAAATATCATTCATTCGTGTAAATATCATTGATGACAAAAAGACAAACTGACACATAAAACATATAACGGGAGCGGGAGACAAGATGGAGAGCAGGGACATCGGGAGATCTATGGGAGGGAGAGGGCTTGGGGGGAGGAGGCATGGGAAGGGGTGTGGATATTAAAAATTTCAACAAAAACTAAGTTTATGTATATGAAAAATTATATGAATATCTACGTACGGTGGCACATGGCATTCATCGTGCGCCGTGTCATTCAAATTTCTACAGTGCTCCATGTTTCTCTAGGCCTTGGTGTGTTGTGTGCTCCATGTTTCTCTAGGCCTTGGTGTGTTGTGCATATACCGCGGCATTTAACATTGTAGTCTGAGCAGCAGTCCTTGAAGACGGGGCAGTCGCTGGCGCAGCTGCAGAGGCTCCGATTGGAGCGATATTCACCGCAGCGTCCATCACAATGCCATGAATGTGCTGTGGTAAAAAGAAAATGAAGGAATAAATTATAAATGATCAACAATGGATGTGCAAAAAGCAGGTAAACGAATGATGAATGTGCGACTTTGACTTTCGTTCAAAATGACGTATGGATGCTAAATGAGGCCTTTTGCGCGTTCGCACTGATTCGGCTCTGCTGCTTCGGCACTTTTAACCTGCCGTTTCTAGCGTGAAATCTGTAATTCAAATCGTCCTTTAAACATAATTTTTCAGCATTTAAACGAGTGCCAATTTCAAGATGGTTAACGAAAATTGTTCTGGTACGGAATGCAAATCGGACTCGTGGAAATATAGGAATATAAGAAATAGCCTTGATTGAGAGGAGTCAGGTTCCTAACATTTACTGTTAGAACATTCTAGCGTCGGCCATGGTTATATTATATATAACACACACACACTTGCCATCTCCCTCTGGTTGGGGCGACTCCCTTGTACCGACTTCTTTCTGCCGAGTCCGAGTGGGACCAGGCTTCGGTGGGATTGAAGACCGCACCAAATACAACAGCTTTGATGGAAGTGAAAACCGCACCGAAAACAACAGCTTTGGTGAGGCCGAAGACCGTGATCGTGGCATCTGGTATCACGCCGATCGACATGTGTTTGGGACTTATTGACTTATTTCCTTATTGACTCAAGACATTTCCGCTTTTCATTTTTAATTATTTTGCAAACATTTCTTTTTAAAATGTCCACTTTGACATTATGTAGCATCACGTGTAGAGATCAGTGACAAAAAATATCATTTTAATCCATTTTAAATTCAGGCTCTAACAACAAAATGTGAAAAAGTCAAGGGGTCTGAATACTTTCTGAAGGCGCTTGCATCAAATACGACGTCAACTCGTTCGACTTTCTCCATCTGTTTGTTGATGTGTGGAACGAATATGTTGTCGATGTATTCCTGAAATGTCCAGGATGCACCAGGTGAAGCACCTGGATGATCATTGCACCATCTTGTACATAAGCTGTGACGTTTCCTGTACACTACTTACTCTGTCAGGAGATCGGCCTTGTTGCTTCACCATCTCTGGAGAGGCCTGGTGGCATGGGCTGGTTTTCATGCCTAAATAACTCCTCGGGATTACCTTCACGTGACTGGCAAGTGATATACAGACGTGAAGAAGAGAACAATCCTATTTGAGAGTCCTTCCTGCATTGATCTGTATATTTCTATTTTTTATTGGAGAGAAGAGTGGAACGCTGTTTTTTACCAGAGGTTCCTGAATCGGCTTTTTGTGCTGTAGAAATCGCTCCTTAACGAAGGTGTTGTACTGATCCAGGCCGATCTTGGATGCATTCCTCAGCCTCCACTACGTTTTGGTCCATGATAACTTCACAGTCGAGTGTCAGAAGTTCTCCACTGTCTTCCTCAAACGGATTTGACAGTTTCAACGAGAGCGGTTACTTCCCCCAGCAAACAAAGTCTGGCAGCCAGGCTCTTCTTCATGATATTTGGTAGGGTGACTTTTACCTCCATCTATGGTGTCTTCGAATGAATGAAATGAATGAATGAATGATCGTTTTAAGGCCATTTTCCCCCGCTAGAACGGGGGTTAGCCTTCAAACTCGGATATAATTTGAGACACTTCCGATCCAACTACCATCCAGCGCCAGAGAGCTTGGATGTTTTCTGTCAGCCCAATGGCGTCACCTGCACCCTTGACTTGTGCATTACTCTGTTCATGGAACTGATCAAGCACCATCATACTAAAATACGCCATTTCGTGTCTGTATGTCCGTATGTCTGATGAATTTTTTGATGCAGATACATTCCGTCGTTACTTATCCAATCTCAACCAAACTTGACAGGTTGACGAAGAGTTACATAATGAAAGTTGTAGGGCATTCATTTGCCCCCCTCCCCAAGGGGGTTTTCTCCCCCGAGTGGGTTTTCCCCACCATTGCCATCAATGGGTTGCATGTTGAGGTGTATATAAATGTTAAATTGGCTTTATCGTGGCGTATTTCCAAAGAAGATTTATCGTGGCGTTTTTCCAAAGACGCTTTTATAACAAAATTAATGATAATCGCATATTTTTAATGTTATTACAAAACAGTATTAATACTAATAATGTCCCACTTCCCCAAGGCGTTTTTCCTGCAGTGATAATGTGTATAAATAGCTTATAGTAATAATGGCCTTTCCATGGAAGCAACGGCTTCTACTGGAAGTAAAAATATGATAAACCACAAACACGTATGGTTAGCTTTTTAAACAGTCGCTAATGCTCTTTATAACACTAAATGAAGAAATTTTGGGAAATCCCGACATCCGTAAAGTAAGGTTTACGTCCAGAACTGAGCGAAGATCTACTGTACTCTATACAACCCACAAATGTTGGGTTAATAACATGGCCCTTTCTGCCGCTAACGTGGCATTTTTCATAGCGAACTTTTGAAACTCGCTCCTGCTGTTTCATACAAAACTGAAAGGGAGAAGCTCGGGTTGTGCTCCTTTACCAAGCAGCTAGCGCTTGCCAAGCCAGTCGTTTAACGGTTTTGAATTGAGTGCTTGCTCGAACGCTTAAACCACTTGGCGATCTCTCCACAAGAAACTTGGTGAGTGAACACATACCCAATGTTCTTCAGACTCGTCCATATATCGACTGTAATCTACATACCCCAAAGAGGAATGACCCTCTTTTCCATTCCCGTAGTGAGCGGGTATACTAGTATCTTAAAAACCCCATGTGGTCTGCTTCGCGTGTAGGAAGTCAGTCTTGCATGTGGCACAGCAAGGCCTGTCCCTCCTTTACAAGTCAAGATTATCATTAATCTCAAGTATGCAAGGAAAACATTTGTTTGTAATTTATGTTCCATTGAGAATATGAAGGCAAATACATTGAAAACCATACAAATTATTACCTGATTGAGACGGAGAGAGTAATTTAATTAAAACAAACCAGCCGCCATTTTTGTTGTTTGTTTCCTGTGCCGTCCTTCTTCCGCTGGAATGTCTTTGATGCACACAGCCCTATTCATGTTCCATGCCTGAAACACGTATTTGGATGTAGGCATACATGCACGCCTGAGGTCTGATTGGCACTTGACATGATCCACAAAGGGTCAGGCTCAAAAAAGGTTTTGCATTGAAATGTATTGTCAAATATATCAAGCCGGAAGAAAACAAAAACCCACAAACGGAAAAAAAAATTCAAATGACCTTCAGATCAATGTGAAGGTCACTTTCAAGGTCACCATTTGTGGGCTTGTGTGTGACACTTCCTATAAGTGTTCAATACATTTGTACCACGTGTATGGACTCCCAAAGCAGATGATGCGGCTAGAAGATATCACCAGCCGCCATTTTGAATTTGCATTAACTCCATCAAGAACCTGCATTCACTCCATCAAGCATGTGCATTCACTATCAAGCACCGGCATTTACTCCATCAAGAACCTGCATTCACTCCATCAAGAACCTGCATTCACTCCATCAAGAACGTGCATTCACTCCATCAAAAACCTGCATTCACCCAATCAAGAACCTGCATTCACTCCATCAAGAACCTGCATTCACTCCATCAAGAACCTGCATTCACTCCATCAAGAACCTGCATTCACTCCATCAATAACCTGCATTCACTCCATCAAGAACGTGCAATCACTCCATCAAAAACCTGCATCCACCCAATCAAGAACCTGCATTCACTCCATCAAGAACCTGCATTCACTCCATCAAGAACCTGCATTCACTCCATCAAGAACCTGCATTCACTCCATCAAGAACCTGCATTCACTCCACCAAGAACCTGCATTCACTCCATCAAGAACCTGCATTCACTCCATCAAGAACCTGCATTCACTCCATCAAGAACCTGCATTCACTCCATCAAGAACCTGCATTCACTCCATCAAGAACCTGCATTCACTCCATCAAGAACCTGCATTCACTCCATCAAGAACCTGCATTCACTCCATCAAGAATCTGCATTCACTAAATCAGGAATCTGCATTCACTCCATCAAGAACCTGCATTCACTAAATCAAGAATCTGCATTCACTAAATCAAGAATCTGCATTCTCTCAATCAAGAATCTGCATTCACTCCATCAAGAACCTGCATTCACTTCATCAAGAATGTCAGCTGTTGGGTGCCAGAATCCTGAAAGAAAATCTGTCCTTAAAGTTGTCTGGAGTGCTCGTCTGTGGACATGACACTGGCATGAAGGGACAAATGACAGATTTCCCATCGTCGTTATTGCAGCAGGCTCACAAAATAATACATATCGAGTTACAAACTACTTGACAAAACGACTGATCTGCAGGCAAATATTTTCCATGTCGCCCGAGACTAATGATCTTGAGCAAGCAACTCGTCATGGTGGATCGTTACACGCACCTGTGTCGATGCAGTAATGCTGGAAATCAGGGCAGCATTCGTCGTAGGTGAAACACAGTGGATCACAGCGACATGTGCCCTCTCCACGAATCGCTTCCACTTCCAAGCAGCGTCCGCTGCACGAGAGCCCTGCACACACCATATCGCCATTTTCGTTGATTTGATGGCATTATATTGTAAACAAAACGAAATAAATAAAAACATCAAAAACAAGGACATTATGACACATTGAATATATCAACACACGATAAGTTCCAGTGTGGTTTGCAATGATTTGTGTGGCAAGTGGTCATACCTGGAGCTAAATAAAGGTTACCTTGTTGTTTTCACTTTCCAATCCAAACCACATTTACGTGAGTGTTGGAGTATAGGGAGGCAAAAAAGTTCTCGAGATATATCTGAGAGGGGGTTACCCCCCAAACTTCGGATCCCTCTCTTCCCTTATTTACCTAATCATTATCATTAACATGCTGACGGACTGCCGTTGCCCCGGGAAAATTCTATGGAATATATATTTAAATATTTCCTGCATGACATTCACAATACATATTACTCCATTGCTCCCAGGAAAATTCCAGGCAGTGCATAAGCAACATACTCACTTTTGCTGAAGATCTGAATATGGATCCGGATATGACAATTACTACATTTTTTTAAGTGATTCGTCAGCATTGAGGAATTGGGCAATATATGAACCACCTTTAGAAGCCATTTTCCCCCGCAGAGCGGGGGGTTGGCCTTTTTTGGCACCTTGGTCCCCTTTTTGAAGCAATGTTTTATGGCCGGGTGCCCTTCCTGCCGCCAACCCTGTAGTCGCCTCTTGCGACACACAGGGAATTACCAGTGAACTGGTACTCGATTTGCCGACCTCGGAAGGAAGACAGGCTGAGTCAACCCCCCTGGCGTTAATTCAGCGATCGCCCGGGATTCGAACCCAGGATCCTTGGATCCCAAGCCGGCACCCTAACCACTAAGCCAACACCAGGGCGATATATAGCATGATATTTCAAAAAGTTGTGGACAACTCATGACGAAACTAGGTGGATGCGTTGGTTAGATAAGAAGAACAAGCCGATTCGATTTTGGTTCAGGCCCAAATCCAGATCCGACCTATCATGCCGTGGTACACCAAACATAAACCATTCAGCCTGGCGGAGTTTTTGAACCAAGAACCGTTCAAGTTAAATTTGTGTTGTTTACAACAAGTCACTACAACCTCAACATACAATCTTCACAATACACGATACTCGATCACCTCCAGGGGAAAAAAACCCAAGCAGTGTATAAGCAACACACCCGATTGAGGCCTGAAGGCCAATTATCAGGTTTTATCTGGTCAATTTTTTATTTATTTATCCAAACATAGCCTGGACCTTCCTGTGGATGAAAGAGGAGGCCATCCAAAGTTTGGTTGCACAGGTCCCTGCAGGATCCGAATGCATAAATGAGCAAACAATTAAACAAACAAACACACAAACTTCTCTTCTTTATATATTAGTTACATTTATATGTGCACTTGCAGTGTACCCCACACGCAGACAAACCTCCTCCATATGGAGTACAGATAATAACAGTTTGGCCCTTGACAGCAACATGTGGACCCACAGACAGACAAAGGGTGGAGAGACAACACGAATGATTAAACACAGGATTGCTGTACTCCATGTAGATTACAATCCTGTGATTAAGCATCTCCTGCTTGTACGTAATGTTCATCCAAGGTACAAAATGAACTTGTGGTTAAATTGGATATAAAATGATTTGGTTACATTGGATAACCTTGGAAAACTATAGTTTAGGTTACAAACACACACACACACACACACACACACACACACACACACACACACACACACACACACACACACACACACACACACACACACAGAAAAAGTTGAACAGCTTGGTCCAATGGTCCATGAACCATGATCCCTCACCGAAGCTGAGATGGATACTTTTGGTCCTTCCTGGAAGGACTCAGTTTCACCTCCTTAAACCCGCAAATGGAAAAAACAACCAACAATACAAACACACACACACACACACACACACACACACACACACACACACACACACACACACACACACACACACACACACACACACACACACACACATATATATATATATATATGATATATATATGTTGTTATTTGTTGTTATTATGGCATTTGTTATTTGTTGTTATTATGACATTTGTTATTTGTTGTTATTATGGCATTTGTTATTTGTTGTTATTATGGCATTTGTTATTTGTTGTTATTATGGCATTTGTTATTCGTTGTTATTATGGCATTTATTTGTTGTTATTATGACATTTGTTATTTGTTGTTATTATGGCATTTGTTATTTGTTGTTATTATGGCATTTGTTATTTGTTGTTATTATGGCATTTGTTATTCCTTGTTATTATGACATTTGTTATTCGTTGTTATTATGGCATTTGTTATTTGTTGTTATTATGGCATTTGTTATTTGTTGTTATTATGGCATTTGTTATTTGTTGTTATTATGGCATTTGTTATTTGTTGTTATTATGGCATTTGTTATTCCTTGTTATTATGACATTTGTTATTCGTTGTTATTATGGCATTTGTTATTTGTTGTTATTATGGCATTTGTTATTTGTTGTTATTATGGCATTTGTTATTTGTTGTTATTATGGCATTTGTTATTTGTTGTTATTATGGCATTTGTTATTTGTTGTTATTATGGCATTTGTTATTTGTTGTTAATATGGCATTTGTTATTTGTTGTTATTATGGCATTTGTTATTTGTTGTTATTATGGCATTTGTTATTTGTTGTTATTATGGCATTTGTTATTTGTTGTTATTATGGCATTTGTTATTTGTTGTTAATATGGCATTTGTTATTTGTTGTTATTATGGCATTTGTTATTTGTTGTTATTATGGCATTCGTTATTTGTTGTTAATATGACATTTGTTATTTGTTGTTATTATGGCATTTGTTATTTGTTGTTATTATGGCATTTGTTATTTATTGTTATTATGGCATTTGTTATTTGTTGTTATTATGGCATTTGTTATTTGTTGTTAACATGGCATTTGTTATTTGTTGTTATTATGGCATTTGTTATTTGTTGTTAGTATGGCATTCGTTATTTGTTGTTATGATGACATTCGTTATTTGTTGTTATTATGGCATTTGTTATTTGTTGTAATTATGGCATTTGTTATTCGTTGTTATTATGACATTTGTTATTTGTTGTTATTCTGAGATTTGTTATTTGTTGTTATTATGAGATTTGTTATTTGTTGTTATTATGGCACTTGTTATTTGTTGTTATTATGACATTTGTTATTTGTTATTATTATGGCATTTGTTATTTGTTGTTATTATGGCACTTGTTATTTGTTGTTATTATGACATTTGTTATTTGTTGTTATTATGGCACTTGTTATTTGTTGTTATTATGGCACTTGTTATTTGTTGTTATTATGGCATTTGTTATTTAATAATAATAATAATAATTCATTTATTTTGTATAGCGCTTTTCAAGAGCGCCGGAGAGGAGAGAAGAGGGGGAGATGGGGAGTGGGAGGGGGAGGGATGGCAGGGGGAGGGGGGAGGGGCAAGGGGGAGGGGAGGAGGGGAGGGGAGGGGGGAGGGGGAGTGGAGAAGGGGAGGGGGTAGGGTGGAGGGGAGGGGGGAGGGGAGGGGATAGGGGGGAAAGGGAGGGGCATGGGGGGAAGGGAGGGGGAGGGGGAGGGGAGGGCGGAGGGGAGGGGGGAGTGGAGGGGGAGGGGGGAGGGAGAAAGGGGGAGGGGAGGGGGGAGGGCAGGGGGAGGGGGAGGGGGAGGGGGAGGGGGATGGAGAAAGGGGGAGGGGAAGGGGGTGAGGGGAGGGGGAGGGGGAGGGGGGAGGGGGAAGGGAGGGGGAGGGGAGGGGGAGGGGGAAGGGAGGGGAGGAGAGGGGGGAGGGGGAGGGGGGAGGGGTTGTTATTATGGCATTCGTTATTTGTTGTTATTATGGCATTTGTTATTTGTTGTAATTATGGCATTTGTTATTCGTTGTTATTATGACATTTGTTATTTGTTGTTATTCTGAGATTTGTTATTTGTTGTTATTATGAGATTTGTTATTTGTTGTTATTATGGCACTTGTTATTTGTTGTTATTATGACATTTGTTATTTGTTATTATTATGGCATTTGTTATTTGTTGTTATTATGGCACTTGTTATTTGTTGTTATTATGACATTTGTTATTTGTTGTTATTATGGCACTTGTTATTTGTTGTTATTATGGCACTTGTTATTTGTTGTTATTATGGCACTTGTTATTTGTTGTTATTATGGCATTTGTTATTTAATAATAATAATAATAATTCATTTATTTTGTATAGCGCTTTTCAAGAGCGCCGGAGAGGAGAGAAGAGGGGGGGATGGGGAGTGGGAGGGGGAGGGATGGCAGGGGGAGGGGGGAGGGGCAAGGGGGAGGGGAGGGGGGAGGGGGAGTGGAGAAGGGGAGGGGGTAGGGTGGAGGGGAGGGGGGAGGGGAGGGGATAGGGGGAAAGGGAGGGGCATGGGGGGAAGGGAGGGGGAGGGGGAGGGGAGGGCGGAGGGGAGGGGGGAGTGGAGGGGGAGGGGGGGAGGGAGAAAGGGGGAGGGGAGGGGGGAGGGCAGGGGGAGGGGGAGGGGGAGGGGGAGGGGGATGGAGAAAGGGGAAGGGGGTGAGGGGAGGGGGAGGGGGAGGGGGAGGGGGAGGAGG